>NC_090256.1:51922064-51959564 GCF_037325665.1 Littorina saxatilis | reverse complement strand
ATTGATACTTTCGAGGCGACCCTGTAACAATGTGTGTGTTTGTGTGTTTGTTCTGTTTAAAACCAGTCTTGATCTAAGGACTAAGTCCGGTCGAGAATAAAAGCTGGTTCTTGTATATGACTGTGTACGTAGGTGTTAGTTGGAGTGCCTTGGAGAATGATGAGCATATGAGCTTGCGGTGATCATCCTGTTTTTGAGGATGAAAGTCGCTTGTTCATTTCAATGCTTGTTATTCTCTCAGGTGCCAAGAGAAAAGGTTCCGTACAACTCTCGCTTACTCTATTACACATGTCGTATGCATTGAGCAATTACTTCCCTTTGGTTATTTGATATCTTAACATCGCTCTGCCTCATTCTGTTTGACATTCTGTTTGTTTGTTGACAACAATGTAAAATACGTCTGAATTGAACCATAATGTTATGTTGTGGGTGGTCTCTCTGACGTATGTAGGATACTTACTGTTACGTTAGGATTAGTAGCGTTGGTCTTTTCTGTAAACATGCAGCTATTGTTATTCAATCATTATATGAATTGTTTGTCAATAGCCGATGGTTGATTATTGTTACGTTAGGTAACAATGCTCGCCTTACTCTTTATTTAGATAGCAATTGTTGTTCACATCACAGCCAAGGCTTCTTTGTTTTTAAATTGGTAATTGTAACACGTCATATGCCTTTTTGTTTGTAATTGAACCCATTCAAACTCAGCTGCAATGCAGGATGCACTACGAGCAACAATGCTTGCACGTGTTGCTTAGCGACCATTCAATGGCGAACCAAGAGAACCCACGAACCTCGTTAGCTCAAGACCAAAGCACAGGATCCGCCCGTTCGCCTCTGCACACACACACACACACACACACACACACACACACACACACACACACACACACACACACACACACACACACACATACACTTAAAAACACAATCACGCACGCACACGAGCACACACACACACACACACACACACACACACACACACACACACACACACACACACACACACATATATATATATATATATATACGCACACATACACGCACACACACACACACACACACACACACACACACACACAGTAACAAACACAATCACGCACGCACACGAGCACACACACACACACACACACACACACACACACACACACCGATGAGCGGGGAGGGGGGGGGTAGAACGAGAGCTCTTTAATGACGAGGGCAATAGTCTAACCATGTAGAGAGGGGAAGAGGCAAAGAGAAACTGCCGCAGACTGAGATAGAGATAACCCTAACCCTAACCCTAACCCTAACACGAAAGTTAGTGGAATGGGGTGGGGTGTTGGTACGTCACATAACTAGTGTCAAAACGTTTACGTTCGATTTCTTTCAATCATACGATGACTCTCAACCCCGATATACGCTGACTTTCACCCCCAACAACAGAGTCAAAAGTCAAACTGGGGTTATTTATCACAAGAGGGTCCTTTCATAAAGCTGAACACGTCTGGTATTCCTCCCGTTTTCACTCGGGTGTTTATGTAGCTTGTTTGGTAAAGAAACAGATAAGTGACACCAACACGTCAATCATGATCGAAAAGAGATCCCCCGATGCTCTCTAAATGCGCATTTCTCCGGACCTGGATAATCTAGGAGATTATAAGTAGACATAAACATTAAAACTTACTGTCTCCGCAGTAGTGTTCTCTGTTCTTTGGAGTAGTCATATGTATAATTATATACTCTGGATGGATACATCCCATTTTGACAGAAGCATTGGTGGTAGGACTAATTGGTACATTCGTACCGCAAAGCTAACTCTTCGGTCACACACGCGCCGATCCTTGACAATACATGCTATACTGTTAGACTGTCGGTCGGAATGTTTAAAGAGCCAGTGCATCCAGCCCAGTGTGTATGGAACACGTGGACAAGGAGCACGTGTAGACAGCTTGCCTAACTACTAAAAAAATTTTTTAAAAAAACCCGGTATAGTGATTTTTTTTTTTTGAATAACAAAATGAAAATCTTGACGTCATGTGCTAGAGCCAATGAACTCAACAACACGTAAAAACAGTTTTTTTTGATTGAAAAACCTGTAGGAATCTGCAGTGACAAGTTCAAGTTCAAGTTCAAGTTTATTAGTCCATAACCCATGGGGGCATTTTGAACAATAAATACAATCAATACAATCATGATATATGCTAATATAATAAATAAATAAAAAAATAAAAAATAAAAAAAAATTATGAAAAACTGTTACAAATTCTATTAATAAAGTCCAAAATATTCTTTAGCAATTTCTTTTTCTTAGTAGCAAACAACTTTTTAAATTTAAGTGCATTAGGTTTTTTCCAATAGTAAGGTGGTAACAACTCAGCTCTTTCTTCTTTGAAAAAATCACAGACAAATAAATAATGGAATTCATCACCTATGTCATGCGATACACATTTGGTGCAAGTTCTTTCTGACCTCGGGATGTTAAGATAACGTTCTTTCTGTACAGGCAAATTGTTGTTTAATGTTCTAAACTTCATCATTGAAACACATTGCTGATATGGCAGGGTTGTGACGTAGTCTTCACATGCAAAAATATCTTTGAACATTCGATAATTCCAAAACATATTTTTTGTTCCAATTTCTGTAAACCATTTATGGATATACTGGTCATATAAGCTTCTTTTTACTTTCTTTTCAAACCATGTGCTTGAGTATTGAATATTTTCTTGAGAAGTCCAAAGGCCAGAGAGACCAATTTCATTTAAGGTTTTTTCAATGAAACATAAGTACTTGGATTCAATCATCTTGTTGATATACAATTTATAAGTAAAGCAATACACAATACTTGAAAATTTATTTTTATGAATAGGACTAATCAGTTTATACCAATAGCAAAGCATTGACATTGTCTGCAAGGGAAGGAAGCTGTCTCTGTAACCTGGGTACATATTGCATATTTACAGGTGAATGTCCGGAATTTTGAACAAAGCGAAGATCATTACTGAATACCACAGTTCAATCTGCTAAATAAACTGTGAAATTGCGAGGTTGATGTCCGTGATGTTCGTGTGTTGCAATCATGCAGACACGTCAAAGCAACTACTGACCAAGAAATGTCGGTAAAGAAACAAAAGATAGAAGGAAAAGGAATGAGAATATAATCTGCAGAGAAGCAGAAAAGGTGGAGAGATAGAAAAAAAGAAGAAGAAGAGAGAGAGAGAGAAAGAGAGAGAGAGAGAAAAAAAGAGAGAGAGAGACAGAGACACAGAGACAGAGACAGAGAGACAGAGAGAGAGAGAGAGAGAGACAGAGAAACAGAGAGACAGAGAGAGACCGAGACAGAGAGACAGAGAGAGAGAGAGACAGAGAGAGAGAGAGAGAGAGAAACAGATAGACAGAGACAGATAGACAGAGACAGATAGACAGAGACAGACACAGAAAAGAGACAGAGACAGAGACAGAGAGACACAGAGAGAGAGAGAGAAGACAGAGACAGAGAGGGAGACAGACACAGGCACAGACAGACAGACAGACAGATAGAGACAGACAGACAGACAGACAGAGAGAGAAAGAGGAAGAGATTGAGAGCTGAGAGCCACAGAGAGAGTGAGAGACAGACAGAGACAGAGAGATAGAGACAGAGAGAGAGAGCGAGAGACAGAGAGAGATGGTATACTAACAACAACAAAATTAACTAATGAAAGAATCATAACCAGTTAAACACGAAACTGGCAATAGTACAATAAGACACAAATAAACAAACAAACAAACACACAAACACACTCCTCTGCACATCAAAAACACACACGCACACACATGTATACACACACACACACACACACACACACACACACACACACACACACACACACACACACACACACACGCACACACACACACACACACATAAAGATGTTCTTTTGTAAAGGGCCTGGAGCCATAGGTTAGGCACTTAAAAATGTCCAGTTATTATTATTATTATTATAAAAAAAAAAGTCAAACAAGAGGACACCGTTCGAACTGGGTTGTTGAATCTGAATACTCGTGACAGTGCTGTACTACAACGAAGTAAACACGGAAGTCGCCAGACCGTATGGTTCAGTTCAAACACTGCTTGTATGAAGAGCAATCCCAGCAGCCGTGGATTAGTGTGGACACACACTACACTTGGTCAGAACAAGCAGGGAGAGATGACCACTGAGTGTTGCGAGTCAAACACAGGATTGGTCGGGTACTCGACTTGACCGCACTGAAAATGAAGTGTGTCATTCCCAGCATGTATGTTGTCTGTGTCATGTTTCTTGCTCTTGACACAGTCATGCGCGCAGTCAATATGGACTAACTTTAAAAGACACTCCTATCCCCCTATGTCTTTCTCGTCGTTGTTATCATTCTCCTCGAAGCCAACCGGGGTGTGTAGTTTATGGAGTCACAATGACCTAACTTTAGAAGACACTCCCACCCGCCTATGTCTTTCTCTTCGTGGTCATCATTTTTTTTTCTGAAAGCCAACCGGGGTTTGTAGTTTATGGAGTCACAATGACCTAACTTTAGAAGACACTTCCACCCGCCTATGTCTTTCTCTTCGTGGTCATCATTTTTTTTCTGAAAGCCAACCGGGGTTTGTAGTTTATGAAGACACAATGGACTAACTTCAGAAGACACTCCTACCCTCCTGTGTCTTTCTCGTCCTTATTACCATTTTTCTCAAAGCCAACCGGCCGTTTGTAGTTTATAGAGTTAATTGGATGTGTCAATACACTGTCAAAAGTGATGAATAAAGAGATAATTATCAGGTGTCTCAAAAGACACTGACTTAAAGCTGTGCTTCCCTGTCAGCAAAATGGTTTGCGAAGAAGATAGAGGCAGAATGAACATTCGATTCAATTGATATGAGCTATTTTGCTTGTGCATTCGTTTGTTCAGACAATGTGTCAATAGTATTGAGATACGCATTGCTTTCACGGTCGCACCACTTTTGCAACAATGCATTGTTTACCTTTGTTATTTCTTTGTTTGCAAGCACCAACACCACATCCCTACCGTATGAGCTATTAAAGTAAACCAGTAGCATTGGCTTGACTTCACTTTTGACAGATCTCAGTCCACTGTTTCCATGGTTGTTCTTTGCAGTTCTCAGTTTCAGCCTCAATTAACAACGGATGCATTACGCTCTTAAACAAACAGTAATGTTTTTTTGTGATTCCGATGCAGGCTGCTGTTTTTGGTTTGGATTATTTGAGGAGGAAGTTCTCCTGTTGTTGTTTTAGAGGGATTAAATAAGTGTTGGTGTTTATAAAAACGCTAGCGCTGGACCCGAGTACTCTTCAGACTGGCTCGCTCCCCCAGTATGAACGTTTTTGTCTTGTGCACGTTTAAGACCAAGTGATTGATCTGTGTGAATTACAGGCATTCCCTTTGCTATATAAATACATTGCATGCGAGCCGAGGATGTGCGTGGTGACTGGCCTTTCTCTTTTATTTGATCACAGTGAAAATGCACACACACACACACTCTCTCTCCCTCACTCCCTCTCTCTCTCCCTCTCTCTCTCTTTCTTACACACACACACACACACAAAAAAAAACACTCACACACACACACACACACACACAAACACACACACACACACACACACACACACACACACACACACACACAAAACAGTAACACTAACACATGTGCACAAAATGAACACACACACACACACCGCGCGAGAGAAAAAGACGTCAAAGACTTTTGACCGTGACGTAATCTTTTTATGACGCTATATTTCTCGTCAATGTGTGACGAGTTCGGCTGTTCTATCAGACTGCCTGGCTGGCTGTGGCTCCGCGAATTCCTCCCACCGCCAAGTCGGTTTTTTGTGGTTTATTTCGCATTTAGGTCCCAGGTAACATTATGAAGTTTTAATACGATCAATCGGACCTATTATCAAGTTAGTGTATCAAGTTTTGAACGAACTGCGCCCAGTAGTTTCCCAGCAATAAGCTGTTAAGTGGAGAAAGACAGACAGACACACAGACACACAGACACACAATTAAAGTCTGCTGAGCCCTTGTACTAGCGTACTCGGGGATAAATCTTTTATATCTCAACGGCATATACAATGTAGTTCCGATGTGGTAGTTTGTGATTTGTAAAAGAAATTGAACGGCTTTTTTGTGTATGACTCTTTTACACATATATGTTTTAAATCTCAACAGCGACAGATTTGTATGCAGACAGCTGTTTTAGTTGAGAACAATGTTATTTGATTGGTACATATATTCAAATATAATATTAATGTTGTATTGTTTCGTTTGTCTTTATGTTATATGTACCACTAATGCAAATTCTCCATGGGAGATAATAAAGTTAACTTGATTGGATTGGATTGGATTGGATTTCCGTAAATAACGGCAGAGGCAACGTAATTGCTACGACTGTTTATCTAAAGCAAAAAAGGGGAGCTACTCCAGGGTCATGTTCCCACATGCAGGAAGTGCTAGTTATAGGCATCAAGCAACAACAACAACATGTTGATTTACGAAATCCGACCGATCCTATGTTCTGCCGCCGACCTTAATATTTTAAGGGTCAAAATACATTTCAATCAGTTTTCTTTGTTAAGGGAAACAAATAATTGCACACCTTCGTAAAGGGTTGAGGGCCAGCCTTCATCCACACTGAGAGACACGCAGACAGACAAATTCATGTACGCGCTTACATACAAAATATTAAATAAACAAACATAATCCGCTCTTTCAAACAAACATACAATTATTTTCAACGTCATTTCATAAACTTCAACCGAACGAAAATGTCAAGGCAGACGAAAGCATCATGATAATTATGCATCGCTGCATCCACCGCAGAAGATAGACTTTTCCCGGTGCCCCCCCCCCCCCCCCTCCCCCCAACACACAAAACACACGCACTTACGAACACACACACACACACACACACACACACACACACACACACACACACACTCACACACACACACACACATGACAGACTAACACACACCCATACACACACACACACACACACACACACACACACACGCACTCACACACACGCACTAACACACACACATAAACACACACACACACACACACACACACACACACACACACATCTTTTAATGCACTCTGTGAACTCACGCTAAACAGAAACAGGGAGGCGCGTAGTTTTATCTTAGTATGACCGATGACAGTCGTCATCCTTTGATCATGAGCCTTGTTGAAGATTATGAAAGAACACATCATTCTCCACCTGTCGAGCGAGCTCCCCGTCTCATTCATAATCATCCAGCTATGCAGGACTAGAAGAAAGGTTGGTTCCCTTTTTTATTTTCATTATTCTTTTCTTCTTCTTCTTTTTATATTTAGTCAAGTTTTGACTAAATATTTTAACATCGAGGGGGAATCGAGACGAGGGTCGTGGTGTATGTGCGTGTGTGTCTGTCTGTCTGTGTGTGTGTGTGTGTGTGTGTAGAGCGATTCAGACTAAACTACTGGACCGATCTTTATGAAATTTGACATGAGAGTTCCTGGGTATGAAATCCCCGAACGTTTTTTTCATTTTTTTGATAAATGTCTTTGATGACGTCATATCCAGCTTTTCGTGAAAGTTGAGGCGGCACTGTCACGCCCTCATTTTTCAACCAAATTGGTTGAAATTTTAGTCAAGTAATCTTCGACGAAGCCCGGGGTTCGGTATTGCATTTCAGCTTGGTGGCTTAAAAATTAATTAATGACTTTGGTCATTAAAAATCTGAAAATTGTAAAAAAAAAAAAAAATTTATAAAACGATCCAAATTTACGTTTATCTTATTCTCCATCATTTTCTGATTCCAAAAACATATAAATATGTTATATTCGGATTAAAAACAAGCTCTGAAAATTAAATATATAAAAATTATTATCAAAATTAAATTGTCCAAATCAATTTAAAAACACTTTCATCTTATTCCTTGTCGGTTCCTGATTCCAAAAACATATGATATGTTTGGATTAAAAACACGCTCAGAAAGTTAAAACAAAGAGAGGTACAGAAAAGCGTGCTATCCTTCCTAGCGCAACTACTACCCCGCTCTTCTTGTCAATTTCACTGCCTTTGCCATGAGCGGTGGACTGACGATGCTACGAGTATACGGTCTTGCTGAAAAATGGCATTGCGTTCAGTTTCATTCTGTGAGTTCGACAGCTACTTGACTAAATATTGTATTTTCGCTTTACGCGACTTGTTTTTTATATACGAAAGGAAAACGACTCCGTTTGTGTTGAGACAGATTGCTGTGCTTTTCTTTCTCATCAGAGCTTCCATGGAATCTTGCTTTATTTTTGCAATCGAAATTCCATGTTCTTTACACCCCCGGTATAGGGGTGTGTATAGGATTCGGTCGATGTGTTTGTTTGTTTGTTTGTTTGTTTGTGTGTTTGTGTTCGCATATAGATCTTAAGAATGAACGGACCGATCGTCACCAAACTTGGTGAACAGGTTCTATACATTCCTGAGACGGTCCTTACAAAAATTGGGACCAGTCAAACACACGGTTAGGGAGTTATTGGTGGATTAAGATTCTACAAGGACTTATAGAGGGACATATTAATGGTCAAAGGGAAATAACCTTCTCAGTTGGTGGCAGTGAGAATGGTAAGGACGGGGGTGTTTTTCCTACCTCGGAGGAATTTCTTGTTTTCTTCATTTTTGCAGGTAAAATTCAACTGTCTGCTTTATGTTTTGCACTTAAAAAGTGCTATTGCTTTTTCCTTTATTTTTATTTTAACTTGGTGATGTTAGTTTGTTCAAATTTAGCTAAACATACAATTATATTTACTAAGGCGAATAGTGCGTGACTCGAAACATGTTCAGTGTGATCATGCAGGTAGCTAAGCGCAGTGTGTCTTGGAATGTTTCTTGCAGGTCTTCCTCCACACTGCACAATGTACAGGTAGGCTGAAATAATGCTTATTAAGCATACCATGGCTTATTCTCTGTGTACCAGTGAAAACCATGTTACGAAGGTGATGTTTCTTTACTTAACTGGGACATTTTAACCATACACATTGATTACATTAACAAATACGGGTTCCATATAAATCCTTGGCCTGCAGAGAAAGAATTAGAAATACTTGCGCATTTTGTTTGTCTTATACGTTCAGTTAATTACAAGCATTTCAAAGAACGATACCTTCGTAACATGAAAGTAAAGGTCGTGACATGGATTTGAATAATAACAACAAACAAGTCGCGTAAGGCGAAAATACAACATTTAGTCAAGTAGCTGTCGAACTCACAGAATGAAACTGAACGCAATGCAACGCAGCAAGACCGTATACTCGTAGCATCGTCAGTCCACCGCTCACGGCATAGGCAGTGAAATTGACAAGAAGAGCGGGGTAGTAGTTGCGCTGGGAAGGATAGCACGCTTTTCTGTACCTCTCTTCGTTTTAACTTTCTGAGCGTGTTTTTAATCCAAACATATCATATCTATATGTTTTTGGAATCAGGAACCGACAAGGAATAAGATGAAAGTGTTTTTAAATTGATTTGGACAATTTAATTTTGATAATAATTTTTATATATTTAATTTTCAGAGCTTGTTGTTAATCCAAATATAACATATTTATATGTTATTGGAATCAGCAAATGATGGAGAATAAGATGAACGTAAATTTGGATCGTTTTATAAATTTTTATTTTTTTTTTACAATTTTCAGATTTTTAATGACCAAAGTCATTAATTAATTTTTAAGCCACCACGCTGAAATGCAATACCGAAGTCCGGGCTTCGTCGAACATTACTTGACCAAAATTTCAACCAATTTGGTTGAAAAATGAGGGCGTGACAGTGCCGCCTCAACTTTCACGAAAAGCCGGATATGACGTCATCAAAGACATTTATCAAAAAAATGAAAAAAACGTCTGAGGATATCATACCCAGGAACTCTCTTGTCAAATTTCATAAAGATCGGTCCAGTAGTTTGGTCTGAATCGCTCTACACGCACGCACACACACACACATACACACATACACCATGGACCCTCGTCTCGATTCCCCCCTCGATGTTAAAACATTTAGTCATAACTTGACTAAATGTAAAAAGACCAAAATAAATACGATGCTTTTTGGTGCATATCTGTATCATTATTTATCTGTAGTATTACCGAAACCAGTAAAGAGACTACATTCAAGATGATATTTAATTAACATTATAATCATTTAAAGGACTGAAAATATATGTCACAAAATGGTACAGAGCTCTAGAGAATAAACCACATACCCCTCAGAAACTATTGTAAAAGGGTCAGCGGATACGGTCATTCTGTGCAGGTTTTGCAGGGAGGAGGGGGGGGGGTGGAGGGTATCAATTAAGGCATGGTATGGTGGGGGTGAGTAAACAGCTGGAATTGTCTTGAACAATTCATGAGATTCGGACCTCATTTTATTTAATAATTTCTAATCTGTCTAATGCATTTACAAAACCACATACAATGTTATAGAATTCTTTGATTTGATGACCAACTATCAGCCTAAAACAACAACAACAACACATTTTTTCTTTAAACTTCAGCGCAGAAAATGAACATTTTGAAAACTGAATTTGGAGCAAGTTCACTCATAGAGCTATCTATATTAGTTATGTACCCACGATGATTTATGGCATTCAGTTTTAAACTTGCCCCGCCATATTTTAACACGTCACTGTGATGTCTTCGTGTTGAAATGGGCGCTTGTCGTCAGCAGTAAGTGTGGGGTGTAGAAACCATTGATGTGTTGCGGTCAACCCTCAAAGTCCTACTGCACTATTCACCTTGCTTTTTAAGGGAATGTGAGGCACTAAAATCACCAACATTAAACTTGGATAATACATGGAATAACTTAGTTTTCAGGGTAGTTATTGAAGTGACTTATAAAAAGAAATGAAAAATATGTGAATACTACAGGACATAGTTGCTATGGAAACTGGCTCAAACAGCGCCATATTGGATTTCTAGGAAACGGTTTTACAGCAACATCATACATCAGAAATGCTTAAAATTTGGCACAAAGATACCCATGGCTTTTATCTACAATCATATAGAACGTTTTTTTGAGAAAAGACTACATATTAATTTATATTAATTTTTGTAATAAGGATTAATGAATTTCTAACCGCATATTTATTAATCCTTATTTCAAAAAGAATATTTAACATAATATCAAATACATATACATTCTAGCAAAATGATGCACAATGCACACGCCGAAACAGATAGGTTTTCAAAAATTGTTGAATGTGAGAACCCAAATCAACTATATAACATAACTCTTCACGGTATTGAACAATTTAAAAGTGGAACAAAAGGTAGGAGATTTAATTAATATTTGCTGTTATCCCACGATGACACACGGCATCCAGCTCTAAGCTTGACCCGCCATCTTTTAACACGGCATTGTGAGGTCTACGTGTTGAAATGTGTGTATGTCGTCGGCGAAAGTGTCTGGTGTGGAAAATATTGATGTGATACATAATACTGGTTTCTATTTTGTCTGAGTCCCACTATCCATCCTAATTTTAAATAGTGACCCGCTTACGCCCAATTTCAGTAAATGATTGAGATCTAAGGAGTTGATTGAAGTCACTGCTCAGTGTGATTTGAGTCACGTGTCCCTGGGACGTGTATTTTACACACAAAATATTTGCTGTAGACTTATAGCTGAACATCAAAGGGTGCGAAAATGTGCGCTCGATTCCCCCGCCCCCCCCCCCCCCCCCCGCCCTCCCTTCCCCCCACCCACAAAAAAAAAGGATTCTAAAACAGCACACAGGATAGGGTCCTAAGTAACACACCAGCTATAATAATTTCTTGAAGACTATTTTTACCTGAATAGAATTGAACTCTGTATAACAAAAAAATATTCCTTTCGAATAAAATAATGACCATGGACACCAGGACAGTTTTGTCCAGGCTTTTACAGGGAAAAGACCATCTTTCCACTTGGGCATATACCAAAATCCAACAACTTGAGTAATACCTGCACAGTGTCAGAATGGTATGCTTAATCTTCTTCTTCTTCTTCTACGTTCGTGGGCTGAAAGTCCCACGATTTTTACGTGTATGGCCGTTTTTACCCCACCATTTAGGCAGCCATACGCCGATTTCGGAGGAAGCATGCTGGGTATTTTCGTGTTTCTATAACCCACCGAACTCTGACATGGATTACAGGATCTTTTCCGTGCGCACTTGGTCTTGTGCTTGCCACGATTTGGTCGAAAACGCAACCAAAGTATGGTAGATTATTAAATCAAAGTGAGTAAAAGCGCTTCAGGGTGCTGCTTTTCTCCGGTATTGGAAACAGAAGCACCGCCTGGCTTCAAGACGGCCTGCCATCTATGACTCGACAGCCAAGTAACCGCTTCACGTACACAAAAAAGGGAAGTAGCTCAGTGAAAGTAACAAACCCCAAACCTCTTAGAGCGTTCTTTCTTTTCCCAGTTTTACGACATGTGATTAAGCTTGCGTAAGGCACTTGTTTGTACAAAGTGTTGGCAGTCCTGCTGCGCGGGAGCATTAATTGTAACGCAGAATCTTATGGTATAACTGGCCGGGTGCCTTTTGTCTCAGGTATTCTGAGAACTTTATCCTCGACATTTTTTTCTCCAAATACGGCGAAACGTTTTGCACCTGTGTCCCAGCTGATAGGACTATGGAAAAGGGTTACAGTGACGTTTTGTATCTAAAACGGTAATAACAATCCCTCCTGTCGCGGGAAGAATTGTAATCGAGTGGATGAAGAGGTAATTCTCTCCATTTCCGTGTGGGCGGCTTCGTTGACGTACAACTGAGCCGTTTGTTTTCCAACTCCCTCGGTATGCTGCAGTCTAAATTGAGTGTTCCACTTTTGAACACAGTTTCTGTGAGCAGTTTTGAAAGTTATCATGCATACAACTTTTGACAAATTGTAAACTGGCGCACCTTATACACTGTTCACAAAAAGTTTAGGACCAGTACCAGTCAAGCAAATGTATCCGTGTTCGTTGTGGAGGCATGTGCTGCTACAGTACATCATTAGGTCAGCTTATTAGTTGGTTGACACCGGCACGGTTGGCGGGAGGTCGTGGGTTCGAACCCCGGCCGGGTCATACCTAAGACTTTAAAATTGGCAATCGAGTGGCTGCTCCGCCTGGCGTCTGGCATTATGGGGTTAGTGCTAGGACTGGTTGGTCCGGTGTCAGAATAATGTGACTGGGTGAGACATGAAGCCTGTGCTGCGACTTCTGTCTTGTGTGTGGCGCACGTTATATGTCAAAGCAGCACCGCCCTGATATGGCCCTTCGTGGTCGGCTGGGCGTTAAGCAAACAAACAAACAAACAAAAGTTGGTTGTCACAAACTGGTGAGCACAGTTCATGGCCAGGACCCCGTTGTAGCTCTTGCATTACGAGTTTTTTTGCCCATGAATGTTTTGCGTCGATTTCTTAGGACTTTCAAAACCACTCCTTCCCCCCCCCCCCCCCCCCCAAAAAAAAAAAAAGCAGGTTCTTTTCACGACTGCATACGTTTTCTTCAGCGGTTCTAACTTGTTTTAAACAGTATAATTATTTGATTTATGCCCTCCGAGGTGACTGTATATGTTTTCTTCGCCGGTCCATTTTAAAGAGGATATTTGACTTATGCCCCCCGAGGTGACTGTATACGTTTTCTTCACCGGTCCTTAATTTGTTTTTAACAGTATATTTGACTTGTGCCCTCAAAGGTGACCCAGACACAGTTACAGAGTCATCGGGAGGCAGGGGCAATTAAACAAACAACGTGCAATTAAAATCACCGGATCCATCGATAGTGTAATAAATCACCTGCCATTAGCTCCAGGTTGTGCGACATTCACAATGTTTGCTCTGCCCCACACCGTGCTGTTGCCACGTGCACACGCTAATGAGAAATAGTTATAACTGCCAAACTATACCCCAAAAATGTTTGCTTGTCTTGCGCGTGTGTGTGTGTGTGTGTGTGTGTGTTTGTGTGTGTTTGTGTGTGTGTGGGGGGGAGGGGGGTCTTCCTTTCTCCTTGTATGTGTGTCCGTACGCGCACGCTGACTTCCATGTTTTCCGTGATGCTTTTTGACCAAGAAAACCCAACCTTACCCTAAAAGGGACAGCTACTTATTTAGAATGCTTCATCGGGTTGGACATAAAATACCCCCCCCCTCCGCCGCCGGAATCTCTCTTATGCAATAAACCAGAAAAATCCACTCGACTGCAACACAAAACATTAGCGTGACCTCTGGCTTCAGATTATGAATATCAGAGTGAATAAGCACATAAAACACAAAACAGCAGTAAAGCTTGGGTTACGAACTGCTCGACCTCTCTGGTACAACAGATAGGCGCCAGCATGTGGGTTTTGCTTTTATGCTGCGACAGCAGAACATTTTTTAGACAAATCTTTGATTTTGTAGATTCCTGCGCAGCTACAAAAAAAAACCACCACACAACCTAAAGTGAATCATGCCAACAAGTGCGCGTATATTGAGATAATTTCACAATTGTTTAGCCTTGGGCACTGAGAGGGTTTCAGCAGGCGTTCCGAGGCAGGAAGTAAGCGATCTCAATATGACAATAGCAACAGTATGGTATGCGGAACCAATGTCCTGGCACCTGCATGTAATTATATAGTATATAATTATATAACCATTTCAAATTTAGATTTCGGGATTATTTATTGTTTTGTATGTTTCTGATGATAGTTTCTACTTTTCTCACTAGTCGTCGTTTCTGACCATACTATTTTCTTATTCTGCTTTAAAATTAATTCGCCATCTCTCTCTCTCTCTCTCTCTCTCTCTCTCTCTCTCTCTCTCTCTCTCTCTCTCTCTCTCTCTCTCTCTCTCTCTCTCTCTCTCTCTCTCTCTCTCTCTCGCTCGCTCTCTCTCTCTCTCTCGCTCTCTCTCTCTCTCTCTCTCTCTCTCTCTCTCTCTCTCTCTCTCTCCCTCTCTCTCTCTTTCTCCCTCTCTCACCTTGCTGATCGCGCGAGAAAGGGAGTATCAGCTATCCTCAAACTTCTTTGGAGTATTGGGGAATATTCTCCTGATACATTTTTTAAACTGTTTGACAGTCAAATACAACCGATCTTGACGTACGGTTCGGAGGTCTGGGGACTCTCTGCTGATCAACAAATTGTTGAAAGAGTACATTTGTCTGCCATTAAAAGGTTTGTCGGTGTCCATTCGAAGTCACCAAGGCATATAGTTTACGGTGAAACAGGACGTTATCCTCTGTTTGTGGTAACGCACATAAAGTGTATGAAGTTTTGGCTTCGATTAACTCGGATGGATGGCAACAGGTACCCCAAGAAAGTGTATAATATGCTACTGTCTATACAAAGGCAAAATTACACGACATGGGCTTGTAACGTTCGTAATGTTTTGTTCCAGCGTCGCGGACGACGCTGGTATCTGTGGTTGGGAAGAACGTGCCTGTGGAGAATTAGTCTCCAAGCCAAAGCGCGCTGACTCTCCAAGCCAAAACAATTTCAAAGCTGAAAAAAAATGCACAATTTACGCGAAACGATTAAACACAGCTTTCGGGTGGTTTTTTTAATCTAAGATGTACATAAATATACCACTCCGACCATAAGGAAAAGAAAAAAAGACACACAAAAAAAAAGACCGAGAGGAGCCGAGTCAATCCGAGACCAACCGAGAGGACGTGTTTCGCGCCGTTTCGACGTCGTTTGTTCAGATGCGGCCGGTTGGATCAGTTGCGGTCATACAGGGGCGCCTTGCACAAGAAAAGATCTTCAACAATCCCGATCATCATCATGGTACAATAATGTTTTGTGCGCCCCCATGTATGTGTTCTGTGCTAATAATGCACGGTTGTGAAATGTCCGTACACATTTTGTGGCACTATGTAATTGTTAGTGCATCCTCCGGCGGATGCTTCGTGCTAAAAATGCACTTCCATTAAAATATTGTACGCTCATGTCAGTAATATATTTTCAATTGTTTCTCTGTCAATTTCAAGTGTTTGTTTCCAATTACTTCAGTATCTCCCTGTTGCAATTCCAGGTGATTCATTATGCATGTGCCAATTTGAGGTGTTTAATTCTGATTCCTGTATTTACAGTGTAAAATTAAAACTATGGTTTTCAAACATTCCTATGACACCTGGTAATGGTTCTGTGGTTTTGTTTTTAATTTGTATTTTGTTTTTCTGCAATAAATATTTGAAATGGATCTGAGGCCGACTTACTACTTTTAGCACTCTTTTTCACCACATTCCCACGTACAGATATTGCAATATCAACTCTTCCTTTCTACCTGTTTCAAACAAGCTCTATTTTTTAATTAAAAAGTTTTTACTAAATGTCTTAACACACCCTCATTTTTCAATCAATCTTGGTGTATGTGCGTGTGTGTGTGTGTGTGTGTGTCTGTCTGTCTGTGTGTGTGTGTGTGTGTGTGTAGAACGATTCAGACTAAACTACTGGACCGATCTTTATGAAATTTGACATGAGACTTCCTGGGAATGATATTCCAGGACGTTTTTTTTTTGGTTTTTTTTATAAACGTCTTTTATGACGTCATATCCGGCTTTTTTTGTACAAGTTGAGGCTGCACTGTCACACCCTCATTTTTCAATCAAATTGATTGAAATTTTGGCCAAGCAATCTTCGACGAAGGCCGGACTTCCGTATTGCATTTCAGTTTGGTGGCTTAAAAATTAATTAATGACTTTGGTCATTAAAAATCTGAAAATTGTAAAAAAATAAATAAATTATAAAACGATCCAAATTTACGTTCATCTTATTCTTCATCCTTTTCTGATTCCAAAAACATATAAATATGTTATATTTGGATTAAAAACAAGCTCTGAAAATTAAAAATATAAAAATTATGATCAAAATTAAATTTCCGAAATCGTTTTAAAAACTATTTCATCTTATTCCTTGTCGGTTCCTGATTCCAAAAACATATAGATATGATATGTTTGGATTAAAAACACGCTCAGAAAGTTAAAACGAAGAGAGGTACAGTAAAGCGTGCTATGAAGCACAGCGCAACCGTTACCGCGCCAAACAGGCTCGTCACTTTCACTGCCTTTTGCACTAGTGGCGGACTACGTTCAGTTTCATTCTGTGAGTTCCACAGCTTGACTAAATGTAGTAATTTCGCCTTACGCGACTTGTTTTTTCTTGTGGCTGTTTGATCAATTCATAGCAAGCATTGACTGAAATAAACAATTTATATATCCAGCACAACATGCAATTCATTGACTTTTGACCCTACCCTTTTAACACTTCCCAAAATAAATCTTTGGTGGACATTGCATCGACGCTGTTCATTTTGAATGAACATTTTTCTTGTACAAGTATGGATTTGGTGAAGTGTGGGAAGCACAAGGTGTTGGTGATATTTCCACGTTTGTAAGAGAATTTCGCCAAAGACTTGTCGATTGCTTTAGACAGGATTGGCATAGTTCCCTTGAATCACACGTTTTTTATAATGTGTATTCGTTATTTAAGCAGTCCTTGTGTATGAGTGGTTATTTGTATCAGATAAGAAATGTTCATTTGAGAAGAATGTTAGCACGTTTCAGATTTGGTATGTCACCCTTAAATAACCACTATTTACAGTATAAACCCAATGTGAATAACGTAGACAGATTTTGCCCTTTGTGCTCAGATGATACACTGGAGACGGAAGTACATTTTTTACTTGTTTGTCCCGCATATAATGAGATCAGAGTTGAATTAATAGCCTCAAAGTATTATCGGAACCCATCCATGTTTAGAATGTGCCAATTACTATCCTCAACAAATGGCCAAGTGGTAAGACAATTAGCAACGTATATTTACAAAGCACTACGATTTCGCACTGATTCTCTGGAAAATGCTCAGTTGCAAGATGCAGGTCCATAATGTTGTTTTTTCTGCTTATTTTAAACATATGTAAATCGCCGTGAGCTCTTGTGAGAAACGGCGATTAATAAATGTCCATTATTATTATTATTATTATTATTGTTCGCTTGTATAATGTGTCACCAGTCTTGTTATGGGCCGGAGGCCTAACAAATAAAATTTCCGACTCCGACTCCGACTCTCTCTCTCTCTCACACACACACACACACACACTCTATCTCTCTCTCTCTCTCTCTCTCTCTCTCTCTCTCTCTCTCTCTCTCTCTCTCTCTCTCTCTCTCTCTCGCTCTCTCTCACCCACACACCCACACACACTCTACCTCTCTCGCCGTGCCGTGAAAATCCTAATCTACATCACGCATTTTTACATCACCACAAAGACACAACAGCAAAGCAGACAAGTGAGAAAAGCAAAGCAGAAGAGGACACACGGAGAGAAAAAATAAGGAATAACAGCTATATGGGTAAGGTCAGACAGAATGAAAGACGCATGAGGGGGTGTACAAGGTTACGGGCTTTATCTTCAGCAGAAGAGATGAAGGAACCTGTTGGTATTTACCTGGCGTACGAGCTGTCAATCAGCCTCCTGTAGGTAAGCTTTGATTCCCCCGTGTGGCCTTTGTCTTGTCTTACCGCTTCGCTCACACTCACTTTATCTCTTTTACAAACAACCCCTATTGCCCCTCTGTGTGTGTGTCTTTCTGTGAGAGAGAGAGAGAGAGAGAGAGAGAGAGAGAGAGAGAGAGAGAGAGAGCAAAAGAGACAGACATACATACTGAAAAACAGACAGACAGACAGAAAGAAGAGAGAGACAGAGACAGAGAGAGACAGACACAGAGACAGAGAGAGACAGAGAGAGAGACAGAGAGTGACAGAGAGACAGAGAGAGACAGAAAGAGAAAAAATAAAATGCACAGAGAAAGACAGACATCATTATATTCGGACAGACACACAGACACATATACAGCCAGTCGAACAGACAAAAGAAATTCTGTTGTTATCGACAGTTTTCTTTTTTCTTCAGCATTGTTTGTTTCTTCCTATTTCTTCTTCTAGGGGTTTCGTTCTTCCCTCTTGGCTTGTTCGTGCTGTAGAATCCGCCCATTTAAATTACAAGGTCTCTAAAGTTGTAGGAGCGAACAGTCTTGTTGGGTCGAGGACCGCAGCTAAGCACGACAACATCAGAATGTTCATTTGGCCGATTTTAGCCGCTTCAGCGAGGCGGTCAAAGGGACAGAACTGGTATTTAGGGACACCTGTGGATCAATACAGTTTGTTTATGAGAGTCACTGAAGTGATACAAATATATGAAATACATGCATCTGTGTGATACCAGCAACCGCAAAAAAATGTTACTGTTGTGGATTTGCTCTTGGTAAAGGGGGTGGTGATTTTGGTGGAGGTTTCGTCGTCGTTTTCTTCTTTTTCTTCTTCTACTTGTTGTGCCTTATTTACAAAAAGAGGTTGTTAAACCGGCTATTTGGGGCGATTTCATTATTATGAAATGTCTTGATGTCTTCCAGCATACAAACAAATTGAACGGTTACTGTACGTGCGTCAACAGAAGGATATCTTTTTGCAGTGTGGACATGCGTTGAGTCAGTACATAAGATCCCGATTAAGCTTTGAAGAGTACATGACCAGCAGAGTTCAGTATCATCCTGCCGCGGCCAACTAAAGCGCAGCAGTAGAGTATTTCACACCACAATTTCGGATTGAACCTGACATGACAAGAGTTACTTGTGATGGTTTGGGGATTTCAAAATTGTCAGATTCGTTTTGGTCCTCGGTATATTGTATCAAATTGCAAAGCATACGGGCCCGGGTTGCGACGATTTTGCGCCAGACTTTACTGGGAATATTTAACGTGCGCAAACCTATCGCCTTCAGTGGAATTTTTCCAGCGTCATTCTGATTTGAAACGCAAACTAATTATTGGTAACATTTCACAGACCGTGGACGAAATAACAGTTTTGGCCGTGCACGTGGATGGTATAGGCTAAATTCAGTGTCAACGTCCTCTGAATAGCCCTGGACATCAATTAACACCGACCATAGAAATTTGATCGTGCAAAACAGTGGAACCCAATTTAAAAAACCCTCCAGCAATTTAAAAAACCCTCCTATTTTCTCAGATTTTCTGTTCATTATAAAATTATCTGTAAAGGTACCCCCATTTTTAAGACTCTCGTTTTGAAGACCGAATTTTCTCAGATATTTGGGAATTTTCACTGTACTGACTCAAGTAAAGCCTGCCATGCATTTTGAATAATTATTCTTGTCGCTGAAGGTCAAGGTCACAGTCACGTCTTGGTTTAAAGATGTGAATTTTCTCCGTTTTACCAGCCCATAGTTGACCTCGTAGTAGCAGGTGGTCAGCCAAAGAATGACGTGGTCAGCTTGCAGGTCACGATGACCCGCAGCGTATGATGATATCAAATTATCATTCACGATACTGTATCACCGCAGGTGTTTGAGTGGTCAATGCCTCTGTCCATACAGGGTCAAATGAAAGAATTAACTTAAACTCTCGATTTTCTGTTTCGATCGGAGCGTAATTAAAAAATCGGACCCCCCACCCATCATGTCACCCATCTTAACATCGCAAATCAAAAATGTGCGTGAGAGATAGAATAGAATATCTCACAAAATACAATTTGTTCAGAACTTTAAATTTCCCTTCACTGACCTCAGGAGGCCAGAAGGGGTAGGTAAACCCATGGCCTGGTATGACACCGGTGGGGGAACGTGGGGGTAACATTCCTGCAGATAGTGATGATGATAACAGTGCTATCAGCGTGTCACCTGTCCATCAAACAACTGACACAACGCTCATGGTCCAACACCTTTTTCTCTTACCTGTACTGTGTGTGTGTCACTCTGCTGGTGGTGGGATTTATCACCTGGTATGCAGGCAGTATTTAGTGATGAGTTGGGGGGGGGGGGGGGGGGTTGGTTCATTTGAGTTGGGGGATTTCGAGCGTTGAAATTTATAATTTTTTCTCAAGGTCGTAAGATATTCAAGAAATTCCTTTTCTCTTGGCTTAGTATATGACACCGGTGGGGGAACGTGGGGGTAACATTTCTTATAACTTTTATTATCTTGTTTTTCAGCTTTCTTTGCGTTTTTTTGGTTTGTTTTCTTTTCTTTTGTGTGTTTATTGTTTTGCTTCCTTGCTTATTTCGCTTTCTTTTGCTTGGTTGCTTGGTTGCTTGCTTTCTTACTTGTACTCTCCTTACTCTGCTGTTGATGGGATTTATCACCTGGTATGCAGGCTGTATTACTCGTAGATGATGAGTTGTTTTTACCGCTGAGTTTGGGAATGTTGAGTGTTGAAATTTAGAATTTTGGCTAAGGGATGGGAAATAATTTTGAAATTCCCTCTCTCCTTCCTTTTTATATTTAGTCAAGTTTTGACTAAATATTTTAACATCGAGGGGGAATCGAAACGAGGGTCGTGGTGTATGTGTGTGTGTATGTGTGTGTGTATGTGTGTGTGTGCGTGCGTGCGTGTAGAGCGATTCAGACCAAACTACTGGACCGATCTTTATGAAATTGGACATGAGAGTTCCTGGGATTGATATCCCCATACGTTTTTTTCATTTTTTTGATATATGTCTTTGATGACGTCATATTCGCCTTTTCGTGAAAGTTGAGGCGGCACTGTCACGCCCTCATTTTTCAACCAAATTGGTTGAAATTTTGGTCAAGTCATCTTCGACGAAGTTCGGACTTCGGTATTGCATTTCAGCTTGGTGGCTTAAAAATTAATTAATGACTTTGGTCATTAAAAATCTGAAAATTGTAAAAAAAATATTTCTTTTATAAAACGATCCAAATTTACGTTTATCTTATTCTCCATCATTTGCCGATTCCAAAAACATATAAATATGTTATATTCGGATTAAAAACAAGCTCTGAAAATTAAATATATAAAAAATATTATCAAAATTAAATTGTCCAAATCAATTTAAAAACACTTTCATCTTATTCCTTGTCGGTTCCTGATTCCAAAAACATATAGATATGATATGTTTGGATTAAAAACACGCTCAGAAAGTTAAAACGAAGAGAGGTACAGAAAAGCGTGCTATCCTTCTTAGCGCAACTACTACCCCGCTCTTCTTGTCAATTTCACTGCCTTTGCCATGAGCGGTGGACTGACGATGCTACGAGTATACGGTCTTGCTGAAAAATGGCATTGCGTTCAGTTTCATTCTGTGACTTCGACAGCTACTTGACTAAATATTGTATTTTCGCCTTACGCGACTTGTTCTTCTTCAGTTGTTTCTTTCTGTCCGTCTTTCTTTTCTTTCTTTTTTCGCTGACTTGTTTATTTTTACCTTTTACTTGCTAGCTTGGTTGGCTGCTTTCTTGTTTTTAATCTTCTTCCTTCCTTACCTTCTTGTTTTTATCCTCTTCTTCCTCTGTTTCTTCTTTTGCTGCTTTTTCTTCAATATGCCGTTCCTTCTTTCCTTTATTTCGTATTGTACTGTCAGTTTCTCTGATTTCTTTTATGTTGTTTATGTTTCTCTCTCTCTCTATTTTTTTTTATCTGTGTTTGTGTGTTTGCTTATATTTTCTGTGCTTGTTTGAGTCCACTTTATTTCTTCTATTTTTCTTTCTTTTGTTTCTTTTCTTTCTTGTCCTCCCCCCGCCACCAACCCCTTTTTTCTGCCCTCTGTACTTGTGGCGACAATGCCAGCAGTATAAAGATCTCCATATGGAAAAATGACCTTTATTATCTTGACAAATGTGCTTTAAATAATCTTCTTCCTCGCGTACCAGGTTTGTCAAATCGACATTAATGCTTATATACGTGACCTTTATTTTTATTTTTTATTCGCATTTTAAATGATAATGCTCTTATTGTCGGAGAACCCTCCGTTCTGAGCCCACACGGAAGTGGCATGGTTATGTCCATGAAAATAACAAAGAAATGAGACCACGGCAAGAGAACGCTGCAGCTGTGAACCATTTTGAATTTGAAAGTACCGGTTTCTTCCGCTGGTGGGACGTAACTGTTCATTAGTATACAATACACTCAAGCCTGGCAACCTGTTCTTTCTTTCTTTCTTTCTGTTTTTGTTTTGTTGTTGAAAAAATCCAACACGATGTAAACAATCATCTCAAGCAGTGTCGCAAGCAGCACAAGCCTGAACAGTGTCCACATCGAATCATTCTTTGGATATGGAACAACTCCAAAACTTACCAAACAGGTAACACCGGCACGGTTGGCCTAGTGGTAAGGCGTCCGCCCCGTGATCGGGAGGTCGTGGGTTCGAACCCCGGCCGGGTCATACCTAAGACTTTAAAATTGACAATCTAGTGGCTGCTCCGCCTGGCGTCTGGCATTATGGGGTTTGTGCTAGGACTGGTTGGTCCGGTGTCAGAATAATGTGACTGGGTGAGACATGAAGCCTGTGCTGCGACTTCTGTCTTGTGTGTGGCGCACGTTATATGTCAAAGCAGCACCGCCCTGATATGGCCCTTCGTGGTCGGCTGGGCGTTAAGCAAACAAACAAACAAACAAACCAAACAGGTGGACCCAAAAGCAAGCAAAAATGACACGCAAATCCATTTACAGAAATGTATAACCGATTTCTTGTATGTCTTTTTTTTGAGTGATTGAATTTGCATCAAAATATAAACTGTCAATACATGTATAAGAAGAGGGGGTGTCATTCATATGTTTATTCAAAACTTGTAATACCGCATCAAAGAAATTAACTTCTATAGCTTTGCAAACCTACAAGTATACAAGGTGTACCGAGGTAACACACGACATTGACGTGTTAGCCAGCGTACGTACCCAGTATTGTGTTACGCCTCGGTTTCCAACATGTGAATCTAGGTACGCAGTTCCACTCACACAAAAATCCTTTGGCGGTAGGCCCTACTTCCTAATTATTTCTATTTCTCAGACTTTATTCGTCTTTTTCCTTGCACGTGGGTCACAATTTCTATGTTCACGTGAAGCCGGCATTCACTTGTAATGTGGGTACACAACAACAACAACATAACAACAACAACATAACAACAACAACATAACAACAACAACATAACAACAACAACAACATAACAACAACAACAACATAACAACAACATAACAACAACAACATAACAACAACAACATAACAACATAACAACACAACAACAACAACATAACAACAACATAACAACAACATAACAACAACAACATAACAACAACAACAACATAACAACAACATAACAACAACAACATAACAACAACAACATAACAACAACAACATAACAACAACATAACAACAACAACATAACAACAACATAACAACAACACAATAACAACAACAGCAACATAACAACAACAACACAACAACAACATAACAACACAACAACAACAACATAACAACAACATAACAACAACAACATAACAACAACATAACACCAACGACATAACAACAACAACAGCAATAACAACAGCAACAACAACAACATAACAACAACAACATAACAACAACAACATAACAACAACAACAACAACATAACAACAACATAACAACACAACAACAACATAACAACAACAACATAACAACAACAACATAACAACAACATAATTATGTTTCGTGTTTGGTGAGTACATTTTCATTGCTATCTTGTTCTTCTCACTTGCAGTCTCTTGTTCCTATTCTTAAAACAAACAACATCAAGGACAAGAAAACGGCGTAACACGTCAACCGGGCTGTGCAACATTATTGCACCATGTGTCGCACACGCTGTGTCTGACTGAGGCACGTTCTGCACGTGCGGTGTGTCGGCCCCACAACAAGACACAGCTGTCACAAAGCCAAACCACTTGCCCCGCCACTTTCATGTCGAGTGTAACTGTTTCAATGGCTAAGCGGCGGCAAAGAAAGAAAAGAAAATAATACCTACACACACCCTTCAACCGAGGTGGGTATATACCACAGCCACTTCTTCTGGGCGATATGTTTTCAGTTGAGGCCGCCGTTTACACGATACCGTCTGCAGAAGTCTATACTGTTTCAAGATGCAGGATGAAAGTACGTACGAACTGGGATGAACTGGATTGAGCTTGATAAATGCTGACATGAACCACGCAGTATAACTTTTCTGTTGTCATAACTTGATATTCTTCTTAAATTTCCGTTGTTCCAACGACGCTACAAATTCGTTGCTGATACTGAAGGTTAGCATGCACAAGTTAAGGCAATATCAAAACATTCCGTCGGCCAAATGACTAAACCTGAAATAAAAAGTCTTCACCGAAATTTAGTCTCGGCTTATCCAAAGCAGTGCCGTCTCGGTATCAAATAATTACAGGGAGACCAATATAAAAAAAATGTGTTGTAAACTAGTTTAGATGGCATGTTCCCCCGAAAACAGTGTGCGACTGGGTGTGTCAATGGTGCAGTAAAGACGGCTATTACACGTAAAACCCCACTCGTACAAAAAAGTGAGTGCATGTGGGAGCTGCAGCCCAGGAACGCAATAAGAAAGAAGAAGATATGATATATCTTTGATATCGATGGCAGATATATTACACAGGTTTAAAATGTCTCTGCTTATAGTCACCACAGACACAAAAGCAAAAGGCAACAGCCGACGAACTTGAACAGATCAATGCTCCGACCACGTCAACCTGAAGTAGCGGTTTGAAATTCTTAAACTCCCCCAAAAAACGAAATCAACACCGGACTGTTGCGACAGTCACATACAACCAACAAAAAGCACAAAAGCTTTTGGTTTCCAGATGGCGCGATGGTAACCCGTAACAGC
Source organism: Littorina saxatilis (assembly GCF_037325665.1). Taxonomy (NCBI): domain Eukaryota; kingdom Metazoa; phylum Mollusca; class Gastropoda; order Littorinimorpha; family Littorinidae; genus Littorina; species Littorina saxatilis. Next base: position 51,933,907 of record NC_090256.1, on the reverse strand, counting down.
AGTTTTGGGCAGATACACCCGCGCCCTCAATTGTTTCCCCCGCCTAACTTCCTGCCCTTTAAGAAGAACCGTTTTGTCTGATGCAAATCTCTGGCAAACCGACCGCCCGCATCTGGTCAATTATGTTTTTGAGCAGCTTTTTCTTGTTGTAATCATTTTCGGTGTAACTATTTCTGGAGTCTAGCGATGGTGCAATATGTTGTAATCATGTTGGTGTATTCAGTGCGTTTCCAAAGCCGGTGTATGGACAGTGATATTCTGCTGACTTTTACGCAATACGCCAATGAGGTTCACACAAAGCGGTGTATGGACAGTGATATTCTGCTGACTTTTACGCAATACGCCAATGAGGTTCACACAGAGCGTGTTAAAGAAGACGGTCCGAAAATCAGAATTTTAAAGATTAATATACTTTATTTGTGTTTTTGGAGTAAAATGATAGTCCCATTGTAATCATTATTTTATTGTGTAAAGTGCGTTTCCAAATCAGTGGAAATATTGAAGTTATTGATTTGCGTTCAGACTGCTGACTTGTATTACTCGGAGGGGGTGGGGGTGGGGGGTGGGGGGGCAGGAGAGAAACGAGCGTTTGCAGGTACTATTTCAGCGGTACAAGAGGTCTCTGCCAGCCGTCTTGAGCATGACATTTTCTCACAATGGTATACAAAATCATTAGTGACTTGTTTATCAATTTTTTTTCTCATTAATTTGTTATTCCATTGCTGGGAAACTCTAAACGCTTCCTCTCAGTGAAACGCTAGCAGCAGCAGCAGTAGCAACAGTCGCTCTACACAGGTGTGTGCGTGTTAAGGTGCAATAAAAAATACCTACGTTTCTTGCAGAACGACCAAAATCTTTTACGTGCCACGGTGGTGACACGGGATATGGCATGGATACGGTCACCGAGTCATCATATAAACTGATTACTGTCTGTCCCAGCCTCGATTTGAATCCGTGACCCAAAGATCACAAGTCGAGTACTCTTGCAACTGAGTTTCCAAGACTGATGTGTACGAGAAATTGCCAACCAGTGGGAGCCAGCCGCGGGGTCGTATTGGTTAAAATCCGTAGCAAACCTAGATGTCAACCAAACAGACAGCGTGGCTATCGTACCCTACCACCACTGTCCAAAGGTTAGCAAACGCACCATACCTGTGTGCAGTCTGGGGGGGGGGGTCATGTGGGCAGGTTTTTGTGTGTAAGAGAGAGAGTGTGTGTGTGTGTGTGTGTGTGTGTGTGTGTGTGTGTGTGTGTGTGTGTGAGAGAGAGAGGAGAATGTGTGTGTGTGTGTGCGTGTGTGTGTGAGAGAGAGGAGAATGTGTGTGTGTGTGTGTGAGTGTGTGTGTGTGTGGATGTTGGTGAGCTCGGCTAATTGCTTCTTCCTGTCAAAGCTTCTTCTCCTCCAGCGTTTGACTTCCTGTCAAAGCTTCTTCTCCTCCAGCGTTTGACTTCCTGTCAAAGCTTCTTCTCCTCCAGCGTTTGACTTCCTGTCAAAGCAGAACAGTGTATCTACCAGTGCCGTGCATGTGTGTACATGTTGGTAAGAAAGTGTATGTTTGCCAGTGTGTTTGGAAAATAGCTGACAGGAGAAAGATGGTAGGCCCCTATATGGTCACCTAATTACTTTGCGTGCATGTGTACGTGTACGCTTGCGTGTTTGTTTGTCTGTCTGTGTTGCCGTGTCACTGTGTCTGCCTGTCGTTCCGTCTCAGTATGAGTATACCACACCCCTCTCCCCACCCTCCATCCCTTTTCCACCTCCCAACCCCCTGCGTTTTCCGATCGCCACTCAACCCATACGTTTTTCTTGTCACTGTAAAATCTTTAAAAGAGTTGACTGTGTTTACATAGTGCAGTCGTCTTGTTGACGCATAGTGAAAAAGCGTAACAGGGAAGCACGAAATCGCATTTGCTTGCGTAACACCTGCGGGCCACGTGTCTGAGCAGTGGGACACACATGGACCTCATTCCACTTGTGGAGTTCAAACGTTGCGCTGTTACTTCCTTTACAATTATATGTGCTCCTTAATATGAGACAGAGAAGGGGAAGGAATGGTAGAATGAAGCAATACAGAGAGTTACAGAAATGTAGGTAGTGGAAATGGTGTACCAAAATGTTTACAAAAGTATTGCAGATTCCACTTGTTTATATATGTATGTCAAATGTTGCGCTGTTTCTATGCGTTCCTTCATACAATGCTGGGACAGAAATGATGAGAGAGTTGTGACTACAAACGAACAGAGGGTGCCTAGACTGAGGTGCAGAGAAAACATAAGCAGCAAAATGGTGTCACAAAATAAGTACCATGATATCAATATTGCAGAATGATTCCACGTTTTGGGTTCGCATGTTGTTCTGTTACTTCATTTCAAGTTTGGGGTCACTTTTGATATGTTGACCCTCTTACTTCATTGACCACAACTGCAAGGGTGCACATGAACACAGAAGCCGAAAAGGTACTACTTTGACACGTGTGTGTTTTGGCTGTTCTGAATCGTTCCACCGCACGCGCAGTTTTGGCTCATGACCGTGTGCACATACGTGTGCTACGTCACAAGGCTCGAACAACAAACATGGCCAGCTCCAGCAGCGAGGAAGACAAGTTAAATTCGGACCAGTTTTCAGCCACCCTGTGGGTTTATCGTACCAATTTGAGCCTGAAGTGAAAGCGCCTGGAGGTTTAGAGAAAAAAGTATATAATGGTAGTGCAGATTGTAGTTGTGGGGTTCATACGCTACACCATCCTTTCCATGTGTTCCTTAATATGAGACAGAAAAGGGAAATGAGAGGGACAGGGGCGGATCCAGGGAGGGGGGGGGGGGGGTCCGGGGTTTCCGGAACCCCCCTCCCCCACCCCCCTAGCCTAAAACAAAAATTTTAAAAAGAGAAGAAAAAAAGAATAAATAAATTTGAAAATAAAGAAAAACTGGTGGCTCGGATTGAACCAGGTTGTTCCATTTTCCTTGATTTGCAGACCTTCTTCTATGTGACAGTTTTGGAAAGTTCTTGGGTAATTTGTTGGCTCAGGTTGCACCATATCGGTTTTTATCAACATTTTCCAGTGGAGGGGGGAGGGGGGCATGCCCATTTAAGCTCCCTAGGAGGTTCGAACGCTTCGCGCCCTCAACTAAACGCTTCGCGTCGTCGAATTGTCCCTAAACGAAATGTGGAACCCCCCCCCCCCCCCTTGAAAATTATGTGATCCGCCCCTGTGGGAGTTACAAGAGAACAGAGTGTGTCAAGAGTTCAACAGAAGGAAATACCGAAATGGTGTAACAAAATCGGAATGAAAGTATTGCAGTTTCCACTTGTGGGGTTCAACCGCTGTTCAGCCTTTTCACTGCGAGAAAGGGAAGGAGTTCGAAAATGACAACAGAATAGAGGATTAGATAAACAAATCGTGAAATGGTGTAACCAAATATGTATAGTAACGTACAGTATTGCAGATTCCACTTGTGGGCTTCAAACTTTGCACTGTTAAATCCTTTCTATGTGCTCCTTAACATGAGACAGAGAAGGAGAAAGACTGGGGATTACAAGAAAACACGTACCTCGAGATGAAGAGTTATAGGTAGCAGAAGGGTGTAACAAAATCTCTATTAATTTGGTTCGTTTTGTCTACAATTGAACGCTCCATTTAGCTTTCGTGTGTGTGTGCGTGTGTGTATGTGTGTGTACGTGTGTGTATGTGTGTATTTTATTTTGTTTTGTTTTGTTTGTTTTTTTGCTTTTATTCTTGATTTTGGAAAAGTTGCAGTTTATCTGTGTCAGATTTGTATTGCTATGTGTTTTAAAAACACAACCATTTGTATTTTGAAGATCCTTGGATCCTAGTCAGTGTTCGGTGGGTCTTCATTAAAACAGGAAAATACACAGCAGACACCATCCCCGAACAACAAAGTGAAGCTACTTTAATATTGAGGCAAACAAATAAACAAAGAGAAACATCATGAACAAATAGCTCGATACATTCTCCAAAGTTGCCCGAGCTGGTCGAGACCTGTCAAAAGATGAAAACAAAACGCATTCTGGACACAGACAGTATGGCAGAGCGGAGAAGCTATTTAAATGTTTCAACCAAATTGTGCGCGCTTTATCCCCCCCCCCCCTTTGCCAGCACACACACACACACACACACACACACACACACACACACACACACACACACACACACACACACACACACATACACACACACAACCCTTAGAGTATAGTAGATATTTCACACTATCAAATTTGAATTTAACCGGACCGTAAATGGCAATTAATGAGATACAGTATATATTGATTGAACAAACCAAGACGTCTAAACTTGATCCTCGCACCTAAAGGGAAATCTCTGATGCCAAAAGCGAAGCGAAGTTAGAGAAGACGTCAGTAATGCGAAGAATGACGCCACCCAAACATTATGTCACTTCTTAATATAATGCAAGTCTCTCGAGGAAATTACAACAATTGTCAAGAAAAAAGTTTGTCTCGGCGACTTCGTCATATACGCAGAGGAATAATGCTCGTGAGGTCACTCACCGGCAGGCTGTGCAGGTATCGTTATCGTATCTCATTAAATACAAAACGACAAGAACATGTTAAGCAGCGGCCGGAGATCAGTAAGCTACGTAAGTAAGCTATGTAAGTAAGCTTACTGCTGCGTATGTCTGTTCGTCTGTCTGTTTTTCTCTGAAATAGAGAAAGAGTGACAAAGGGCAAAAGCTTACAGTTTTGACATATGCGGGCTTAGTCGTCATCATTGAACGACGCAAAACATACCATTTTTTTGACATCTTTTGAGTCATTATGGCGCAAGATGAAAACACCTCTAATGTCTTTTCACGGAATGAAGAACGACAAGAAAAGGATTTCCGAATGACTGATCACAGTTGTCATGGGATCTTAAAACTGCTGTACGCAGCTGAACCCAACGACACAATAGAGGAGAAATTGTGAAAAGATGCTATTTGACATCAAATAGCTGCATAAAAGTTACACGCTTCAGAATGCTCTCCTTTGTTAAAAGTTCAAGGGGTTTGGGGGATTGGCTGAGCGGAGTGTTTGTGTCGGAGCGATGGTTGAAACATAGGTGATATCTGTCCTGTTTCGTTGTTGTGTCAGTCGAGCAGTTTACACCAAATATGTTTTCAAAAACAGCAAAGCCAACAAACAAACAACTGTCATATTTTTCATTCGGTTTACATTAATAATAATAATAATAATAATAATAATATGTGACCCTCCACCACGAAATGAGTCGCATGTCACCTCGCGCGGTTCTGCGCTAGGCAAGTCCGGGGGGTGTCTGGTAACAGTGTGAGGGTCACCTTAGTCACAGGCTTATATCTCGAAAAGTTTTCGCTCTTTTCTAAAACGGTTTTCACCACTGGATAGAGCATTAACAACTCTTTAGGAGAATGTAAAAATATGAACATCATGCAAAGGTGACATGCGACTCATTCCGTGGTGGAGGGTCACATATGAGAGATTTATAGAGCGCTTGACGTTCTCTAAGGGCTTTACAATGAAAAACATACATCTACATACATACATTCTTTACAAAATAACACAGCGTTTAGTTTTTATATTTTTTGGTTTTGTATATTTACGGGGTTTTTTTCTCTCACTTTTTTGCCATTAGAATTATTCTTTGGTCACCTGTATGTATATGTTCTAGCTTAGTACGCTTATTCAGAACAATCCAAACCTGACTAAAGAATGGTAAATTAAACAAAACTTCAACCCCCATACCCTGTTTTTCATTTCAGCAGTTATGTTTTAAAATTAGCAGAAACCGAAACAAACTTCTGTACAAGATCTACTCTCAATGCATTTGGCGCTGTCTGCTCCCAGTTAAAAAAGTTACGCTCAAGATCGCTTGCATATTTTTTTTTTTTTTTTACTCGCAGTACAGTGTAGGCCCTACAACCGTACAATGCACTCATTAGCAACCAAAGAAAAGAAATACGCTCAATCTCTCTCTTACCCTTTTCCCCTCTCACTCTCTCTCTCTCTCTCTCTCTCTCTCTCTCTCTCTCTCTCTCTCTCTCTCTCTCTCTCTCTCTCAATATCTCTTTCTTCCCACTCCCTCCCTCCCTCCATTCCACCCTCCATTCCCCCCTCCCTTACTGTCTCTCCTCCCTCACTCCCTCCCTCCCTTACTTCTCTCCCCCCCCCTCCTTCTCTCTCTCTCTCTCTCTCAATATCTCTTTCTTCCCACTCCCTCCCTCCCTCCATTCCCCCCTCCCTTACTGTCTCTCCTCCCTCGCTCCCTCCCTCCCTTACTTCTCTCCCCCCCCCTCCTTCTCTCTCTCTCTCTCTCTCTCTCTCTCTCTCTCTCTCTTTCTCTCTCTCTCTATCTTACTCTCTCTAGGTACATTCCGCGCTTTGAAAGAGTCTCTTGGTGCATCGCTGCTCTGGCTGAGAACAAAAGCTCCAATTAGTTTCCAACGATGTTACAAAATATTAACCAGATTTTCGGCTTAAACATCAATCCATACACTTTGACATTTGTGATAAAACCTTATATATAAGATGATCCATTATTCACACCAATTGATTCTGTGTCAAGGATGCACGCTAGCTTTGGTCTGTGTTAATTGCCAGTTACTTTTTAATCATCAATAGTTCAAAAGTTGAGCCTTCTACAAATTAAATAACTTGCACGTGCGATAACTCCAGAAACATAATGTGTTTGTTGTAGCAGCTCTAGTATTACAGAACAGGCACGCCGTACAATTGAATGCACCTGACGTACAAAACTGAGAAAAGGGAATACGTTCGGAGAACTGGATAGAATGATTGCTCACGAGTTTGGTTTGTGTGTGTGGGGGGGGGGGTGGTGTGCGTGTGTGTGTGGGTCTGTGTGTTTGTGTGTTAGTGTGTGTATGTGTTAGTGGGTGTGTTTGTGTGTGTGTCTGTGTGTGTGTGCGCGCGCGCGTGCGTGCATGTGTGTGTGCGTGCGTGCGTGCGTTTGTGTGTGTGTGTGTGTGTTTGTATCTGTTTGTATGCAAGTTTGTCCTTTTCGATGAGAGTCTACCTGCCTGTGTATCTATATGTGACACGTTTGCATGGTCAGACCTGGCACATGATTCATCCTACTTTTTTTTCTCCAATGTTGGCATGTTTGTACGTGTACTTTTTGGTGTCTCTTGGTCGAGTTCAAGCACTTGTTGATAAGGATATTTTAAAAATAATCCGAAATTGTCGGCCTAACATTTTACTTCCCTTATCAACCACAAGTTGAATCGACATTTCTGACATAGTCTCGCAGGGTTGGGGTCAAAAGTTTTGATAATGGTTTTATCATGTCCGGTTCAGCATTCTGGACATAGCTGCCTAAGGGTCATGAAGGACAAGGTGCATAGTTAAGATTTTAGAGGGGTCAACTGAGATATCACAACAATCCTAGGCATTCTTGTAATTTACGGTATCGCTCTCACCCCTGTCTGTGAAGTGGACAACAGACGGATTTGAATCGTGACGCACTGACCTATTAAAGTGCTATATTTTGATGCCAAAATAACGCATTCTCTTTCTCTGAAACACACCCGGAATTATTCAATTGATCAACGAATGCCTACTCTGCTGTCAAGCTCATTATCATTCTTGTACCTTACGACATAGCTCTCAGCACTGTCCCTGAAATGGACAACAAACGAATGTGAAATCGTGACACTCTGACGTAGCAGACGATGACACTTCAGTTCCAGAATAACGTCATTGTCTTTTTCGGAAACATATCCGGAATTATTCAATTCGTTCACGAAATCGTATCTGGCTTTTCGTGCTCACCAGCAGAAACCCGACAGGACAGCCCTATAAAGCACTTTGCAGGCATTAAGTGTTAAATGGCTTTAAACAAAACTAACCAATATCGTCAAAACTATTTAAAACGCAATTCCTCGAAATTATTGTTATCTGAGGAAAAATTAACGTAAGAACGGGCTTGTTGTTTCAAATCCCGCTGGAGAAATGAAATCCAAACAAGAATTTGAAAGGACAGCCCTATAAAGCACTTTGCAGGCAGTAAGTGTTAAATGGCTTTAAACAAAACTAACCAATATCGTCAAAACTATTTAAAACGCAATTCCTCGAAATTATTGTTATCTGAGGAAAAATTTACGTAAGAACGGGCTTGTTGTTTCAAATCCCGCTGGAGAAATGAAATCTAAACAAGAATTTGAAAGGAAAATATAACACTTAATTGTTTACTAATCTATAAAAGGAAAAACAAGTGATCGACGTACGTCATAAGTGACAAGTATTTCTTGCCGTAACAAACCTTTGATATAGTTTGAACTCTTACATAGAAGTGTTGTTAACCCGTGATTTGTAAAAATGTAAAAACATTTTACAAATCACGTCGAACCTAAAACCGCGATTTGTACAAATGTAAAAATGTAAAAATATCGCATTCCACAAAGTAATGCATGTCTTTTATTATTATTAATATTAGTTGTTTAGAGCCTCTACGCTGAGTGGTGGGGGTGGTTTTAGATCCACATCCCATTTTGGTGCAATCCCATTTTGCCGCCGTCCCATTTTTTGCCCCATCCCATTTTCGCGACATTTTACTAACATGTCATAACAACAGCGCGACATCCCATTTTGACACCATATCCCATTTGGCCGCCATGCCGTTTCGCCGCCATTCCATTTCGCCCCCATCCCGTTGTCGCGACATTTCACAAGCCAAGCGTCATTTTACTACCGTGTCATAACAATAGCGCGACATCTCATTTTGACACCATCCCATTTGGCCGCCATCCCATTTTGGATTTATTGTTCTTGCCAAGCCTTACTTGTTCAAGTTTTATAAGTCCATAACCCATGGGGGCATTTTGAACAATAAATACAATCAATACAATCATAATATATGCTAATATAGTAAATTAAAAAATTAAAAAATTATGAAAAACTTTTACAAATTCTATTAATAAAGTCCAAAATATTCTTTAACAATTTCTTTTTCTTAGTAGCAAACAACTTTTTAAATTTAAGTGCATTAGGTTTTTTCCAATAGTAAGGTGGTAACAACTCAGCTCTTTCTTCTTTACTACTACTATACTGCGTTATTCAACTAGGGCCCGGAGACATTCCGTTTACGCGACATCCCATTTTTGCCACAATCCAAATGTCGCGAAATAGGGATGGCGGTGAAATGGGATGACGGCAAAACGGCATGAGCGACAAAATGGAATGTGGCACTAGTGGTATGACACGGTGGTAAAATGACACTTGGCCTGTGAAATGTCGCAAAAATGGGATGGGGCGAAATGGGATAACGGCGAAACGGGATTGCGCCAAAATGGGATGTGGAGCTAATGGTACATGACATGGAGGTAAAATGACACTTGGCCTGAGAAATGTCGCGAAAATGGGATGGGGGCGAAATGGGCTAACGGCGAAACGAGATTGCGCCAAAATGGGATGTGGAGCTAATGGCACATGACATGGTGGTAAAATGACACTTGGCCTGTGCAATGTCGCGAAAATGGGATGGGGGTGAAATGGGATAACGGCGAAACGGGACTGCAAACTTGCTCATAAAACTAAAAATGCATATTCTCCATAATTATTATACCAAATGCTTCAAACAGCAACCAGGTAGGGCCTGCTCTGCACTTCAAAACAGAATGTTAAGTGTAGAAGGAAACAATTTTCTGAAGTGACCACAGACATATCACGAAACTCAAAATCACGAATAGATAGAAAACAATGGACGAATGTCAGTATTTCCGTTCGAATATAACTGGACGCTCCCTTGCGGTAAGCAGATGGCCGCGCGCCCAAGAACCAACACCTCTATCGATAAAACTCGAGAAGGAAAGACTTTACACTTAAGGATCAACGTCTCTATCAATACCACTCATGAAGGAATGCGAGGGACAGTAAATCAGCGAAACCGTGAGGCTATTTAGCCTGCGAAGACAGGGACGCCGTTAAAGGTGTTTGTACAAATCAAGGGAAAGCTCTTCTGGCTGTCATGCGCTAATCCCAACGATAATGACCCTGTCACCTGAAAGGCCAAGAGGACGATACGTTTATACGCCTAACACATTGTTTCTTCTCCGTGATTTTCTGATACGATCAAAGCGTGTGCGAACGGATTGGCATCGCTCATAGTTATAGCTCGGTGCTTGCGCTGATTTTGCTTTGTTTATTGGCGAATACGTAAAGTACAGGACGCTTTCTTTGTCTATTTCTGTCTCAGTCTAGCAGTCTTTGTCTCTGTTCTTTGTGTGTGTGTGTATGTGTGTGTGTGTGTGTGTGTGTGTGTGTGTGTGTGTGTGTGTATGTGTGTGTGTGTGTGTGTGTGTGTGTGTGTGTGTGTGTAGTACAGCATTCTTCGATGAAATCCGGACAATGGTATTGCATTTCAGCTCTAAATCTTACAAATTAGTTTATAATTTGCTCATTAAAGTTGTCATTAAAATCGAATTTTTAGTAACAGATTAAACAATGACTGCATTGTATTCCTCATCTTCTCCTGAATTCAAAAATATATAGATATGTCATATTTACTCTGACAATGTGCTCAGAATTACAGAAAATATGTTCAGTGAATACAGTCGCATGCTTCGCGGAGACGAGCCTGACCCGTCTCGGTCTTTGGTATTATTAGCCGAGACTATCTAAATGTAGTCTTGGCGATGACTGGTGTGTGGAGTTAATGTTTTATACCCCCATTCCACACAACAATTTTGAATGTGTCAAGCGCAAAGAGCACAAGGAACTTAGTCGATAAATATCGACAGGGGGCCGACAAATGGTTTAAATGGGAAATGTGTGTATATGGGTGTGGGTTTGAAACAAACAAACAAACCAACCCATGTGAACCCCGGGCCGCAGGCCTTCGATGTAGTGATTGAAAAAAAAGGATGTTCTCAAATGGTTCAATTCTCATTTGGTCTGATTCTCAAATGGTACCGGTATACTCTCCCCCCCCCCTGGCCGCAGGCCTAGGAGTAAAATTTTTATAGACACTGACCTTCTTCCCAGGGGTCATTGACCCAGTTTTAGCTATGAGAGGTGGTTCGCCCAGAGGCTGTAGAGTATACTGGGGCGGTCTCTTTGATGTCTTGAGAGGAAACTTGGCCAGGGTAGTACATGCACCAGAACTGGTGGACACCAAGGACAAACATGAAATCGAAGCAGTTTGCTTTCAGAGAGAACGGTCGTCAGCAACTCAAACTTCTCTGTTTTCTTTTTTTTTTAAATCTGACTTTCTTTGTGGCCCCCTGACTCCGCCCCCTCCCTCTGTAAGGACCCCCCTCCACAAGGACCGATTTTTGTCAACATTTTAAAGGTCGCTAGAGAGGGGTTCCACTGTATGACCTAACCGCTACTGGCAGACGGCCTCAATCTTCACGCGCAAAGACGAGATTAATAGGTGCTCGGTTTTGGTATTTTGAATTACATTACATTAAACCTTTGTTGGGTTTCATGGTCATGGCAACAGCCATAATAATATTACATGATGTATAATATCATATTTCAGCATATGTGAATTACATGTCATCATACTAAACTGTCATACATTTTTATTCCTACATTATTCTGATTGATCACAACCAAACCTACTATCATTGGACACATCCAAATGCAAGCGCCTGTTCTTGACAATTTCTCTCTGATCTAAATATAAAATCAGTGCAATTTCCTGGGTCGGGCTTTGCCACAGACACTCACGGTTTGGCCTGTAGGTAAAATGTACAATGTATTTTCTGATTTGTGCACAAAAGCTTTTTTTCTTTTTTCTTTTTTTTAACATAACAATGTTTAATGTCACTGTATGTTTAAAAGACCATGGTCATATTTGTAAAAAAAATGTTAAATTAGAAAATAAATA
>NC_090256.1:51904564-51917064 GCF_037325665.1 Littorina saxatilis | reverse complement strand
CCTGAATAGTCTTGAATAATTGACCACACCTGCTTTAATTGCAGATCGCAATAGCGTCAACAGTATATCCGATAGAATTGACAGCAGCTTACGGTAGATTTAATAGTAAATCCATGTGCCTTCAACTGTAGCTCACAATCAGACGAAAAGAATACACAACTAGATGCTATGCACACTTGAGTGTTTACACACCAGACAAACCCGTATAAACCGCAGGAATTGGACAAATCAAACGCACAAATGTTACAACACTGCATTAGCAAACAATGCACAGTAACAACATCAAAATAATGAGTTATGCCTAATTGCATTCTCCCCAAATGAATCCCTGCGAAGGTAAAGTAAAATTAATGGAGATTGTCGGATCAACACATGCAAAACACAAATAGATTCGCCTTTTTATGAGACAATTAAAAACGCATTTCGAGAGTAAGTCTCATAAGATGAGGCGAGATATAACAACAAAACTTACCGTTTTCCCATCGGCGGGCGGGTTCATATAAAAAAAAAGGCAGACGAAAAGGGCATCATTAAATTTGTTGACATAAATCCCTTTGTGAGTGAACGTGCGTGAATCAGTCTTGTGAGCTTGTTATGCTGAACGTTTCAAACTGTTAAAGAGACATTTTCACTCAAACACGAATCACATCGAATATTACTTTAAGGCAGAGGTAATTTTAAAATCCATCAGAAAACACCAGAACAAAGAAGAAAGTCTACTTCCAATGAAAAAGAAAAATGGTGAAATTTAAATTTGGCTTCCCATTGTTTGAAGTCAAACATGCCAACTACATCCATAAACTAATTCTATACCGCACCCTGTATGAATATTTTTGCTTAAATTAGCTTCTCGTTAGTTACGCGTACACTGCTAATTTCAGATCACCATCCAACTTATGTCAGAAAGGAAATCTTTCTGACATTTACAAGTTCGGCTATTGAACCAGAATCGACCGTTCTTCTTCCAAAGGTGTCTTCCTTTCAGTGCTGGTCATATCGTCAGAATCAAGTGAGTTACTTTGCTACTTACTTTTTCGTATCTGCATTGACGGGCGCAGTGGCGTGGTGGTAAGACGTCGGCCTCCTAATCGGGAGGTCGTGAGTTCGAATCCCGGTCGCTGCCGCCTGGTGGGTTAAGAGTGGAGATTTTTCCGATCTCCCAGGTCAACTTATGTGCAGACCTGCAACCCACTTCGTATGTACACGCAAGCACAAGACCAAGTGCGCACGGAAAAGATCCTGTAATCCATGTCGGAGTTCGGTGGGTTATGGAAACACGAAAATACCCAGCATGCCTACTCAACGAAAGCGGAGTGAAGCTGACTATGCTCTCAGAGTATAGTGTGGGGAACCCAAATGGGCAAACGAGCTCACACGTCATCAGAATTTCTGGAACGCTGAAGAAGAAGAAGAAGAAAAAGAACGTACTTTTTCGTATCTGTATTGAAAAACAACCGTTCATGCAGTCACTTGCTTACCACGCTAACTCGGTTTCCGTGAAGGAGACCATTTACATATTTCAAACAACGTAATTATTCCGGAGTGCCTATTAATTAGGTCATCATACAAACGACTATAACTTCAAGCCAAACCCAGTGCAGAGCCAAACGTATTTGTGGGTCACCAGGCACGTGAAATCGTCATGACACTCGATTCGCATCTCTAGCTCTGTGGACACCTGTTATGTCCACGTGTGAAATAAATGCGCTGCCAAGAAGATGACCGACCAAGCTAGCCGGTCGAGACGCCTTGCTGAGGAGTAGAATTGCTAGACATGTAAGTCGTAATTATGTAGCGATAATTATCAAGAAGGCTTCAAAAAATATTTAATCGCGATAGTCCGATCGTCTCGACTTGATTTCCAGAGGAAAATACGAAAATATTCGTTAAATTCTGAAATAAACTTCGAAGTACCACTATATAGCTTCGTCCAAGGTTGCTTTAAACAGTGTTTATTCAACAATTCATAGATAATTCAACATAATACATGTTAAGGATCGACAACAAGCTCAAGCTTATGATGGTGACCCTAACAGGAGAATTTATCATGGGGATTACAATATCTTGCGACGAGCTCGAGGCTTTGACAAATATTTCTTTAACCCAAAACAAACAGGGAACAAACAAAATATGCATACATATGTACATATATATATATATATATATTTTTTAATATATATATATAATGGTTATATTTGTTGTCCAAGGTTGTGCGGGAAAAGAAGTCATCCTCCAAGCTGGACATCTACAAAAGTCTACAGCCTAGCAGCTTCTTGTGGAAAATGCGAATGTTTTGCAGAATTATTTTCGCAACTGACAGCTACGTTAACCTGCGAAATTAAATCGACAAAAAAGTCCCACTCTATACAAGAAGAAGCCAGGCTGTTGAGTAAAGTAAAAAAAAAATTTGAAAAAAAAATAAAAAAATAAAAAAAAATTAAAAAAATGAAATATATAAAAATGAATCCCTGCGCTTAGAACTGTACCCACGGAATACGGCGCGATATAAGCCTCATATTGATTGATTTTTGTAATATACGCAAAAACGTGGGTATTTCTGAGCTACTTTACATTGTTGTTCAGGAAGGCACCTTTAATCTCTATGTGAGGAGGTTAGAAAGAAAAAACAACAACAAATTTTCAACATGAGCGTGAGAAAGGTACAGTCTTGTCAAAAGATAACCAAACGAACAGACATGCACCGAACACAAAGCGCTTTTTTTTTTTACACGCGCCATGTGCGTAAATTCAAACACACAGTTTTCAAGTATGGTCTATCATATATGGTCTACCCCCCCTCCCCCCCCAACCCCCCCCCCCCCCCCCCCCCCCGCAAGCGTTATCATGCTCAGTATGAGAAGAAAACAACTTTTATAGTTTCTCAATGTTAAGGTGAGATGTGGATAAGAATAAAGGTCTGCATGTTTGCGTTTGTGTATTTGGGTGGTCCGTATGATTTACCTACAACCATTGAACACTTTTGTAATATGTGTAGGGTTGGCAATGTTTGCTTCTGCCCCTCTGTCGCACGGTAAAATGTATCTTTGGGTGGTCTTTTCTCATGAAGAGCCAACTGGAATGACCCCGCATATGTTATTTTTCCGAAGTAAAATGAGTCGAGTACGCGGTTCAGTTGTCTATGTGTGTCTGCTTGTCGGACATTCTGTCTGTGTGTGTTTCTGTCTGTGTGTCCGTGTGTCTGTCTGTCTGTCCGTGTGCATGTCTGTCTGTCGGTCGGTCTGTCCCTCTCTGCGTATGCGTAGGAATAGTAGTAACGCAATAAAACGGGTGTGTGTGTGTGTGTGTGTGTGTGTGTGTGTGTGTGTGTGTGTGTGTGTGTGTGTGTGTGTGTGTGTATGTGTGTGTGTGTGAATGTGTGTGTGTGTGTGTGTGTGTGTGTGTGTGTGTGCTCGTCGGTATGCCTATCTGTCTGTTTGTCTCTATGTCTTTCTTTCTGTCTCACTGCGTGTCTTTGCCTCTGTGTCCCAGTCTGCCTGTGCCTAAATGTGCGCCTTTCAAATGTTATCAATGAAATCTACGTCCGAGTGTCAAACGTCGCCACTTCATTGGCTTCATCTCTGTGACCGGCGTTACATTCCTCACGAAAAGTATCAGCAATAAATATTTGCAATATATAATTGGATGCCCAATACCTGTTGTATTAAAATGAGCGCATTTAAACGGAACGATTAACCTGGAAATGTACAACCTTCGTTAGCCACAGGACCACGAATCAATGAATGTAGATCTATCTTGTCGTTCTTGAGGGATATAACACACCATGCAATTAAAAATGCATTTGTTTTCGTATGAACGATTGTGTCATATATTACACATACTTATGTCCCGACGTGTATACGTAATGACAGCATCATCTTTCCACTTGGGCACGTACTTAACAGTAAGTACGTAAGTCGTATGCATGTGTACATCTTTTGAGGCACCTAGGTACTTGATTTTTCTTATCTGTTTTCAAACCTGACCGTACCTTGACTTGTGATTTACACTAAATAAGTTCCAGACAAGGGGAAATTTTAAATAAAATAAGTTTTCGGGAGGAACTGTGAATCAGGCCGTCATACAAACTATTAAATTTAAAGGCAAACCGTCCTCTTTGCAAAGCCCAACGCGTTAGTGGTTCATCAGGTAAGCACGTTAAATTCTTAATTTCACTCGATTCACTTAGCTGTGGACACCCATCCTTTTCATATGTGAAATATGCGCTGCAAATGAAAGTGATCGACCCAGCAAGCTTTATCGAGGAGCAGAATAATTTTGTATTGCTCGATATTTAACTAGTGTTGATGAAGCTATCATAAACATCAAGACCTCAACAACAGAATTATATTGAATAATAATGGTCTGATCGTCTCGAATTGATTTCCAGAGAAAAATATAAACACGGATTTAAAAAAAAAAACTTCTGAAATAAAGGGCAACATAGAAATAACAGAGGGCCACGAATGAGATTTTTACACGTTGGTCCAAATCTGTTGATTGCAATGTCTCAAGCTTTGAATTAAGAGTTGTCTCTTCGTCTGTTTTCATGTTGGAATGTCTGTGTGTGTAAAGTGCAAATAATAAATACGTTGGTTGTTGACAGATAGAGCATAAAAAAAGAATGATCCATCAAAGCAATGGTCTCAGTTCTAAACACTATCTCTTAAGAGCAACCGTATCTATCCTAAAAACGATTCGCATGCCTATGCTTTGGCTGATTTTTGAGCAAGATGACCCCATTTTGCCAAAGGCAATGCTCTCTCACATTAAACGCGCGGCTTTCCTTTATCATAATTGCTTGAGTTATTTTTATGCGTCAATGGAAGAATTGTGGCGCCGTAACAGACGAGCTTGTGCGTGCGCTGAACAGTTATCTGATTTAGATTTTGGATAGTTGATGAATACAGATTTTGGCATGTTTTAGAGGGCCAATATTTTATTAGCAACATTCGAATTGTGACATTAGGCAAAGCTCCCCGGACTGTGCGTCCCTGCGTCCCATACGCACTAGAAACCGAAAGAAACGTACTAGACATTCTTGGAGGGGTCCCGCGACGCACTAAACTTGAAAAGAGCGGGTTCCGGGTCGCACTATATACATTAGCGTTATAATACGTACCGTCGGCCATGAACTAATCGTTTGTCAGTTTCCACGCAGAATGAACTAGAACGTACACATTGGTGGATTTTGATAACGAAAACAAGTCTGACGGATCTGTACTGATGCAAATTTACATAGTAAACCGTAACCTATTTTACAAACAACGCTTTCGTGGACGTCTCACTGAGAACTTCCAAAAGTCCTCCTGGTTCGGGACCCTCTATAATTCTGTTGAGGGGGTCCTTGGGCCTCATAACAATTATATATTGGTGTCCTGGGACCCTTTAGGTAAAGCAATCGTGGGGAGCCCTGTGATAGGAAACAGGTTATAACAGATTGCACAATGGGACGAATAGGACTCTCTGTCATTGCCGTTTGATGGCGACTGTGCATGGAAGGCATAATTAGCAGAACACGATCTCTTTTCTGCCAAAGCTTTAATCGTACTGCCGACTCTTTTCAGAAACACGCGCTGTTTATACAAACCAGTGTTCATCTTTTTCGTATTATCTGTAAACAAAAGAAAGACGTGTTTTGTTGTTGGATTGTATGTCTGTGTAGGGGGGGGGAGGTTTGAAAACTTCGAGCTACGTATGGTTTTTGTCTCCGCTGAATGTACACATTTTGAGGCGTTTAACTTTTACATATGCTAAACTACTTAAACTGGCACACTCGTACAATATTGTGAAGCGCGAAGTCTTCTGCATGTTACTGTGTTGTTGTTGTTTTTGTAACAAACATCCTTGCTACTTAAATTAGCAAAATCGACGTAGAGATTGATTTTGTAACCTATTTTCTCAACTTGCCTTTGGAAGACATCAGTCATCGATAACGTGAACCACAGTCACACGGATTCCGTACCGCCACTCTTTGCGGATTATTAAACCTTCAGAAAAATACTACGGCGATGACGACGACGACGACGACGACGACGACAACGACGACGACGAAGAAGACCAAGAAGAAGAAAACGAGAACAAAGCTAAGACTACTGAAGATGTCACACCCTTCGCACATTTACGCATCATCTTCACACCCCCCCTCCCTCCCACCCACCAACATCACCATGATCCCCGCCCTCTCCCCCCCCCCCCACCCCCCTACATACCCTCTGCTATTGATACGAGCAGCCTCTAGGAAAAAGAAAAGTTGAAAACAATCGGTTTACACGTCATGTCGCTTTATTTATTCAGGACTACGACCAGAGGAAAGAGGGGGTGGTATGTGGGGGAGAGAAGGAAACAGGAACCCACAAAAATATGTGCAGAACAATAGATTTCTTTTCATAATGAAGGGAGGCCCAGAACAATTTGCCAAAATTGTCCCTTCCGACTTGCATCAGCCATGGTCTGCTAATAAACAGCCAAAGTCCAATGTAATGTGCAAAACCAGCGCACGTGCCGAATCTCATACACCCTTGTCCAGTGTACAGCAACTTACAGTCTTTGTATGACAGCCATTTGACACGTGAAACCTGCTGACTGGGGAACCAAGGCCAAAGCTCTCTGACCCAATTACTTCCGACCACTTGTCCCGAAACGGCTGTGCCACTTAGAGCTGGAGTGATGACTATCATAACGCGATGAGCTGTAAATAGCGCTTCATTCTGAAACGCTACACTGGTCATGTTTTAGTTGTATGGTTTTGACATTGTGTGGTTGACACTGTGACCATCACACTACTAAAACAAATATTATATGAATTAGATCGTTGCATGTTTTGGACGAAACAAAATCCTAGGGTATAGCGATGGATGGAGTTCAATGTTGCTGCAACAGTTCTGTGTCAGTGCGTGTAAGTGCGGATGTGTGCAGTTTGTGTGTGTGTGTGTGTGTGTGTGTGTGTTAGCGCATGTGGGTGTGCGTGTGCGTGCAGGCATGCAGGTGTGTATCTATTTCTCTCTCTCTCTCTCTCTCTCTCTCTCTCTCTCTCTCTCTCTCTCTCTCTCTCTCTCTCTCTTTCTTTCTCTCTAGTAATAAATTAAAGTTTAATTCAATTTGATTCAATTCAATTCTCTCTCTCTCTCTCTCTCTCTCTCTGTCTTTCTCTCTCTCTCTCTCTCAGTCTCAGTCTCTCTTTGTTTCTCTCTCTCTCTCTCTCTTTCAATCTCCCCCCATCTCTCTCTCTTTTTCTCTGTCTCTCTCTCTTTGCCCCCCCCCCCCCCATCTCTCTCTCTCTCTCTCTCTCTCTCTCTCTCTCTCTCTCTCTCTCTCTCTCTCTCTCTCTCTCTCTCTCTCTCTCTTCATATTCTTCTTCTACTGGTCATGTACTTTTAGAAAAGTTAGGTCTGTTTTTACATTTAGTCAAGTTTTGACTAAATGTTTTAACATAGAGGGGGGAATCGAGACGAGGGTCGTGGTGTATGTGTGTGTGTGTGTGTGTCTGTGTGTCTGTCTGTCTGTCTGTCTGTCTGTCTGTCTCTGTGTGTGTGTAGAGCGATTCAGACTAAACTACTGGGCCGATCTTTATGAAATTTGACATGAGAGTTCCTGGGTATGATATCCCCGGACGTTTTTTTCATGTTTTCGATAAATACCTTTGATGACGTCATATCCGGCTTTTTGTAAAAGTTGAGGCGGCACTGTCACACCCTCATTTTTCCATTAAATTGATTGAAATTTTGGCAAAGCAATCTTCGACGAAGGCCGGGGTTTGGTATTGCATTTCAGCTTGGTGGCTTAAAAACTAATGAGTGAGTTTGGTCATTAAAAATCGGAAACTTGTAATTAAAATTATTTTTTTATTAAACGATCCAAAAACATTTTCATCTTATTCTTCGTCATTTTCTGATTCCAAAAACATATACATATGTTATATTTGGATTAAAAACAAGCTCTGAAAATTAAAAATATAAAAATTATGATCAAAATTAAATTTCCGAAATCGTTTTAAAAACTATTTCATCTTATTCCTTGTCGGTTTCTGATTCCAAAAACATATAGATATGATATGTTTGGATTAAAAACACGCTCAGAAAGTTAAAACGAAGAGAGGTACAGTAAAGCGTGCTATGAAGCACAGCGCAATCGCTACCGCGCCAAACAGGTTCGTCACTTTCACTGCCTTTTGCACTAGCGGCGGACTACGTTCAGTTTCATTCTGTGAGTTCCACAGCTTGACTAAATGTAGTAATTTCGCCTTACGCGACTTGTTACATTTAGTCAAGTTTTGACTAAATGTTTTAACATAGAGGGGGAATCGAGACGAAGGTCGTGGTGTATGTGTGTGTGTGTGTGTGTGTGTGTGTGTGTGTGAGTCTGTCTGTCTGTCTGTCTGTGCGTGTGTGTGTGTAGAGCGATTCAGACCAAACTACAGAACCGATCTTTATGAAATTTGACCTGAGAGTTCCTGGGAATGATATCCCCGGAAGTTTTTTTCTTTTTTTCGATAAATACTTTTGATGACGTCATATCCGGCTTTTTGTAAAAGTTGAAGCGGCACTGTCACACCTTCATTTTTAAATAAAATTGATTGAAATTTTTGTAAAGCAATCTTCGACGAATGCCGGACTTCGGTATTGCATTTCAGCTTGGTGGCTTAAAAATTGATTAATAACTTTGGTCATTAAAAATCTGAAAATTGTAATTTTTTTATATAAAACAATCCAAATTTACGTTCATCTTATTCTACATCATTTCCTGATTCCAAAAACATATAAATATGTTATATTTGGATTAAAAAACAAGCTCTGAAAATTACAGATATAAACATTATGATCAAAATGAAATTTCCGAAATCGATTTGAAAACATCTTATTCCTTGTCGGTTCCGGATTCCAAAAAACATATAGATATGATATGTTTGTATTAAAAACACGCTCAGAAAGTTAAAACGAAGAGAGGCACAGAAAAGCGTGCTATGCAGCACAGCGAAACCACTACCGCGCTGAACAGGCCCGTCAGTTTCACTCCGTTATGCACAAGCGGCGGACTACGGTCATTGTGAAAAAATGCAGTGCGTTCAGTTTGATTCTCACAGCTTGACTAAATGTAGTAATTTCGCCTTACGCGACTTGTTGTTTGCTGTTTACGTTCTGTTTGTTTCGTATGTTTTTACATTTGGTCAAGTTTTGTTACTATATATATATAGCAATTCCGTTGCCAGAAACAGAAAATGAATAATAGTAACAGTTTTACTCCAATACAATCATTCTGCCACTTTTTTACAAAACAAAAAGAACTTTTAAAGGCATGCAGTTACAGTCTACATCCGCGGGGTATATATGTGCCACCAGTTACCCCCTCTATTCACCCCAACCCCAGCCCCTCCTATCGGTGGCCAAGATCGTCTGGCCTGAGAAGAGAGTGAAATTGCGTGAGAAAATCGAGCGTCTCCCATAGTGTGTGTGTCATCACAATGCGGCATTTTCACAGGAGCGCGAATGATTTTTAGGACACCTAACTGAGGAAAACATTCCACTGTGGAGCCACTTTTTGAAGGTCTTGTTTAAAGCAACATTAGCCGCGAAACCCTTAGACGTGGTTAGCGATGAACGAAGAGACAAATATTTAACCATTTGCCTTTACATATTGACTGTTTCTTTGTTCGTTCATTCGTTTGTTCGCTCGTGTGTTTTTTGTTGTTGTTTTTTTTGTTTGTTTTTTTGCTTGTTTGTTCGCTCGTTTATTCGTTTCTTTGTTTGATTCTTCAATCGTTCTTTTGTACCTTTGCTTGCTTGCTTGCTTGTATGTTTGCTCATGTGTGTTGTTTTTCCTTGTTTGGCATTTCTAATTATTTAGAATTTCTCGTATGGTTATGGTTGTATAGATTGAGCACTTTGTAGGATGCCGAGTGAAACAATGCAGGACATTATTGAGTAAGAAGGGTTAGTTAAGCAGTATTTTAAAAAATAAAATAAACTGAACTCTCGTGAGTTCTCTTTATGGAGATTGGCCTTGTTTGTAAAACTCAATACCTGCTGCGCACAATTCTTAACATCAGTGTTAACATCATTTTGCACGTCAATATGTCTTGTTCAACGACTACGACTAAACTGTTGTTCTACAAAATAGTACACTGTGATCGTCATGTTAAAGCCCAGAGGGAAATCATGATAAGCTCAGCTTGAAATCAGTGCTAAAATAGAAAACTGTCGGTACTCAAAACAAGATTGTATCACGTCCAAAAAGACTAACGGACTTCAAAGCTATTCAACTTGTCCTGAGATGACCCAAAGCAGAAACCAGGAAGGAGCGGGGGGGGGGGGAGGGGGGTGTATCTATATCTATATCCGGCTTGTGTGTCTGTCTGTCTGTCTGTCAGTCTGTCTGTCTGTCTGTCTGTCTGTCACTTCGCGATGCACGGCCAAAGTTCTCGATGGATCTGCTTCAAATTTGGTGGGCATATTCAGGTAGACCCCGGACACAATCTGGTCGATGACAATTTTCAACACGTGCTCTAAGCGCGGCGCGGTGAACCGATTTTGGTTCATCTGTAGATCCATTTCTAGTAACTCTTCCTTATCTTCTCCAGTGTTTTGCGCGTTTATCTCCCTTCCTTCGTGTGGCGTCAATCACGTCAACACGTGCTCTAAGCCGGCGAACCGCCACGCTGCATACTCCGTCTCGCGATCATCCCGGCGAAGCCGGTGCGAACCGCCACGCTGCATACTCCGTCTCGCGATCCACCCGGCGAAGCGGGTAATCATCTAGTATATAATATCAATCAATCAATATGAGGCTTATATCGCGCGTATTCCGTGGGTACAGTTCTAAGCGCAGGGATTTTTTTATTTTTTTATTTTTTATTTTATGCAATTTATATCGCGCACATATTCAAGGTGCAGGGATTTTATTTATGCCGTGTGAGATGGAATTTTGTTACACAATACATCACGCATTCACATCGGCCAGCAGATCGCAGCCATTTCTACGCATATCCTACTTTTCACGGCCTATTATTCCAAGTCACACGGGTATTTTGGTGGACATTTTTATCTATGCCAATACAATTTTGCCAGGAAAGACCCTTTTGTCAATCGTGGGATCTTTAACGTGCACACCCCAATGTAGTGTACACGAAGGGACCTCGGTTTTTCGTCTCATCCGAAAGACTAGCACTTGAACCCACCACCTAGGTTAGGAAAGGGGGGATAAAATTGCTAACGCCCTGACCCAGGGTCGAACTCGCAACCTCTCGCTTCCGAGCGCAAGTGCGTTACCACTCGGCCACCCACAACATTAATAGCACAAACATGGAATCCGGTTTGTAATCAAGGGAGGTAAGCCAACAACAATACCAGCAGCTCGAAACGTCCGGTTGTCTTTCAATCCCACACAGGAGTGTTCCTTTAACAACCTCTCTCCCAGCAAACGAATCACTCAGCACCGATGAAGGAGAGAGTTTGGGAGGCAAGAGAGGATGAATGGGACTTGCACCCACAACGACCCTTGGCGGGGCGGCCACCGTAGCAGTAATTGTTGGTTGCACCGCATTTTACACATCCTTACATGCGTTCTCGTCTCGACAAGCCGGAGATTTACTCAATGGGAACGAGCTTGTGAATTGGCTTGATCCATCAGGCAGTTGTTTCACCCCCTCACCGGCGGCGCTGTGGCATTTTAGTGCCTTCTGTTCATTCTATTTTGCTGTCTTGTGTGACACTTATTTGTTTTTACTTGCGGCTCAGAGGGATTGGAAACAAACGTCTGTAAATACTGTGAAGTAAAATGCAACAATAAGTGCATACTTATGTTTTACTACGAATTTTCTCAACTGATTTAATCGGCGGTTGCATAGGATTTCTGTTGATTTTACGGCATACTCAAATGGAATATAATAAATGTACAACTTCACAAAACAGCGCAAAAGATTTGATCTGCACGGGTCTCATTTCTGTTCCTTAGAAACCAAAAGCTCCCAGGCAAGCTCCCAAATAGATTCTCGGAAATAACTACGTTGAGTCTGCATGTGTTGTGGAAGAGTGACCTTTTCTTGCAAAACATGTGCCAAACATTGGAGGGGCCAATCACTAGCGAGGGGTGTGTCGCAAACATGTTTTCGGAATTCGTCTTTTAGCCCTATGGAAGTGACGTCATATAGTGACTGTAGAACGGACAGTTTGAGATTCAATATTATTAGTGTGACGACCAACGGCCTCACATGGAGCAAATTCGGGATGATGATAAGTGATGTTAAAACGCCCTCACGGTAAAACCATTAGGGGCATTTTCCCGGGTTTGACCCCGACTTTAGATGGTAAAAAAAAAATAAAAAAAATAAATAAAAGATATGTGGGACACTGCCCTGCTTCTATAAGATATTGATTCCTAAATGTCTTAAAATACAATAACCATTCTTTTGTTCCCGTCGCGCCCTTTAGTGTCTACACGCACGGGATATATCATTTGCGCGGAGAACCGGCGTTTCCATCTGAGTGATCGACAAGAAGAAGAAGAAG
>NC_090256.1:51777064-51899564 GCF_037325665.1 Littorina saxatilis | reverse complement strand
TGCAAGAAATAAATTAATTGTTAATTGTTAAATTAATTAATACAAAATCCCAAAAAAATCGCACCTGCAGTCTCTTGTTCCTATTCTGCGAAAAATAAAGTTAAATAAAGAATCACTGAGGGAGAAAAAACAAAACATTTCAACTGTGTATATGTATCCCTCGTTAATATGTTGTGTATGTTTTGGTTTGGTTATAGATATGTTGTCTCAGATGAGGCACGTGTTTACTGTGTGACAATCTCGTCAAGGTGTCAGCTTATTGCAAAAATAGTGTAATATGAGTTTTTGTGTTGTTCATGTTTTTAACGACGCTATTGGTCTCTTTTGTTTCAAAAACGAAATTATTCATACTTATTCCCCCCTCTGCTTCTTTACCTCTGTAAACTTGTAGAGCTAGTTATTTTTCGATAATGACCCAGCAACCAAACAAATAACGAGCCAGCAACAGCCTGAATCCTCGATAGTGCAATGGGTTGAGAAGCTGTTCTGTTTTGGTACTACTTTTGCGACTGAAAAGTTCCGAACGCTCTATACGTACGAAATATACATCTCTGGAGCAAACAATACAAACATACCGCATTTAAATTAACAACTACAGGCCTGAACACATGAATCTCCATATAAAATCCATGAGTTAGGTTGTTTTCTGAATCTAGATCTGCTGTGCACACACCGTTCATCACAAGCAAATTCCCAAGGCAAGTAACTCATACTCTTGCCGACAAGAGTAGTTCCCCTTCTTTTAACGCAGTTTCTTCGACAACACTGACTGCAATCCGACGGTCAGTTTTCAACAATATTTCATTTTATAAACAGATCACACGCAACCAAATGCACACATCTCATCAATTTAAACAACATAAAGCGGTTTCATACACTATTTTCCCCAGAAAACTGAACTTCATACAGTCATTAACGTTGGAACACGGGTGCAAAAGTTCGTCTGCTAGTCCCATTTGACAAAAGAACATTATCCTAAACGATACTAAAACATAAACAGAACACACAATATCTGCCTTTACCGCCACAGCAGAATAACAGCATATCTGTGTACTTGATTTTAGTCTAAAACAGGGAAACTGACAAGAAGTGTTAACAGAATGGAATGATTTGCACGGAACTATACAACCGCGCATTAATCGATCGCCTGCGCAGGTTGACTGGTTGAGTGATTCGGATTCGATCAAACTTTCGCACAAAAACTCCTGTTTTCTTTGAATAACTGAAGAAAGGAGGAATAAAGAGGTTACACACCTCGTCTCAGTGATTATTAAAAATAATTGTCTCAGTTCGCGGTCATGAAAAAGCTCGCTGAAGCTCGCATTTTTCATGATCCGCCAACTTCGACCATTATTTTTAATAATCACTGAGACTCGGCATGTAACCTCTACTTATTGTTCAACGGGGTATCTCAAAACTAAATGACTTCTCTACTCTTCCAGATCTTGCCCGACGGTACTCAGGGGAAATAAAGGTGTGTAGTTAGACAGTTGCCCGAACCCGCCCCCCCCCCCCCCCCCCTCCAAGTCCCCGCCCCCCTTCCACCCCGCCCTCGCTGTACAAAAAAACAAAAAACCAACGGTGGAAGTTGTGTAACCAAATGAATAGGCAGAAAACGTGGTCAATACTTTTTTTTCTTCTTTGATTTAGTCCATAACAGTTGTCCTTTCAGGCACACCTCTTTTTTCTTTTTTTTAAATCTGCTTTACTGGTATCCCGGAAACAGTTTCAAAACTCGAGTGAGAAAACAAACGTAGAGGTGGATTTCATAATAATGAAATCTTAGCACGTAGGAGAATGCGAGAAAGGCAGACTTTGATGGATGCAGCGAGACTGGAAGACAAGAAGCAACACGATACAAACCCTTTACCCCTCAGTACATTCCGGGGGCCGCTGCGGTAAACTGGGGTCACTTGGCTTGGAGATCTCTGCATGTGTACCTTTGCTTGGTGATGGCGATTTTTTGGGGGGTTTGGGTGTGTCCGGCTATAATCAATCCGTGTCTGTCTGAGTGTCTGCTTTTGTGTGTGCGACTGTTTGACTGTCTGTCTGTTTGTCTGTCTGTCTGCTTATTTTACATTTTTTCTGCTTGTCTGTATATCGAGAAGTGTGTCAGTTTCAGTATCAGTGTTGTAATGTCTGTCAGAGTGACTGTGAGCGTGTGTGTCTTTTTTCTCGTTTTTATTCGGTGAGGGGGGGGGAGCGGTTAGCGGCTCATGTGTTCGACCGTGCGTGCGTGCGTGCGTGTGTGTGTGTGTGTGTGTGTATGTGTGTGTGTCTGTGTGTTTGTGCGTGTGTGTGTGTATGTGTGTGTGTGTGTGTGTGTGTGTGTGTGTGTGTATGCGTGAGTGTCTTCTGTCTGTCTGTCTGTCTGTCCTTTTTCTGGTCGATACAAGCATTCTACCCATGAGTACGTTCTTGCTACCGCTGTGAGTTCGGATATAATCAATCCATATCTGTATGTGTCTGCTTGACCGTCTGTCAAATAATGTATCGGTTTTAGTGTAGCTGAGTGCCTGTGCTTTTGCGTTTGTGTGTTTGTCTGCTTGTCTTTTCTTATGTCTTTCTGTCTGTCTGTCTTTCTGTCTTTTTGTCTGTCTGTCAAGTTATTTATCCGTTTCAGTGAAACAACTAGGGCATGTGTCCGAGTGCCTGGTCGTTTGTTGTGTTCTTTGTTCTAACCAATCTGTCTGTCTGCTTGTTTTTGTCTTCTGCCAGTGTGGGTCGAAAATAGTGTGTGCGATATATACCCGATTTTCCCGAAATATATATGGGTGCGTCTCAGAAACTGATCCTTTTGTGTGTGCCATAATCAAATTAGCCCACAATTGAAACATACTGAATTTTAAATCATGATATTGGTATTTTTGAGAAGTAAAATGAATAAAGAAATAGTACAAACAAAACTGAGTATTTTGCATGATTATTATGAAGGTTGTTTTGCGAAAGAAATGATTAAATGCGTGAAAAATGGAGGTCTGATCTGTGACATGAACCATCAACTAGTTTTGTACCTCACTACAAGAATCGTTTAGAATGTCCAAGGACTGCTATTTTTGTTATGTGTGTTTGGTTTAAGTGTACTTGACAGTTGAAATGTTATTTTGTCCACAGAATTGTTTTTTTAAACGAAATTAATCGCTTGAAAGTTTGCCATCACTGTCGTAACATAGGTTTCCACACGCGTGCAACAGCAACAAGTCCTAAATTTGAACTTTAGAATTTGCATATTCATCTTCAACACGATCTTGACATGAAAGGGCATAGAAACTCGCTAAGTTAAATGTTATTTAAGTATTATTTTCTCAAAATTGCATCTGCAAACTAAGTTGAAAGTTGCGCAATATGACATGCTTCTTCAAAATTCCGTTACGATGGTGAACGGTTTTGCAAATAATGTTCAGAGTTTTGAAGAAAGATTAGAACTATTTTGCGCGTAGTGACTTAGAGGTGCGGGTGACTACGCATGCGCAGTTACAGAGAGAAATAGTTCAGGTTCCAGCAGCGAAGAAAGATTTCGAGAATGTTTCCGAAGTCTGTGATTTTGTTACGACAGTGATCAACACCCAAGGTTCTTAAGAAAAGGTGAGTTTTTGCTGCTATGATATTCTATGAAGTGAAAAATTAGGCTAAACATTTGTTAATAATAGTTTTTCTTTCGATTTCACGTAGTCAAAACTTGACTAAATGTTTTAACATAGAGGGGGAATCGAAACGAGGGTCGTGGTGTATGTGTGTGTATGTGTCTGTTTGTCTGTGCGTGTGTGTGTGTAGAGCGATTCAGACTAAACTACTTGACCGATCTTTATGAAATTTGACATGAGAGTTCCTGGGTATGATATCCCCGGACGTTGTTTTCTTTTTTTTCGACAAATACTTTTGATGACGTCATATCCGGCTTTTTGTAAAAGTTGAGGCGGCACTGTCACACCCTCATTTTTCAATTAAATTGATTGAAATTTGTGTAAAGCAATCTTCGACGAAGGCCGGACTTCGGTATTGCATTTCAGCTTGGTGGCTTAAAAATTAATTAATGACTTTGGCCATTAAAAATCTGAAAATTGTAATAATTTTTTTTTTTAATATAAAACGATCCACATTTACGTTCATCTTATTTCACATCATTTCCTGATTCCAAAAACATATAAATATGTTATATTTGGATTAAAAACAAGCTCTGAAAATTAAAAATATAAAAAATTATGATCAAAATTAAATTTCCGAAATCCATTTAAAGGAACGGTAAGTGTCAATGTTTTCTTTAATTGTAAAAGTTGTATGTTCAATGGAATGGTAAGTCTGAACAAAATAATTATTTTATTTTGTTTTTAGCCAGTGAATGTGGATGCATCAAAATCTTGATAGACATTAAACAAATTCATGTTAGTGAAACTAGTACACATATTGCATCAATCTTTAGTTGAAATCGCAGGTACTTGCATGTTTCAGGTGCAAGAGATTCGACCTGATGAACTGGTGGTAACGTTCCTTCGAAGGAAACCGAAGGGGAACTACTATTGCTTTCCAGGGATCGATGATATTTCCTTAGTCCCTACATCTGATGCAACCATGATTCGTGACCCCACCTTCAATGCCAGGGGGCATTATTTCTTTTAAAATAAATTAATTAACTGCAAGTGGCAACTGTTCTATATGTAACCAATGCCTTTGGTTTATTGTCTTAACAATTGAATGAACCACTTTTGAACATTTGCATTCTTCATGTCAAACCTTATAATACATGTCTGGTTGTTCGTTTCCGAGTTACGTCGGTGATGAACTTTTCATTAATGTTTCTCTTTTTTGGGGCAAAGTTTGCTTGATTTTGTCCAGCTTTTTTTTCTTTCTGTTCCTGTTTTAGTGTTTGGCATTTTACCTAAGAAGAATCTGGTTGCAAAATCAGCTTCATTTAGTAAAGTTTGTGGGAAAAAGCATAACCGTTTCTTTGTTACAAAAGTGATGTTTCCATGTTACATCGGTGACCATTTTGCATTCTTTTGGGATAACTTTCTAACATTTTGTCTTAGAGCAACAAATCTTTGTATATATGCTATTGTGAAGGTTAAATGTCAATAAGACTGAATGAATGCCATGTATCAACATGTTCTGATCAGGATATCATTAATTAATTTTCATTTTTGTATTGAAATTTTGACGAATGCATGGAACTTTGAAAAAAACATTATTTTGTTGTTTGCATGTAGTCATTTCATATTGAACTCTACAATGGTTTGTGATTCAACAATAATAACTGAATAAAAGTCGTTTTCAGCCTTATAAATGCAGTTTTTTTGTCTTTTATTGTTTCCATGTTACACGGGTGATTTTGCACACATGGTCCAAATAATGCTCAATATATGGCAAACTAAAGGCAATGTTATATTTTTTCTTGTTTAAACTGAAAAGGTACACCCTGAGAAGTGTGTAAATAGTATTATCAACGTTTTCTGGGAAGATTTTACTTTTGGTGATAATGTCACAAACAGAGGACGAGATTCTGAGACGCACCCATATAGGGCACGACTTTCGTGTCAAGCAGTAAAAAAAAAAAGCCTTTTGAGCACAGAAAGTTTAAATAAAATAACACGGGTATGAATAAGTATGTCGAGGTATAAAGTGTAACAATCATGTAATGGTGGAAAACAAGGGAAGGAACTCCACCGCGCAGACAATCTTCCACGCTGCTTTCATTCTTCTTGTTAAAGCTGCTTAAGGGGAAAAAGAACTTACGATATTAGGCAAATAAAATGGTGCACTTGAGCGTTGGCAGTCCCGTTAGTATGAGTCACCATTGCGGGCAGACAGACAGACAGACAGCAAACACGTTGGGCGCAAAGCGAAAGCAGCGGAAGCTAATCACTACATGACACGAACACAGCGCACTAACGTAACAAGGACGTGAATAAATGACGACACTTCTATGACGTAGGCATGAGACTATCTTCGACATTCCGGTCGACTTGATGTACAAGGCCACTGTTGCTGTAAAGCAACGGAAATAAGACAAGTAAAGCATTAAAAACTGGCTTTGTGAAAGCTTGGAGCTTGTGTATGAGCAGGTTGTTTTGATGTAGGTTGTTGTGGTAGTGAGTGTGCTTGTGCGTGTGTTCGTACGCGTGTGCGTGCCTGCAATTGTGTCTCGCTGTGTGTGTGTGTGTGTGTGTGTGTGTGTGTGTACGTATTTCTGATTCTTCGCAAGCGTGCAAATCTCTCTCTCTCTCTCTCTCTCTCTCTCTCTCTCTCTCTCTCTCTCTCTCTCTCTCTCTCTCTCTCTCTCTCTCTCTCTCTCTCTCTCTCTCTCTCTCTCTCTCTCTCTCTCTCTCTCTTAAAATTCATCAATTCATTGAAAATGTATGCGCATGTTAAACAAAATTATAATAATATGCAGATCTAAATTAAGTTATGTTAAAAATTGACACTTGGAAATTGTACTTAAAATGCAGCATGACAATTTATTTTTTACATTTTTATCTGTATATACAGTTATAATGGGCACCCGTTTAATGAACCAAAAGAAGAGATGGTTCTACCAAAAAAATAGATGCTTTCACCAAAAGAAAAGATGGCTTGAGTGACAAAGAATTAAAGTACCGAAAAAAAATATGATCCGCCAAAAGAATTGCTATCTGAACAAAAAATAAAATAAACTGGCAAAAGCAAATATACTCCGGCAAAAAAATATATAATCAGGCAAAAGATTAACTACTTCGGGCAAAAGATAATATAGTTTCAACAAAAGAATGGATAGTCATTCTCCAACACAGTGAAACACAGTGTGAGTGGTGGTCATTGTTTTGACTCACTGATTTCGCTTAAGCAGAGGTGATTTGTGATCACAAATTCAGCTGAATCAAGCAAGAACACAGATTCTGTCAGTTGAAAATGGAGTTTGAAGGTGGAGAGATGGATTTTGAGAGGATCGATCCAGTGAGATTTGATAATGATACGTCGGAGTCTGACAGTGAGCCACGACGAAAACAATCAGTTTTTCTGCAACTGTCCGGAGTTCATCAAGTGCTACGTGTGTCATCATTCCATGGGCATGGAAATTCGTCTGGAGGTGACCAACCCCCCTGCCCAGGCCAAGACAATCCCAATCGGCCAGAAGCGAAAGCGCGGGCGCCCAAAGCTGTGGAGGCAAGCGCTTATCAGGCAGTGAACACTGATTTTGACTGCTCTATACACTGATTTTATCATTTTCATTTAACTTTCTTTGGACGTACAATAGTGCGGGCATTCAAGTGACACTATTTTGTCTCTGAAAGTACACTAAACTTGGTATGTTTTGCTGACAGGAGCTATTTTGTTGTTGAAATAATTCGTTTTTTTGTTGAGAATTCTTTTGCACGTCTCATTTCTTTTTTTGGTAGACCCAATCGTTTTTTTGCTAGAAGCATCTATTTTGTGGGTGGAAACATCCGATTTTTTGTTGGAATATCTTTTGCTAACTAAGCAATTCTTTTGGTGAAAGCATCTATTCTTTTGATGATTTAATTTATTGCCGTTATAATGTATTAAGTTTGATGTGATAATTCTTTGATTATATTGTTTTCTGTTCTTGTTGACCCTATATTAGGGCGAGGGCTGGATGTAAAAAAGCAATATTCTTGCTTATCTATTACCCTCGATAATAAAGATTTTGTCTTGTCTTGTCTTGTCTCTCTCTGTGTCTCTCTCTGTGTGTGTCTCTCTCTCTCTCTCTCTCTCTCTCTCTCTCTCTCTCCCTCTCTCTCTCTCTCTCTCTCTCTGTCTGTCTGTCTCTCTGTCTCTGTCTCTGTTTGTTTGTGAAAGTTTTGTCATTCAAACTTCTCGCTGTATGTGTGTTTTGTAGATAAGTAAGGACAAGCTGTAAAGACCTGACCACGTACGTAAACCTAACACTACCATCCTTGATTAATCCCATTTAAAAGTTCGAGAATTAGCCCTCCTTCCTCCCCGCCTGATTTGAAGTAGTTTACCTCTGTGTACTTTCAAACCTGACTAGCCAAGTGCACACGAAAACAAACATTTCAGTTTCAAAAAGAAACATTCAATAAAGTATTCAGTAAGCCGAGCACTCATTGTTATATCCTGCATCACAAGAATATGTCTGCATCTGTTAGTTAACTGCGGTTGAAAGTCTTGTGCAAAGTTGCTGACCGTAATGACACGAAAACTGACGCGAACACTAACTTATCGATGACTTCTTCCGGAGTTTGTGCAGTTTCCTGATACCTTGTTAGTCCTGTAGAGGTCACCCTTGTAAGCAAAATTCGGTATTTTGTCATGTTCGAGTGTGCTATATTGCGGGGGTTTGTGGGCATAGAGTTGAGGGAGGGGGAGGGGAGATCTGAAAGGACAAAAAAAAAGACTAACACCAACAAAAATGATATGAATACTTTCAAATTAGCTGAGCTTCTCCTCTTGTCTGTCCTGGATCTAGACCCTTATTAGGACAATAAGAAATAACTTCAGTTTTTGACATATATTGTGGGGGTGTGGATTGGGTTGGGGTGGTAGTTGAGATATACGTTGCATTTTTTTTAATCAGCAAACTTTTCCCCTTTACTTCATCTTCAAATATGTAACTTGACTTTTCGACTTTCTATGCACTTTCTGTGTACTTTCCTTGCGGAAAAACAAATAATTTATGATCAGTTGGGTCGAATTTCAGAGAGTTAAGGGTGACCTTTTCTCATTTTCATGTGCTTCAAAACGGACAATAAAAAGTCATGGCACATGTGTTTTTGTTTTTGTTGTTTTTGTTTCAGTTTTTAACAAATATTCTGTCTGACTTGAAACCAAGATTGTTTGTCCATTCAGCGTCTGTTTGTGTTTGTTTGTTTGTTCGTTTGTTTGTGTGGGTTTTTTTTCAAACGAAGCAATTATCATTGCTTGGGTCTTCATTGAAACACCATGCACGCACGCACGCACGCACGCACGCACGCACGCGCACACACACACACACACACACACACACACAAGCACACACACACACACACACACACACACATACACACATACCTCTTCCATCTACCCCAACTCCCCTAACCCCCTCCCCCAACAACCTATGCCCTCCCATCCCCTTTTAACCATCCTTAACATCATTTTGTCCATTCGGTGCCCACCCCTTAAAATGCGGGCTGATATGGGCGAGCTTTTAGAGTGCCACCGAACACTTGAAAAACTAAATTGTCATCTGTCACTTTCTGACACTTTCTCTTGTACTCTCTGCGCGAACATTTCGTTTTTATCCCCTTTTTGTGATATGTCGTCAAATTCCGGCTTGAAATAACATGTGAGCGTGTACTCGTTTAACGTTTTGTTTCCGTTTAACTGCGCCTTCTTTCATCCTTAGCGGTCGTACATTTTGACTTGCTTAACAAAACGCCTACAATGACAGTTTGGGCGGGTGGATGAAGGCTTGTTTGTGAAGGAAGCTGTCAAAAACAAGAACAAGGCTGCATATGAGTCAGTTGTCAAGTGTGTCAAGGCATTTCCAAAGAGCTTCTGTTGAATAATTGTGTCGATCAAATAAGTCTTCCCACTCGAAACGTATTTTTGACTAAAAGGTCAACACCAAAATGACAGAAAAAGGAACATAAGAAAAAATGACATTTGGCACTGATTTCGTTTCGGGTGCGGAAAAACAAACTTTGCTTGGTTAAAATTAGAACATTGAAAAGCGACATCTGTGTCAAGTAGTATAAAAGCCTGCGGATGATTCCAATGCAAACACGGAAGAAACGCTGTTGCCTTCCTTTTCTTTTTCTTTCTTTTTCCTCCTTCGTTTCTATTTTCATGTGTGAGTAGGGCGGGGACGGGGGTCATTGGCAATAGAGAGATATATAGCAATATAGTCTTCGGTCAGGAGGAGTCGTCGGTCAACGACGTCAGAATCGCGTCACTTATATGCTAAACAACTGGTCAATTTGCTTGTTTAGTCTCTCTCAGCCAAAAGAGTCCATGGCTAACGGCGAAAACAGCCAGAGTGTCGGCAAAACGTAGGGACGAATCGTCCATGAAAGCCGTTGGGTTATTCTCCAGAGTTCTGTACCAGTGGAAACCATGTATCGAAGCTGACATTTATTTTACTGAACTTAGATATTTTGACCATATAAATTGGTCTCATTATAAGAACTGGTTCCATATATATATATATATCCTTGGTCTGCGGATAAAGAATTAGAAATACTTGCAATTGTTTTGGTCTACGTTTACTAAAATACAAGGGTTTTAAAGTACGTCAACTTTGTAACTTGGAAGTCAAACGGTGTGACATAGATTTGAACACTAACAAATATAATTATATAATAATAAAAGAACAAAACATGTATACTATGTTTTATGTTGCATGTCTGTATCATTATCTAACTGGAGTGTTCCTGAAAAAAGTAAAGAGAATGCATTCTAGTTGCCATTGAATATATGTTATAATCATTTAAAGGACTGATAATGCATGTCACAAAATGATATACAGCTATGGAGAATAACCCCGTATGGAACTCATCCAGGTCCAAACGTTGCTTTTAGAAGGCAATCAACCTTTCCGCGATTTTAATTTTTTAATATCGGTTTTTTTCAAAGACACTAAAAAAAAGTACGACGTAACGTGAACTACGTACGTAAAGTATGACTATAGTGATATGATATATGGCAACAGAAATACGTTTCTTTGGGCTCTGTCCTTGCGGGTAAGCGAACTGATAGGAATCAATTATGTGAACATAGCATTTTGGTCCTGTTGCATTTTTGAAGGTGTGCAGGAATGTGGTCGATGCGCAGGAAAGTGCATATTGAATTACTACAAAATATTGGTATGCATCCATTTGAAACTGATGGGTTGTTAATTGGGGATGGGATGGTTTGATACCCTTTATAAAATCCGTTTTGAATCTCCTTAGGGCTTCGAATGGGCTTTCTTCGAGCGTCAATGCCCAAGTGATGACATCGAAGTTTTAGTACTCTCACCATTGTATCTTGATTAAACTTATCAACAGTCAACAGTCAGCACAATGACAGCTCTTCCAGCATTTTGAGTCAATTAAGGATACAACTTAAATTAGATTAATGCGAGTTTAAATGCACAAACCTCTTCCGTGACAAGAGCTCCGGGCAAGGCCGAAGATGCGTTAAAGTGCACGCGCATACGCATTCGGCAATGTTGCTAAATAAAATAGTGAGGAAGTCTGTCTGTCTGTCTGTCTCTCTCTCTCTCAGTCTCTGTCTCTGTCTCTGTCTCTGTCTCTGTCTCTCTCTCTCTCTAAAGTAAAGAAAGACCACACACACACACACACACACACACACTCACACACACGCACACACACACACACACACACACACACACACACACACACTAAGAACTACAAGAAATTCAGTTGATCCCAGGATCAACACGGGCCGAAACATTGACAATATCAAAGAAACAGGAAGTTGTACACCTGTTGGTACAGGTAAATAAAATAATAGTGTTGATGTGTCCTGTTAAATTGTCTTTTCGGCGTTTGTACATAAATGGGAGATAACAACTATCGCAATATCAAGGAAGAAGATTGTTGTGAAAGTAATGCAATAATGAATAAGAGCTCAATAATGAATAAGACCTATTGGCTTAACAGAAAGGAAGAAGGCTACTCTACCTTTATGGAAGTGATGCAATAATACTGGTATTGGTGACAGAAATATGTTTTCCACCAAGAAACCGATCGATCAACCAAGGAACCAAAAGACAGAGCGAGCGATAGACGTTGCAACAGGTAGGAATGGTATTGTTTTTGGTCTGAATGAGCGTCATACAGTGGCATGTCACAGTGTAGAAGGGAAAGTAGTAAAAGTAGTTATAAATAGAAATGAATGAAATCAAAGTGTATGATGCAAATAACTTTATTTAAAATTATCACTGAGTCACAAAATAATAAAGCAAGAAAGAATACAGTGTTAGTGAAACTGTTGTAAATGGCAAAATGCTGTTGCCATGAATACACATTTGAATGCTAGTAATGTAGCACCAATATATCAATCAATCAATCAATATGAAGCTTATATAGCGCGTATTCCGTGGGTACAGTTCTAAGCGCTTGTCGAAGAGTTGTCAACACAGGACTAACAAAGAAACTAACATCTACAGACGGACACGAACCCTATCACACACTAGCAAACCCTGATAAACATACAACAAACAACTGTTTAACAACAATGTACACATCAATAGCTAGGTCCAAACAAAATAATATCAAGCACAAAGAAAACACCTCTCACAGAGCACAGCACAAGAATGTCTTTTGGGGCACAACACATCACGTCGAGCATGAAAGTCGCAGCCAGCTACGGGAAGAACTGAGTCTTCAACCTACTCTTGAACGCGTCAAGAGAGGGGCTCTGGCGAAGCTCAAGCGGCAGGGAGTTCCAGACGGAGGGGCCCGCGGAGGGAAATGCACGCTGACCAGCAGATGCGAGTTTCGAGCGAGGGATGTGGAGGCGGAGAGGGTCAGCAGCAGAACGAAGGGGACGGTCGGAGGGCTGGGTGTACAGGTCCAGGGAGGATTGAAGGTACTCGGGAGCAGAGTCGTTGAGACAATATATGACCCATTGTCACACATAAACGAAGCTCTGGCTGACTTTGTTGAGGATGTGGCCAGGTTTCCTGGGAGGGCAGTAGTCAATGTAAAAGACTATTTCTTTGAAAAAACATATACCATCTAAAGAATGGAAGTAGACTTGATCCGACAACATTTGTGTTGGCCATTGTACCAATCATGAAGTACACGATTTTTTGCAGTCACTGTCTTTTCCCCAGTAAATTTTCGAGTCAGGCGGACCTTTGACCCAGTACATTTCCCGGTAACAGCCATGCAATTCCAGGAAGCGCTGTTGTGTTGAGGCCTTGTTAAGGTTAATTTTTTTCCAAAAAATACTTGTTGAAGTTATTATTATTATTATTATTATCATATTATGTTGAAGTAACACGCCGTACAAGCCGTTACGCTGAATGCGTGGAGGTGTCGGGGGCGGGGGGGGTTGGTGGAGAGAGAGTTGACTCTGATATCTATGAGGCCCTGTAAGCGTTACAGACGGTTTCGGTTTCGGTTTCGAAGGAAGGGAGACAAACCACAGCACGTCTTCCACAGGTTGATTTCTTCCCTTCTAGTGCAGGAATAAAAAATATTCATACGCAAATTGTTAGCAGATGTTAAGATTTTAAGTACAACAATGTTAAAATAGATGAATGTTTTCACATAAAAAATACACATGTTATTGTTTGTTTGAAAGACCCTGGTAAAAATAGACAACAAACTTTCAAGTTTGAAAAGAAAGTACTTTTTGTGTTGTCCGTTTGTGATAAAGTTCACCTGTGCTCTACAATGTCTCCCAAACTGACGACTATATTTTGTACTCATTTACATTGTACAGTGAAGGGTTCGACAGTGGTAGTCTATGAACTCATACACATGTTTTTGTTAGAATTCAAATTCTTGTGACACACTTCTTCTTGTTCATTTCCTGTGCCTGTGATTTGTTTGAGCACATTGTGAGGTATTTGACCACAGACTACAAACGGAAACAAAGAACGAAAAACAAAAATAAAAACATGCACCAGCAATCACAGTCTAGTGCCCTCCAAAGAACACTCGCTGGGGAAAATCAAATTACAAAACTTCGAAAGCACTCACGAGAAACGCGCAAATTCGCAATCACTCCAAGTTCTTATAAAAAACGCTGGCGCTGGACCCGAGTACTCTTCAGAATGGCTCGCT
The DNA here is from genome assembly GCF_037325665.1 of Littorina saxatilis. NCBI lineage: Eukaryota > Metazoa > Mollusca > Gastropoda > Littorinimorpha > Littorinidae > Littorina > Littorina saxatilis. Next base: position 51,885,831 of record NC_090256.1, on the reverse strand, counting down.
CCCCCAGTATGAATGTTTTTGTCTTGTGCACGTGGATTTATAAAAAAAAAAAAATATTTATTTTACACAATTAAAAAAATTATTTGAGTAAAATAAAACATTAAAACGTTCATAATAAACAATAGTAAACAAGAATTTAAAAAAATAAAAAAAAAATTAAAAAAATAGACCGCCCATGCCGGGAATCGAACCCGGATCACTTTGGCCATAGACGAATCGCTTTCCACCCGGATCACTTGGATTAAAAAAAAAAAAAAATTTTAATTTATTTATTTATTTTACACAATTAAAAAAATTATTAGAGTAAAATAAAACATTAAAACGTTCATAATAAACAATAGTAAACAAGAATTTAAAAGAAAAAAAAATATAGACCGCCCATGCCGGGAATCGAACCCGGATCACTTTGGCCATAGACGGACGTGCTACGACAACTTTACTAGAGTTGTGCGCCTTGAATCACTGTGTGTATCTGTCGCTCTCTGTCTTTCAGTCTCACCGAGACCACACACTGCATTGTCGTTTCTTTGCCGAGACCAACGGCGACTTCCTGTACATACGTCACAGAAATCCCCCATGAACAAAAATTTCTCCACCTGGGGGGGGGGAGAGAGAAGAAGAAACTCGGGATGGGGGTGTTGGGCGGGAGGGGGAGAGAAGGGCGCAGTGAACAGAACGGTGTGGTACCGTGACCTTTGGCGGTGCCCAGCCATTCATCAGAGTACAGCGTCAGAGTGCAAGAAATAATAACTGAAAGATAATGAAATCTCTCCTCACCACCCCAGGGCGACAAAACGATGCATCATACATGCCCATGCGCCCGTCAGTGCAGTAAACAAGCACACTCAGTCTTCTCTCCGGACTGGGGGCATTAATCCAGTTTGTGCTTCAAGCTGCTGGTATCTGCTTTCTGGGGATTTCTGGGGGAGTTTTTTGTTGGAAAGATAAGCTTCAAAAAGTATCTTGTGTGGTGCTTTTTTTCACAAGAAAAATACGATGTTGAAAATTGTTTGGCTTCCTGCGTGGACTTATGACAAACAATGTCAGAGAAAGGAGAAACAATTCAAATTTTTTGCGCATGGTAATGTTGGAATGGGGGGGGGGGGGGCTTTTGTCTGTCTGTCTGTCTGTCTGTCTGTCTATCCTTTTGGTTCCTCCGCATGTCTTTGGATCAAGTCTCCTCCCCCTTATCTCTCTCTCTCTCTCTCTCTCTCTCTCTCTCTCTCTCTCTCTCTCTCTCTCTCTCTCTCTCTCTCTCTCTCTCTCTCTCTCTTCAGACAGGTTGGAAGAATAGGCTTTGCCTAAAACCTTTATCCTTTTGTAATAAAGTTCTGAGTCTGAGTCTGAGTCTCTCTTCCCCTCTCTCTGTCTTACTCTCTGTCTCTTGTGTGTCTATGTATCTATGATCGGGACAAACATCCATGCGCACCAGTCTTTTTATCAGTATAAAAAACCCTCCTTATTTTTACTTTCTCCTGTTTCGTTTTTAATTCATAACTACCTGGAACACCTGTGGGGGGTTTTGTGCAGGTGAGATGGGTCTGATCCTCCCCCTGCCTTTAGCTGACCCTTACCCTCCGCTCGTCCATCATGCTCTCTACACCTGCGTTATACCTGGCTTACCTAACGCTGTTATTGTACGCGCGATACAAAACATTGCAGTCTAACAATCTTGGAAGCACTTTTTCTCTGTTTCCCTTTCTCTTCATTTGGTTCTCTCTCTCTCTCTCTCTCTCTCTCTCTCTCTCTCTCTCTCTCTCTCTCTCTCTCTCTCTCTCTATCTCTCTCTCTCTCTTTTTCTTTCTTTCTCTCTCTCTCTCTCTCTCTCTTTCTCTCTCCTCCTTCTTTCTCCCCATCTCTCTCTCTCTCCCTCCCTCTCTCTCTCTCTCTCTCTCTCTCTCTATCTTTCTCTCTCTATCTTTCTCTCTCTCTTTCTTTCTTTCTTTCTCTCTCTCTTTCTCTCTCTCTCTTTCTTCCTCTCTCTTTCTTTCTCTCTCTTTCTTTCTCTCTCTTTCTCTCTCTCTTTTTCTCTCTTTCTTTCTTTCTCTCTCCTCCTTCTTTCTCTCCATCTCTCTCTCTCTCTCTCTCTCTCTCTCTCTCTCTCTCTCTCTCTCTCTCTCTCTCTCTCTCTCTCTCTCTCTCTCTCTTTCAAGATTTTAAACCCTTTGTACAAGGGTTTGTTTTACATATCTAGAAATTAATGTACGTGTTTATCTATGCTGCATTTAACTTTAATTCTTAAACATAAAATATACCCACCTGCAAGCATTTTCTCTACCACTCTTTATCTTCTTTTATATTTTTTCATCTTATAATTAATTGCGCTTTTAGTTCGTGTGTTCACCGAGATGCTTTAAATCAGACGTATACAAGATGATCGATTATTTTTGAGCATTTAACGGAGGAGTGTATATGTGTGTCTGTGTGTGTGTGTGGGTGTGTGGGTGGTGGTGGTGGGTGGTGTTGTGGGTGGCGCCAACTTGATTGAAAATCACAGTAATAAATCAAAACTCTGCGTACCCAGCAATAGCGCTGGGGTGTAATCCTTCCAAAATCAGAGGGCGTTGCAAGGAGGAGAGAGAGGAAGATGGTATTAGATGTAAGAGGAGGGAGGGAGGAGAGGCTTGGGTACAAGATAGAAAACTGTGGGTATGTAGAACGGGATTAACGGTGGTGAGGAGAGAGAAAGGATGGCAATGAGGAGAGGAAAGAGGGGGGGAGGGGGGGTGTCAGTGACCTCTGTCTCTCTGTCTACCATCGCCACCGTCTGAAGTACTTCGTTGACATCCCTTTTATCACAGGCCGCGACACAGCCTCCATAAAAAAAATACAAATGAATTCACCTCTTTTCACCTCTGGGTGGGAAAAAAATGCCACTGTAAGTATATGGGTGGGCAGCTTAAAGGCGTAGTCCTTTCCGTGAAGACAGTCCTGCTCACTATCTCAGATGTGACCAAGCCTTCACATGGGGTATGAGCATTCCTCCGCTTGGACACATACCCAAAATCGTGCGGTTGGCCTAGTGGTAAGGCGTCCGCCCAGTGAGCGGGAAGTCGTGGGTTCGAACCCCGGCCGGGTCATACCTAAGACTTTAAAATTGGCAATCTAGTGGCTGCTCCGCCTGGCGTCTGGCATTATGGGGTTATAGTGCTAGGACGGGTTGGTCCGGTGTCAGAATAATGTGACTGGGTGAGACATGAAGCCTGTGCTGCGACTTCTGTCTTGTGTGTGGCGCACGTTATATGTCAAAGCAGCACTGCCCTGATATGGCCCTTCGTGGTGGGCTGGGCGTTAAGCAAACAAACAAACAAACAAACAAACAAAGAAAATGAACATCGTAACTGCTCCCTGTGCAGAGTGAGATGTGTTGATGAATCTTCTTCTTCTTCTTCAGCATTCCAGAATTTTCTGGTCACGTGTGAGCTCGTTTGCCCATTTGGGTTCCCCAAACCATACTCTGAGAGCATAGTCAGCTTCACTTTCGTTGAGTAGGCATGCTGGGTATTTTCGTGTTTCCATAACCCACCGAACCCCGACATGGATTACAGGATCTTTTCCGTGCGCACTTGGTCTTGTGCTTGCGCGTACACACGAAGGGGGTTAAGTCACTAAGTAGGTCTACACATAAGTTGACCTAGGAGATCGGAAAAATCTCCACTCTTAACCCACCAGGCGGCAGCGACCGGGATTCGAACACACGACCTCCCGATTAGGAGGCCGACGTCTTACCACCACGCCACTGCGCCCGTCGTTGATGAATCCATTTCACACAATGACACTAGCGACCTTTAAGAAATTTAATTCATAAATAAATCCCACTCTGCGCAAAAAATGTCCACGATGTTGATTTTTGGTATATGTCCAAGGGGATGGATGGTCTTATTCTGGCAAGATCTGAGATCGTGATGAATCGAACGGTTTACACGGGAAGGACCGTGTCTTTCACGTTGTGACGAGGAAGCTGCCCGGTTAATAACAATCCCACGTGTGCCTGAGATACATTTTCATTGTCTTTCCACTTGCGAAAAAGAGTTAACAGATTTAGAATGTGAGTTGGGCCTCAATGGAGCTGCCGACTGTCCTAAATAACGACGAGATGTCGACGATGATAACGCTTTTGTGTTTCAAGGGGTCTGAGAAAAAAGCAAAACTACAAGTTATAAAACGCGACAAATGTCAACTCTGGTGATACTTTATGCTTAGTGTTTTAAGTGTAAGAACAGTCTTGTGGGCGCATTCCAGTTCTGCAGAGAGTGATGCTTCGGCGTTTGTTGTTCAAGTAAATTCACACAAAAAGTCAGAATTTCTTGAATCTGATTCAGATTATCATAATGACACAGATTTTCCTGTGTAAACGATTCGTTTTACCATTTCAGATCTGGCCAGGCTTTTACATGGAATAATGCGGTCCTTACATCGAAAATATTTTTTTATGAATAAATTTGTTTTAGAAAAAGAAAAAAAAATGATATAAAAAAAGCCACTTATTTCTTTTAAGAATTGATTCATTCTGCACAGGAATCAATCACGCCGTTGATTTTCGATATCTGTCTGAGTGGAAGGGTGGCATTACAGTGGAACCCTCCTTTGAAGGCCTCCAACCCTTCTGAGAAAACCAGGTCATAAAAGAGAGTGTGTCTTAAAATTGAGGCAAATTTAAGGAGGTTATAATAATAATAATAATAATAATAATAATAATAATAATAATAAATGAGCATTTATATAGCACAACATCATAACTTTACAATTATGCTCTTTGCGCTTGACACATTTAAAATTAAAAAACAGTTATACAAGCATTTACATCTACATTCATAGTCAACAACGCCTAATTAAAAGCATACACCATCAAACATACATTACAAAAAATTCTTCCACTAACTAAGTAATAAAAACATGAATAAAATAGGTAGTGAAAACAAGGAAATGCCTGCTGAATACCCTTTAATCAAACAAAACATGTTATCAACAATACTGAAAACAGCCCTAGATGTTTATATACATTATCACATTATCACTAAAACAACAAATACACTACATGTAGTAGCCTACTGATGGACTGAGAAAACAAAATCAGGGGTTGTATTTCTTGAAGAGGTGTGTTTTAAGTGCTCCTTTGAATGCTTGGGGTGACTGAGAGTGGCGGATGTGAAAGGGGAGAGAATTCCATTGTGTGGGTGCGCAGAAAGTGAAAGTGCGTTGTCCATATATGTTTTGGTTTTGGTGTGTGAAATGGTAAGGATGCGACAGTCAGAAGAGGCACGGAGTTGTCTTGCTGGAGAATAGACGGTGAGGAGCTCGAGTTCAGAGAAGTAAGCAGGAGACGAGCCAGAAAAGAAGTTAAAGCAGAGGGTGGACAGTTTGTAGTCAATGCGGGCTTGAATAGGTAACCAGTGCAGTGTGCGAAGAAGTGGTGTTGCGTGATCTCGTTTTCGTGATCTCGGTTATGAACCGGGAATCTAAAACGCGAAGGTCTTCGAAAAGGAACAAGTCCTAAATTGGGGGAGCGGTGTCTTGAAAGGGAGTTCCGCTGTATCCCATATTAAAACTTGCACGGTTATGTGGTGGTGTGCATGATGGTTTACACAAGAAGCAAGGTATTTGCTGAATATCAACTGTCAACCCCTTTGCACACATACGCCATACGTCTCGTGAAAATTCCATATCCCGCTAAATCAACAGATGAAGTTTAAACTGCTGAAAGGAGAAATACAAATCTTACCTATAGCTGGTCTCTTGACACTCCAGAATCCTAGGACCTTGAAGTATACTGCACTGGGTAGCCTTTCTCGAAGCTTTTTGACAGGCTGACTGCTCACGACAAAATTATGACTATTTTGATTTTGGACATGTTGCCTTTTCTGATATTTCTGTTTGCCGAGTATTATTTTTCTCGTCAGTTTAATAACGTGTAATTGTTTGATTGCTTGTCTGTAAGTTATTCATCTGTCATATTTCGGGTTTTTTTATTTTCACGCAAGGGGTTAAGGCCCAACTTTGAACACAAGGACTGATGTGCGAAATAAGTAGGCGAGATAACATTAGAAGGCAATACATTTAAACAAGTCGCGTAAGGCGAAATTACTACATTTAGTCAAGCTGTGGAACTCACAGAATGAAACTGAACGCACTGCATTTTTTTTACAATGACCGTAGTCCGCCGCTTGTGCAAATCGGAGTGAAACTGACGAGCCTGTTTTGAGCGGTAGTGGTTTCGCTGTGCTGCATAGCACGCTTTTCTGTGCCTCTCTTCGTTTTAACTTTCTGAGCGTGTTTTTAATCCAAACATATCATATCTATATGGTTTTGGAATCAGGAACCGACAAGGAATAAGATGAAATTGTTTTTAAATCGATTTCGGAAATTTAATTTTGATCATAATTTTTATATTTTTAATTTTCAGAGCTTGTTTTTAATCCAAATATAACATATGTATATGTTTTTGGAATCAGAAAATGACGAAGAATAAGATGAAATTGTTTTTGGATCGTTTAATAAAAATAAAAATTTAATTACAAGTTTCCGATTTTTAATGACCAAACTCACTTATTAGTTTTTAAGCCACCAAGCTGAAATGCAATACCAAACCCCAGCCTTCGTCGAAGATTGCTTTGCCAAAATTTCAATCAATTTAATTGAAAAATGAGGGTGTGACAGTGCCGCCTCAACTTTTACAAAAAGCCGGATATGACGTCATCAAAAGTATTTATCGAAAAAAAGAAAACAACGTCCGGGGATATCATTCCCAGGAACTCTCATGTCAAATTTCATAAAGATCGGTCCAGTAGTTTGCAGGCATGAGACCAAGGGTAGGGCGGATGGTGGCGAGAGAGGTGAAGAGACGTGGAATGTTTACAGTGCCGTGTACCGGGCTGTGAGCAGTGCCCACCAATGTTTAGCTCAGGCACCATCGCGGCACACGCGCCTCAGTTCTATGCAGGAAAATGCAGCGCGCTATTCTGGCCATCTGGCCAACTGTCGTCCTCATCTCTAAGGCAGACTGATACCAAGAGGTGTAAGTTACACCCGCCTTCAGGCTCAGGCATTTTCAAACGCTCGACTCAAGACTGTTTGGTCTGAATCGCTCTACACACACACACGCACAGACACACACACACACACACACACACAAACACACACACACATACACACACACACACACACACACACACACACACACACACACACACACACACACACACGCACACACGCACACACACACATACACCACGACCCTCGTCTCGATTCCCCCTCTATGTTAAAACATTTAGTCAAAACTTGGCTAAATGTAAAAAGAGAAACAAGTCGCGTAAGGCGAAAATACAATATTTAGTCAAGTAGCTGTCGAACTCACAGAATGAAACTGAACGCAACGCAACGCAGCAAGACCGTATACTCGTAGCATCGTCACTCCACCGCCCGTGGCAAAGGCAGTGCCCGTGGAATTGACAAGAAGAGCGGGGTATTCGTTGCGCTGAGAAGGATAGCACGCTTTTCTGTACCTCTCTTCGTTTTAACTTTCTGAGCGTGTTTTTAATCCAAACATATCATATCTATATATTTTTGGAATCAGGAACCGACAAGGAATAAGATGAAAGTGTTTTTAAATTGATTTCGAAAAATAAATTTTGATAATAATTTTTATATATTTAATTTTCAGAGCTTGTTTTTAATCCGAATATAACATATTTATATGTTTTTGGAATCAGCAAATGATGGAGAATAAGATAAACGTAAATTTGGATCGTTTTATAAATTTTTATTTTTTTTTACAATTTTCAGATTTTTAATGACCAAAGTCATTAATTAATTTTTAAGCCACCAAGCTGAAATGCAATACCAAACCCTGGGCTTCGTCGAAGATTACTTGACCAAAATGTGAACCAATTTGGTTGAAAAATGAGGGCGTGACAGTGCCGCCTCAACTTTCACGAAAAGCCGGATATGACGTCATCAAAGACATTTATCAAAAAAATGAAAAAAACGTTCGGGGATTTCATACCCAGGAACTCTCATGTCAAATTTCATAAAGATCGGTCCAGTAGTTTAGTCTGAATCGCTCTACACACACACAGACAGACACACACACACACACACACACACACACACACACACACACACACGCACACACACACACACACACACACACACATACACCACGACCCTCGTCTCGATTCCCCCTCTATGTTAAAACATTTAGTCAAAACTTGGCTAAATGTAAAAAGAGAGAAAAGAAGAGAGCATCGTTCGATGTTGACAGCAATTTTATGTGCGCTTGGTTAATGTAAAACGGGATCTATCCTTGTCCACGACACTTTAAATAAAACAATTTTTGGTCCTATACAAAAAAAGTGCATATTTTTGAGAGAAAAAAATAACACAGAGAAAAAGAGAACAGAAAAAGAACACAAAAAGAGAACAATATCCTGTAACATAGTTACAAAGTTGTTTGTTTGTTTGTTCGTTCATGGGCTGAAACTCCCACGGCTTTTACGTGTATGACCGTTTTTACCCCGCCATTTAGGCAGCCATACGCCGCTTTCGGAGGAAGCATGCCGGATATTTTCGTGTTTCTATAACCCACCGAACTCTGACATGGATTACAGGATCTTTTTCTTGCGCACTTGGTCTTATGCTTGCGTGTACACACGGGGGTGTTCGGACACCGAGGAGAGTCTGCACACAAAGTTGACTCTGAGAAATAAATATCTCGCCGAACGTGGGGACGAACTCACGCTGACAGCGGCCAACTGGATACAAATCCAGCGCGCTACCTACTGAGCTACATCCCCGCCCAGTTACAAAGTGATCCTGCACCAAAAGTAAATGCGTGCAAGGTTTGTTTTTTTTTTGTTTTGTTTTTTTTTTCTTTCCTTTTTGACCTCAGTTGCATGCAAGGCTGCTTCAACTCATCTTTTTTGCCTCTTTCGTCTTTTTTTGTTGTTTTGTTTTTCCTTTTTTTGGGGGGGCGGTGAGCATATCCTTCTTCATTGGTCTTTTTTTTTCAATGAAATTTTAATTTTGTTTTCTTTTACATTACAGGTTACATTTCCATTAAATTACTTTTTAATTCAACAACAATCTAACTAAGGACAATGGGGATAAACCTTTCGTAGCGCAAGTTCTTGTTGAAATACAATTTCCAATGGAATATGCGATTTAGTTTTCTTAACTTAGCTAATGCACATTTTTGCTATCAATAAAACATGGTTAATTAACGCTGATTCCTGACATTTTTCGATTCCAATAATACATCTGTAATAGACAATAAGAAAGCCCGACTTGTCAGACTGTTCAACATTTTTTCAATATAAGTCCAAAACCTTCTAATTCGGGGACACTCATGGAAAAAGTGTTCCATGACATCCAAAATATGTGGGCACTCGTTACAGTTTTTTGTTTGACTTACTTTCATTTTATGTAATAAAATATTGGTGGGATATAAATTGTGACAAATTTTCCATTGCAACACACGCAGGCGCACTTCTTTTGTCACCTGTCGTGGCAACAACCACGTCTGTTCGACAAAAACAAAATCTAGTTTTCTTTTCCAAAAATCGATTGCATGAGATTTTTCAATGCTATAATTCCGTTTTTTCTTTAAATATAACTTAATTAACTTGGGTTTGCTTTTATACACATTCAATTCATCATCAATCATATGTACATTAACTATATGTGCTGGGTTGTCTACAATCCAATCTTTCCATTGTTTTGGAATTGCATTCATCACAGCGTTGTATTCAAAAAAGGTTATTGCAGGGTTTTGCTGCACAGTGATCTGTACATCTTCACATAACAGAAACTGATTTCTTTCAACATTCAACAAATCTGTTATAACATTAAAACCTCTCTGACGCCATTTTACAAAATCCAACACTTTACCTTTAAACTGAATCAGTCTATTATTAAATAACAGTTGATTACCAACATCATTTCTGTCAACTTCCTCTAAACCTACTTTATTCTTATTATCAAGATATGTCAAAAATACCTCTTTCCAAAAATCATTTTGAACTTTTTCAATTCCTTGTAATTCCTTTTGTGTGCAATTAATGTTTGCCAAATGATTAAAATCTGTTAATTGTTGAATGTGCCATTTTGGGATTGCACTCCAATTTTCTCGACCTGCTTCATGCAACCGTCCAATCCAATTTAAATAAAGCAATTTCTGTATATCAAACATATTGATCATTTTCAATCCACCATGCTCATATTCAGACTCCATAATTTTCCTTTTTATCTTTTCAAAAGCTTTTTTAATTACTATATTGTTTTTGCCATACAAATTTGTATAGTTTCGTGTTTAGCTGTGTGAGAACTTGTTTTGGAAGACCAACAGACTGCATAATATACACAAATGGCCAAGTCATAAACGTTTTAATAACTGTTATGTTTCCCTGTATACTGAGATCTCTTTTACTCCACTGTTTAATCATGGCATCAAGACTCTCCATTTTGAATTTCCAGTTTTCCTCGATGTCTTTTGCCATTTTACAACTACTAAATTTAATCCCGAAAATGTTAATCTCCTTAACAACGTGGAAAGGCAGATTAGATTCCGTTGGTTCTCTCCCCATTCTCAAAGTTTTCGTTTTATCTAAGTTTAATTGTAGCCCTGAGACTTTGCTGAATTGGTTAAATATGTTCATTGCCATGTTAGCATCATCTCGGTTTTTTAAAAACAGGGTTGTATCATCTGCCATTTGTTTTATTTTTATGACCGTACCATCCTGATTAATCATGTTCGGTGTCATTATTCCAACAATAGGGCTGTTTCTGAATTAATCGCCAACAATTCTACCGCCAAGACGAAAGCCAACGGCGAAAACGGGCAAACTTGTCGAATTCCACTAAATACGTTAAAACTCTCCGATAACCAACCTCCATGATTTATACAGCTTGTAGTACCTTTTATCAAAATCTCCACCCACTTATTAAAACTAGATCCAAATCCAAATCTGTCAAAAACATTAAGAAGTAGCGACTTTGATATACTGTCGAAAGCTTTTTTAAAATCCAGGGCAAGCAGATAACCCGCTTTTCCACTAACATTAAAGTAATTAACCGCATCATCAATCGTTCTAATCACTGTTGATATATTTCTGTCTTTTAGGTAACCAACCTGATCTACACTGATTAGTTCATTAATTACTAAACCCATTCTTCTTGCCAAAACTTTAGCTAGAATCTTATAATCAGTATTAGTTAAAGTAGTTGGTCTCCAATTACTTAATCGTTCTCTATCTAAATCTTTTCCTTTATGCAATAATATTATAACCCCTTGATTTTGCGTATATGATAACTCTTCCCTTTCAAATGATTCATTAAATGAATCAACAAGCAATTTGCTTATCTTGCTCCAAAATATTTTCATAAAATCAATAGAAATTCCATCAACCCCGGGGGCCGAGCCATTTTTCATGCTACACAGAGCGTCGGCTGCTTCTGCGGGAGTTACTAACCCCTCACATAAACGTGACTGTTCTTCACTAAGGCGTGGAACAAATTCTTGCGACAAAAAATCCAAACTATCTTTTCCCGTATTTTCAGAATCAGTTTTCAGACTATACAAAAGTGTATAATATTCTTTTTGTTCTTGTAAAATCAATTTCTGGTCGGTTATTGTATCACCCGCTAAAGTGCTGAGGCGTGACATAATGTTTTTCTTCTTTTGTCTTTTTTTCTAAGTTACAACAAAAAATTGTGTTTTTCCCCCTCTTCTATCCACTTCACCCTAGCTCTAACCTGTGTACCCCTTGCTTTTTCTAGTTCTAATAATTTTAACTTTTGTTTCAATTTTAATAATTCTGTTTGCAACCCATTATTTTCAATCTTATTAATCAATAATCTTTCCAGTTCTCCAAGGCGGGTTTGTAACCTGATTTCTTCATTTTTCCTATTACACGACTGTTTTTTTACCAAATTCAATGCAGAAATTTCTTATCTGTACTTTAAAATGCGTGCAAGGTTACCTGTTCTCGGTTCTGGCAACAACATATCCAACTGAGAATAAGTGAAAACAGAAACACATGCATAATTTTTCCTCTATTTTTTTAAGGGGGGGGGCTTTATTTAACAAATATACATACGACAGATGCCTCTTTAAAGAGTGGAGCACTCGTAAGGACCGGAAACACTCAATCGTTCTTCACGTGACCCGCGAAGAAGTGCGCACGCGCGAACAACTTCCAAAAATAACACCAGCAGGCCGCTTTGGCGCCCATTATCAAACAAGCATAAACGAACATGAAACATGCCCCAAAATAGTTCGCTTTGCAGAGACCCGGAAGGCTATCACTGAAGTGCCATCACATCAAATTCGATTTCAGCTTATTGTCACATAGAAATGGAAGTGTGCGGTCAAACTTTCGGCGTGGGAGGGGACTGAAAAAGTCTGCGATGCGAGTGGGAGGTATCGGCTTTTTTTTCTGGCTCTCGAATGCTGTTCGGCTCGACACGTCTTCAGGAAGAGCCTTGTCAGGCGCTGACGGAAAGTGTGATGCGAGAGTTATCGACCTTGTGCCCATCGAGCTTTGTGCACGTGGCCATTAGAAAAGAGCTGTCAGAGTCAGGCGACAAAACTCCCACCTACCTCTGTTTCTTTCTGTATCTCTCTCATTATTCTCTCTCTCTCTCTCTCTCATTATTCTCTCTCTCTCTCTCTCTCTCTCTCTCTCTCTCTCTCTCTCTCTCTCTCTCTCTCTCTCTCCAGCGCATAATAGCCTTCATATTATGCATTTGATTTTGTTTATATAACTATATGTGCATGCTCTTCGTGCATCATCATCGTCATCATCATCATCACCGTATGCTTACTTTTTTTACCCACCTCTATTTGTTTTGGGGCATTTTATTTTATTTTATTGTGTGTCTGTGCGTCACAAGGACAGATTGTAAGAAAGGCTAGCCTAGCCTTAAATCCTAATCCTTGTCAAATAAATTTCAATTCAATTCAATTCCATTCTCTCTCTCTCTCTCTCTCTCTCTCTCTCTCTCTCTCTCTCTCTCTCTCTCTCTCTCTCTCTCTCTCTCTCTCTCTCTCTCTCTCTCTCTCTCTCTCTCTCTATCCGTCTCTCTCTCTCTCTCGTTTTCTCGTTCTCTCTCCTGTCCTCAGGTGAACTTTGCAGTTGACTAGGTGCCAGGAATGTGATGTCAACCCCCGTATGCCCCTTCGCACCAGGAACCCGCTGGTCCATCTTTTGTAAGTAGCAGCAAGTTTCAAAATTGTCCACAGAGTGAAATCATCTTTGCGATAAATCAGAATCAAATACACATTAAACCTCGGTTGGTGAGTTTAACCCTTTCAGGCATGGCTCTAAGGGATACACAAAAGTCTTTCTATACTTTGAAACATTTCGCTGCGCATCATTCTTTTTATTGCGAGAAAATGAAGCTGTTTTTGTTCCGAAGAATAACAGTCATTCAAAAGCCTCGGAGTGCGATATAAAACGATATTACCCCCGTTTACCGTTCATGCATGCGGTAACAGCGTTCTGTGTGATGTTCAGGAACAAGCGCTGATATGACATCCGTATGTGTTCAGTAGAAGGCAGTGAGTGTAAATTCCTGAAGGATGTGTAGCCATTGTGATCTCTCTCTCTCTCTCTCTCTCTCTCTCTCTCTCTCTCTCTCTCTCTCTCTCTCTCTCTCTCTCTCTCTCTCTCTCTCTCTCTCTCTCTCTCACACACACACACACACACACACACACACATGCGCACGCACGCACACGCTAAGGCCTGAAATGTTTTAGGCGAAAATGTTAGCCTAAATTTTTTTCACTTTGACCTCGGTCATTTACTAATCGTGTGAAAGACATCGTTAAAGAAACAACTGAATCTTCTCTTTTTTTTCTTCATTCAGAAGAGAGTGGGTGTGGTTACATGGTACATTAAGGATAGATTTAAAAGCCGGTGCCTGGTCATCGGTTTAAATTCAGTTCAGAAATAACTGGCTTTACTCGCTCATTTTCTTTCACTTTCTCTTGTACTTTAAACTATGATTTTGAAGGCAAGGGTGGAGGTTACATTGTAGACCTGCAACACCCATTAGTTGAAACCTCTGCAATATACTGCATATATTGGCCCCCTTCGCTGGCAGCGCCGAGGACTGACAAGGCTAAAAGATTAACAGAGTGAGAAGACACTGACACTAACTTTTCGCAATGAACTTGTACACTGCGCGACACAAGATCCAGCTTGTAGGGTAACTGACAACCTACGGGGAAATATCTCATCATCTTTTTGAGCGTCAAATTTCACGTCACTCCGTACGTCATGCTTTGTAGACGGGGCTGTGCCGTCGTAATGGCTCTGTTTTGGGCAAATATGAAAGCCAGTCAAGGTACGGCTGTCGCGAACGATTTCTCAACGCTTCTTTATCTGGTGAACCGCACAACGGGAGAAAATAATTATACAGCTCTATACTGTGGGGTGGGGAGTGCGAAAAACGCTGGCTGGAAAGGGTAAAATTAAGAACAGTTTCCCAAATTCAAAGAACCTTCTGAAGCTGTCGCAAGGCATCAAACTTCACAAACTGAGAGAAACGAGAGAGAGAGAGAGAGAGAGAGAGAGAGAGAGAGAGAGAGAGAGACTCAGAGAGACACAGAGAGAGACACAGAGAGAGACACAGAGAGAGAGACAGAGAGAGAGACAGAGAGCGAGAGAGAGAGAGAGAGAGAGAGAGAGAGAGAGAGAGAGAGATTCAGTGCTTTGAAACTGAGAAGTTTGGCCGGCCCAGTCTTCCGACGGGTACTGGAACCGACTATTTCCATTCTAACAACGACGGCTGCCGTTGACTAAAAGATGGCCAAAGGGACATTATAAGATGTTTGATGGGTTGTTGACAGACCAGCTTTTTTGTCGGTCCGAGGGGGAGCATATCGTCTTTTGTTTCATATTTATTGACCAAGGCCGAAGGCCGCGGTCAATAAATATGAAACAAAAGTCGATATGCCCCCCGAGGACCGACAAAAAAGCTGGTCTGGCAACAAACCCTCAAACATCGTTTTTGTCATCATTTTGGTGGTTCAACATTAAGTGAAAAATCAACACAGGGAGCCATGGTTTGAAACGCGAGTTCTGTTATTATAATGCATGTTCGGGGCCCCAGCACGTTGTTCAAAGCTGGCGTGCGAAAGCAACTTACTGTGTGTGATTTGAGTTTATAATGTTGAGACAAGTATGTCAGGTTTGAGGATGCGAAGTTCTGTAGGTTCCGACAACAGAGTGGTGTGTGAAACCAACAGTAAGCGCCTTTGAGACGATAGTGCCCACATGTTGCATTCGAGCGATAGGATTGTCGTATTTCAAACGAGGTGATTTGCTTGCACAGTCAGCGTTGACCATCTCACAACAGATCTGTTATGTGGATTATCGTGCGACGTTCGAGTCGGGGGCAAGGAATCGCAGGAAGCAAAGATGAGTCTTTTTCCATTGTCACCTTTCTTTCCGGTTGTTGGTGCATATAATATTGTGCGGACAAAATGATGCGACGGCGAGTGTTTTTTGCCTCCAAGATTTTGTGGTGTGGGTATTGTTTTGCTCGTTTCATACCCACACCAACACCTGAAACACACCCCACCCCACCCTCCCCCTCCCTCACAATCAGTCGATGAACACAAACACTGACACACACAAATTAATGATCAAGTTACCCCCCCCCCCCCCCCCAACCCTTCACTTGCACACCTGCAACGCAGACGATCATATTATTGATTAAATATTCATATAGGTCAGTGTTGGGTTTGTTCTTGTTTGTGTTATTGCAGAATCGGTTTTCTCTTATTGCTACACGTGTCTCTTCATTACATTTCACCATCGCCCTACCACCCTGCCCCTCTCGGTATTCCACCCCTCGGTTTTCAGTGGTAAATATTAGTAATCGAATATTGAAGAGCTACGTTGAGTCAAAGGTCACAGAAGATTTGCATCCTGCAGCACTGCACGAATTGGGTCAAAGGACACAAACGATTTGCGTCGTGCCGCGAAGGAAAGATAATCGCGATCTTGTTTCTCATTGCCTCTCTGTTTTTCATTAGACTTGTCATTCTGCTTGCTCGGCTTTGTCAGATGTCTTCATTTCTTGTTGCTATGTTCTTTGCTTTTTTATTATTATTTTTTTATTTGCGCTTAGTTTATCGATACAACGTCTTGTGCACGGGTCAAAATGTGTGTGTCAGGGGTCAATTGGTTTGACTTGGATTTGACGTTCGTGTTTCTCCAAACAGAGATACACGCACTCCATGACTTTGTGAGAAGATAAAACATATCGATAGGTTTCATTTGTTTGCGATAAAGCATAAATGTATGACCTTTGATGAGGTAGTTTTGTTTTTTGTTTACATTTGCCAGTTTGCCAGTTCGTATTTGGAACTTGGCGAAGCAGTGTCGTCTGTTTAGGTCTGGGGAAACGCCAATGAAAAGAGCCGAAGAATCCTCGAGCGTTTCTATTGGGTTTGCTTTTGATTATCCATGTAATAGGGCTTCCTGCAACTATGGTAACCGGGGATTTATTCCCCGGGGAACATGACATTTATTTCCCAGGTGCTTGTGAATGAAAACTCGTGAAAATGATGACAACAAATGTTGTTATATATTAGGAATCTCGTTTGGCGTCGGCAGGCGGGAGACGCCGAAATAGACGATTTTTGGAAGTAACTCTGTCACTGCTACATGAACGTTCGGAAGAGTAATGCCACTTGCAGCTCCGACAAATATGCCGACTTCCGCTTCCGGCCACCACGTGTTCGAAGTAAACAAGCGAGGAGAGAAGAGAGAAATCGGTACAAACAGTATGCGATTCTGATAGTCGATACCCTGCGCGCGTATACATAACGTCTTCCCATTTGTGAAACGTGACATTACGTAGAGGTTACATGCCGAGTCTCAGTGATTATCAAAAATAATGGTCGAAGTTAGCGGATCATGAAAAATGCGAGCTTCAGCGAGCTTTTTCATGACCGCGAACTGAGACCATTATTTTTGATAATCACTGAGACGAGGTATGTAACCTCTTTATCCCTCCTTTCTTCAGTTATTCAAAGAAAAGAGGAGTTTTTGTGCGAAAGTTTGATCGAATCATATTCACCCAAACAGTCTACCTGCGCAGGCGATCGATTAATGCGCGGTCAGTATATAGTTCCGTGCAAATCATTCAATTTTGTTAACACTTCTTGTCAGTTTCCATGTTTTGAACTAAAATCAAGTACACAGTTATGTTGTCATTCTGCTGTGGCGGTAAAGGCAGATAGTGTGTGTTCTGTTCATGTTTTGGTATCGCTCAGGAAATGTTCTTTCCTCGAATGTGACTAGCAGACAAAGTTTTAACCCGTGTTCCAACGTTAAAAACTGTATGAAGTTTAGTTTTCTGGGGCAAACTAGTGTATGAAACCGCTGCATGTTCTTTAAGTTGATTAAATGTTTGCAATTGATTGCGTGTGATCTGTTTATAAAATGAAATATTGTTGAAAACTGACCGTCGGATTGCAGTCTCGTCGATGCAGCCGAAATCTGGAAGGGGAACTACTCGTGTCGGTAGACAAAGTATGAGAGTTACTTTTCCTTGGAATCTTGCCAGCGATAAACGATTGTGCACGGCAGATCTGAATTCAGAAAACAACCAAACTCATGGATTTTATATTGAGATTCATGTGTTCAAGCCTGTAGTTGCTGGTTTAAATGCGGCATGGTTGTATTGTTTGCTCCAGAAATGTATATTTTGTACATTAGAGTGTTCTGAACTTTTGAGTCGCAAAAAGTAGATCCACAATGTGTACAGTCTCTACCCATGAGCTATCGAGGATTCAGGCCCGTTGTTGGGTAAGTGATTTTGGTTGTTGGGTAAGTTACCGAAAAATAACTAGCCCTACAAGTTTACAGAGAGAAAGAAGCAGAGGGGGGGATAAACGCTGGTCACTAGCGAGAGGATGTATCTCAAACACGTGTACAGGAACCACGTGATATTTGCCAGTCTGAGTAAAGCATAGGTACTCACTCGAGTCTTTGAAGTCTGCAGTACAGCGAAGACTCTGCAGGGTGCCGAAGATCTTCTCCTGAACTGGTGTGTCAGCAGACCATGTTTCTGCTCGCAGTTTCTGGTGGATTGGACAGTGTTGGAGGAGGTGTTCCACTGTCATGTCTGCGATGCCACAGTGGCATACAGGCGTGTCCCCAATGTGGAATTTTGAGAACATGTGGTGCCTGAGTCTGCAGTGGCCGGTTCTCAGGCGCACAATGCAGACTTCATCAGAAGTTCCGGAGTCCCTGTCTGAGCGATCGAGAAGAAGAAGAAGAAGACTCGAGTCTTTCATAACCCATATAAACCCGATAGAGTTATTCCCGGAATTCGTCTATTTCTCCGTCGTTTCGGAAAACTTTCAAATCGCCGAAACTGAATGACTTCTCCGTCATTTCGAGAGGATTTCCGCCGAACGTTGTCAGAGCCGGTAGGGAAAAGGTGACGCAAATAGTGTCTCACATTTTCCGCGAAAATTGCGATTATTGTTTTCACCATTTCGGCAAATTTGCCGACAACAATAAGTTCTAGTAACATACTTGTTGGTATGATCTTTCGTTTCATGGTGATTGTCTGAATAGGAGTTTCAACATTTTAGCCTGTTTTTTTTGTTTTTGTATTTTTGTTTCTTACACAATTTATTCTATGAGGAAGGCCGGTGTATTAGGAAGAGGAGTGTGGGGTAAAGGAATCCAGCTTTTCCAAGGCAGCTTGGACTGTACGGCAGAGTTGGATACACTGTATGGCTTCCGATTGATATATAAGCCTACTTTAGTAAGTCATCAGGTACCGGTAGGAGGCATCCATCAAAGTTGGTTCTTTTCAGTTCAGCGTATCTACGAATGTCATCATAAATGTCATCTGTTGTTGTTGTTTACATTAAATGATATTCTGCTTTTCTTCGATAGTCTTACTTTTACATCTTTTTTTTCCTGTTCCTTTTTACATTTAGTCAAGTTTTGACTAAATGTTGCATTTCAGCTTGGTGGCTTAAAAATTAATTGAATGACTTTGGTCATTAAAAATCTGAAAATTGTAAAAAAGAAAATTTGTTTTTATAACGATCCAAATTTACGTTTATCTTATTCTTCGTCATTTTCTGATTCCAAAAACATATAAATATGTTATATTTGGATTAAAAACAAGCTCTGAAAATTAAAATTACAAAAATTATTATTAAAATAAAATTTCCGAAATCGATTTAAAAACAATTTCATCTTATTCCTTGTAGGTTCCTGATTCCAAAAACATATAGATGTGATATGTTTGGATTAAAAACACGCTCAGAAAGTTAAAAAGAATAGAGATAAAGAAAAGCGTGCTATCCTTCTCAGCGCAACTACTACCCCGCTCTTCTTGTCAATTTCACTGCCATTGCATCGAGCGGTGGACTGACGATGCTACGAGTATACGCTCTTGCTGTAAAAATGCAGTGAGTTCAGTTTCATTCTGTTAGTTCGACAGCTTGACTAAATGTTGTAATTTCGCCTTACGCGACTTGTGTAAAGTTTTACGCCATACCTATATAATTATGTCTCTTTAAATACTTTGTAAGGAGTGTCAGTCACTTCATCCGTATTTAAATTAAATGTTATTCTGCTTTCCTTCAATAGCCAATAAGTCTTACAAATAAACCAGTGTGTTTTCCCTTTTTTTTAGTTTTAGTTTTAAGCCATACCTATATATGTCTCTTTTAATCCTTTGTAAGGAGTGTCAGTCACTCCATTCGTTTTAAGTTACAGCTACATCCGGTGCGCAGAATTTTATTGTGGGCGCAATTTTATTTTCCGTCGTGCAGTAAAGTTGCATCGTTTGTCATACTTTGACAGCCGTAGCGAAAGAAAACCCACACACCGGTGAAGGGGGAAGTCTTATCCCCACGTGGTGCCGCATGCCTCAACAATGGTCCAACAAAAATCCTTCCGTACATTTGTCAAACGCTTACTGAGGTTTTGCGGTGACGGGGAAACGTGCTTTACATGTAAAGAAACCTTCGCAACATGTGCGTTTTTGTTGACAAATATATATGTTTGTTTTGAAATGACGAAGTATTTTTCTTCCTCAAACGGAACACATTGCTTAATCTATCAGGGGTAAGAGCAGCTCGCATTGTAAATCTTCACCACTCCCTATTATTCCATCGATTTAAATAACAGAAGATCTGGGTTTGTGGTGGGTTTTTTTTAAATGACAAAACAATTGTAAAAGAAAGAAAAAAACAAGTCGCGTAAGGCGAAAATACAATATTTTGTCAAGTAGCTGTCGAACTCACAGAATGAAACTGAACGCAATGCCATTTTTCAGCAAGACCGTATACTCGTAGCATCGTCAGTCCACCGCTCATGGCAAAGGCAGTGAAATTGACAAGAAGAGCGGGGTAGTAGTTGCGCTAAGAAGGATAGCACGCTTTTCTGTACCTCTCTTTGTTTTAACTTTCTGAGCGTGTTTTTAATCCAAACATATCATATTTATATGTTTTTGGAATCAGGAACCGACAAGGAATAAGATGAAAGTGTTTTTAAATTGATTTGGACAATTTAATTTTGATAATAATTTTTATATATTTAATTTTCAGAGCTTGTTTTTAATCCGAATATAACTTATTTATATGTTTTTGGAATCAGCAAATGATGGAGAATAAGATAAACGTAAATTTGGATCGTTTTATAAATTTTAATTTTTTTTTACAATTTTCAGATTTTTAATGACCAAAGTCATTAATTAATTTTTAAGCCACCAAGCTGAAATGCAATACCGAAGTCCGGGCTTCGTCGAAGATTACTTGACCAAAATTTCAACCAATTTGGTTGAAAAATGAGGGCGTGACAGTGCCGCCTCAACTTTCACGAAAAGCCGGATATGACGTCATCAAAGACATGTATCAAAAAAATGAAAAAAACGTATGGGGATTTCATACCCAGGAACTCTCATGTCAAATTTCATAAAGATCGGTCCAGTAGTTTAGTCTGAATCGCTCTACACACACACACAGACAGACAGACGCACATACACCACGACCCTCGTTTCGATTCCCCCTCGATGTTAAAATATTTAGTCAAAACTTGACTAAATATAACAAGAAAAGAACGAAGTAACGAACGAACAAACATACGAACAAATAAAAGAAATAAAGAGGTGTACATTGAAACGGAAAGGCAAACTCAAAAATGTCCACATCTTCCAGAAGTACATCTATGTGCAAATAAAAAAGATTAAAAAAAGAAAAGATTTCAATGTTTTGCCTACATAATGAGCCTTTGTCATTCTTTTTTTCAAAAATATGTGAACAGTTAAGTGGGCAAGTATCCTACTCGTAAGAAAGGTAGCGCTCCAAGTCTGTATGCCACCAACAGTTTATGTGGGAACAAATCTCAAAACCTTTTTAGGAAGCTGCTTTTCAATGTAGTGGGCGTGATAATGTTTTGTCAGTTTTGCGATCTAATGAGCTTTTAACAACAAACGCTGACAACCTTACCCTCCCAGTTACAATTCGGTGTGTGGATAGTTTTGTTTGAAAACTCTCCAACGACCCCAATGTGCTTTTTAAAGCAATGGACGCTTAGTGTTTAAAAGCCGCGACAGAATGAACGCTAGTCCCTAAAGACTTTTTTGAAGCGCCTCATTTCTTTATTGAAACGGAGAGCGGATAGAGAGAGTGAAAAGAGGTGATGAAAGGGAGAGGGGGAAGAGTACTAATCATGCCGTCATGTACCCGATACCGATGGACCACACAAAAAGAGTTTTCCTACATCATGTTTCTCTCAACGCTGTCCATTGTTATTTTCCTCTGACGCTTTTCGCAGTTATTTCCCTTTTACAATTTTTCATTGTAAGTTCCCGCAACACTTTTCACAGTCATTTCCATTATAACGCTTTTCATAGTTATCTCCCTTTACACTTTTCACAGTTGTTTGATGGATGAGCGCGTCTCGGGAGAATGGGAAATGGTTTGTTCCGTCTGTTTAATAAGGACGCCTTATCCTTTCCATTTTGTTTTCCTTTTTTATGTGCCACTAAGGACGAGTCCACCTAACATTGCGTTCAGAGAAGAAAAACAAGGCGCGTAAGGCGAAATTACTACATTTAGTCAAGCTGTGGAACTCACAGAATGAAACTGAACGCACTGCATTTTTTCACAATGACCGTAGTCCGCCGCTAGTGCAAAAGGCAGTGAAAGTGACGAGCCTGTTTAGCGCGGTAGCGGTTGCACTGTGCTGCATAGCATGCTTTATTGTACCTCTCTTCGTTTTAACTTTCTGAGCGTGTTTTTAATCCAAACATATCATATCTATATGTTTTTGGAATCAGGAACCGACAAGGAATAAGATGAAATTGTTTTTAAAACGATTTCGGAAATTTAATTTTAATCATCATTTTTATATTTTTAATTTTCAGAGCTTGTTTTTAATCTGAATATAACATATTTATATGTTTTTGGAATCAGAACATGATATAGAATAAAATAAAAGTAATTTTGGATCATTTTATAAAAAAATAATTTTAATTACAATTTTCCGATTTTTAATGACCAAAGTCATTAATCAATTTTTAAGCTTCCATGCTGAAATGCAATACCGGAGTCCGGCCTTCGTCGAAGATTGCTTGGCCAAAATTTCAATCAATTTGATTGAAAAATGAAGGTGTGACAGTGCCGCCTCAACTTTTACAAAAAGCCGGATATGACGTCATAAAAGACATTTATCGAAGAAAAGAAAAAAAATATCTGGGGATATCATACCCAGGAACTCTCATGTACAATTTCATAAAGATCGGTCCAGTAGTTTACTCTGAATCGCTCTACACACACACACGCACAGACTGACACACACACACACACACACACACACACACACACACACACACACACACACACACACACACACACATACACCACGACCCTCGTCTCGATTCCCCCTCTATGTTAAAACATTTAGTCAAAACTTGACTAAATGTAAAAAAAGAATTTGCTGTGCACTATATGGACGAGTTTGAAGGGCACTTTCAGTTTTTTATTTCTTATTTTTTTCCTTAAAATTTCGATAAAATATAATTCATTCTCTCCAAAAAAAATATAAAGACAAAATATCGCCTTTCAATAACTGTTTTATTGACTAATTGTTCTTGAAACGAGTGATATGTGCTGGTCTCACGGAAACGACAAAATATGAAGAGTTTATGAAGTTAATACTTACATTTGCTACGTTGTACAAGGGTTGTTTCAAAAGTCCTTTTTCCACAATCATTTTGCTGCTTGCGATTTCATAATGTTCGTTATTTTAGGCAGTGACAAGTAGACTACTTTGACAGTTGCTGACGTCATGATTATCATGACTACATACCTGATATTTTGTGTGTGACCTTCTACAAGGAGTTGCTAATGTGTGCCAAGTTTCATAGCAAATCTCCTTTATATGTAGATTACGAACTTTTGGAACAACCCTCGTATGTATTACCCAATTGAGAAAAATGAGAGCGTGACAAGGCCGCCTCAACTTTCACAAAAAGCCGGATATGACGTCATCAAAAATATTTATCCAAAAAACGAAGAAACGTCTAGAGATATCATACTCAGGAACTCTCATGTAAAGTTTCATGAAGATCGGTCCAGCAGTTTCTCTGAATCGCTCTATACACACACACACGTACACCCACCCACACACACACACCCACACACACATACACCACACCCATCCTGAACTCAGGTAAAATGAGTTAATTCCCTTCGGGTCTCATTTATCCCTGACATGATGCCTTTGTTTTCCTTCTCAGGAGAGGAAATCGATTTTTTTTAAATTTTTTTTTTTACATATTTAGAGCTTTTCGTAATGTGTTATTGATGTAAGCAGATTCGCGATCGTCGATAATGATTTTTCATGGTGTTGTGTAATTTTTAAATTACAAAGGAATTGTTATGTAAGACAGTTTCAAGCGAGCTATCTTTCGCGAATGTATTTACTGTGCAAACAACTCTAAATATGGCAAAAGTGTCACGTGATAATCAACTTTGTCACGTGATCATAACAAAATGGCTACGGAGCGGACGAAACTTTTTCCGTAACCAGTTGCAATTGGGAGTGATGCAACAATATCACGGTCTCCTTCCCACAGCAGTCTCAAAATTTCGACTTGTTTTGGCCTTAGAACGATGTCTTTATCATAACTGTGAAGAACAGAACGGAGATCACTGTCAAAGTTGGCCATTCTACAATCACGTTCGCCTTTCATCTTTTGATCAGAAACATTAGCGAAAAACATATGGGAGATAACTCTGTGTTCTTGTTTTGATAGATTTTGGCTTTTAGACACTTTCTTTCCCTGTACACCGCGTAGCAATGATCCATCCTGTCAGAGAGACATGAGCGATAGCGTGGACCGATGATTATCAGAATGACACCACACCCTCATCTCGATTCCCAGTCAACGTTAAAACATTTAGTCATAACTTGACTTAATGTAAAAAAGCAAAATGCTGCTTGCGATATTTGAAATGCACTTGGAGTGCTGCACGCAATACGTATTCAAAAATACACACTCTGCACAGTTTATACATTTTAAAGTTTACTGGCACGGGCCGGTAGATGAGCAGAGGCTGATTGGATATTGGTGATACAAAACTGCTGTACGTGCAAACGTATCGTGTCAAGTCGAGTCGGGTCCGTCTTATATTGCACTATAAATAAAACCATCGCAGCTTGGTATTAGCACCTACTCGCCAACATTGTTCACAATTAAAATGATAAACGGCTTCGCTCTCCCGAACAACAAAATAATGTTCAAAAGAGCAAGAAATGGAAAGGATGCAAAAGGGGGAGGTGGGGGGGTGGTTGGGGGTGAATAATAGGCAGGAGCGATGAAGAGCCATCGAAACTTCTCACAAAAAAGGACAAGTACCAACATGGACAGGAGTGTGTTTGATTTTTATTTTTTTAAGAATTTCTATGCTAGTGTAGCCAAGTTTGATCAAACCCGCACCTCACACGAATTCTCAAAAGCAATACAGCATACCACAAGGGCTGTTCAGTTCGCCGACCACCCGTGCAAGCAGACATTTTGTCGCCGTCTAGCTCTTCCTCATGTGTTGGTCTTATTCACCGTTGTCCTTTTGCCTTCACTTGAAATTCTTCAGCTTTAAATCTAACAGCATCTTCACGCACCCTCAAGAAGACAAAAACAACCACTTACCATATACCCTTCAGTGATTGCTCATAGAAACGTTTAAACGATTTCCGCAACGCTTTCCGGAAAATGAAGAATGCATGACGAGGCTACAAAGCGTGGCAGACAGTGACGAAAAAGAAAGCTCTTCGTTTTGTCATTATGTTTGTTGATTTATTCTCGAACTCTGTCTCCGATGGTACGAAGCGTAAAATAATTTCGCCAAAGACGTATAATCCAGTTAGTCTTACCAACCAAGATGTGGCTAATTTGAATGCCATTTGGCAATCCCTTAATTTAATCGGTATTGGTATCGGTATCATATCGTCTTTTTTGATGTTACCGTGTTGGAAATTCGGGCTGCTTTCTAAATAGGGAAATCGAGCTACCATACAGTACGGCGCTACCTATTTATTTTTCATTGTATCTGCATGCGTGTGGTCATGTTTCCGAGCCCTGAGACTTTCGCTGTGAACTCGGGATCTTTAATGGGTGTTGGGATGGAATTAGCACCATGGGACATCGTTGACGCTGGGAAATAAATCCCTTGCTGGACGTGGGGGTCGAACCTACGCCGACAGCGACAACTGGTTTCAAGCCAGCGCCGAGACCGACTGAGCTATCTCACTTCACCTGATTCGCAAGTGATGAGTACGGTATATAGTCATAGTTTTTTGCCCTGTTAGCGTCCCATGAGGTACAGTTCCACAGGACATAGTTTTTACCCTGTTAGAGGCGTTTTAAAGGCAGTGTCATGTTGGTCCTAGTTTTTGCCCTGGTAGAGTCCTTTCAAAGGCAGTGCTATTGGGCATAGTTGTTGCCTTACAAGCGTCCTTTTGAGACACAGTACCTTATAAAAGCAGTGTCACTTGACAATATCCTTGTCCTGATGTCGTCCTTTCAAGACCAGTGCCACTGAACGTATGTACGAGTATTACCGTCCTTCGAGACACAGTACCTTATAAAAGCAGTGTCACTTGACAATATCCTTGTCCTGATGTCGTCCTTTCAAGACCAGTGCCACTGAACGTATTGAAGAGAATTACCGTCCTTCGAGACACAGCATCTTATAAAAGCAGTCTCATTGGACATAGTTCTTGCCCTGTTATCATTCATGTTTAAGCAGTGCCAATGGACATATGATTTTCCTCATTAGCGTCCTTTGGATCACTGTAACTTGTATCTTATTACAACTGTACCATTGGACATAGTGTTCGCTCTGTCAGCGTCTCTGAAGTTCAGTCTCTCAGTACCAAAGGACACAGGTTTTGCCTCATTAACGCCCTTTGCAGCACTGTAATTTGTATCTTATTACAACAGTGCCATTGGACATAGTGTTCGCTCTGTCAGCGTCCTCTGAAGTACAGTCTCTTAGACAAGCAGTGCCATTGGACATAGTGTTTGCCTAGCTATCATCGTTCACTTTAAAGGAGTAGCAAAGGACACATGTTTTGCCTCCTTAACGCCCTTTGCATCACAGTAATGAGTATCTTATGAAAGCAGTGCCTTTGGGCATAGTGTTCGCCCTTTCATTGTCTGAAATAAAGTCTCTTAGAAAAGCCGTGCCATTTGACATATTTTGTGCCCTGGCCGCGTCCTATTTCCAAAAGTCTTTTACCTTTATAAGGCAGTGCCATTGGACATATTTATACTATTAGTATTAGCGTTCTTTGGGGTACAGTCTCACAGAAGAAAACTTCCATCGGACATAGTTGTTGCCCTCTAAGCGATCTTTGAGTTACAGTCACCAATAAAAGCAATGCATGCCACTCTACAAAGTGTTCTGAATTTGCTCTGTTAGAGTCTTTTGGGTTGCAGTCTCGCTTTTAGGCATTATTTTTCTGAGAAGTTGCATATGAATATCAGGGTATGACTTTATTTTAATCTGAAAATTAGAGAGAAAAAATACACTGGTGAAAAGCACTCCTACAAATCACGACGGGCTCACTTTTATTTTATTTTTTTTTATTTTTTATTTTTTGCACTATAGGCGACACATCACAGTTCTTCTTGTGTACACTCAACCTCGACATGCATTTCATAAAAACATACAAAAACGGGAATTTTTGGGTGAACCAATCTAGCTCATTGTTCAACTGCTGAAATGAAATTCTTCATTTCGTTTACTTGAGTCTGACGTCTCGTCTCGGTCAAAGCGTCACGAGAACACTCCGGTCTCGGCGAGCAATCCTCCAGGCGGGTGGGTCTCCCTAACTCGAGTCCCTCTGGTTCAATATCTAGTTTACACTTTTTATTGAATCGGCTGCCACGAGAGTCATGATTGTAAACGCACACGACACTTGTAAGTTTATACTGGATTAAAAAAAAAATGAATGAAAGAAAGAAAGCACAAGGGAGTAGTGGGAAGGTAAGGTAAGACAGGAGAGTATCGGGTAGAGACTGAGAAATGCACCCTTTTCTTGACACCGCCACGTTCTTTAGCGAAGCAAATTTTGTCACTAATCACATTATCTTCACACCGCTTACCGAACTGGTTTGAATGGACTCTTTCTCCCTGCGTCAGGACACGCTGAATGGGACCGCATTACACCTTCCTGTCAACCTCTGGGACACGGTACGATTTCACCCAGTGAAAATGTTTGCCCTCCGCGCGTCGTATGAATGTCTTCACAAAAACACACACGCGTGGAGCAGACAAAAAGAAAAGGTAAATGAAATATTCTCAGTTGTAACCCCATATTTTTTGTTAGAGAGCGAATACGCACGCATGTTTATCATGGCCTGCACTGGGTTCCCCGAATGATTTGAACAGAGTGAAGGTTCCGTGTGTAGTGATGCAAATAAAACGTTTCAATTAATTATTATTGTAGTTTACAGTTTTTCGGTTTTAAAGATGCCTTCCTTCTATTGTAAATTTAAGCTATTATATTTAACCACCATTATGTTTAGATTTGTCGAAGATTGTACAGGGGATAACAGCACCAAACAAAAGTGTTCTTCAATTTTAATACCGTAACATAATTATATACAATAATTATAGCATTTAAGATCCACACTCAAGCATAGTGCTTATGTTAGCTAATCCCTACATCATTTCACTTGGACACATACAAAATATCAAAAGCCTTGCTGTTTCTTGTGCGGAGTTCGATTTTCTTTTCTTTACTGAACTTATTTTGTACATGTGACACTAGACGTACCCGTTAAACAATATATCAGGAAGAAGTTCCCGCTGAGCACCAAAAACAGCCTGGCTGGTGATGATGTTGTATGTGTCAAAGTGAGCGGATGCTCTAATCGCACACACAAGCTTGCACGATTTATGGGGATTCACTTTACAAAACAGCAACAACAAACAAATAAATCGAAATAACTTGCAAGTCTCTGTCTTCAAACTTATTCTTTACAAAAATAGAATGCCCAACAACAAAGAGACAGAGGCAGGTAGAATCTTAAACATTCATAAAAAGAAGAAAAAAACAACAATAGTGTGTGCCTTAATAACGGTTTCTTTCCAGAAAGACACGAACATACAATTCAGAGATAAACTGTCGTCGTCGTCGTGTTTCAAGTCCGACAACAGTTACATCCAAGGGACGCAATATTTCACAGGGCCAACATTTTAAAGACAGCAAAATACGGGTATCATATAATACGACAATAAAGATATTTCTCAAAAGACAGCGAGACACCTTCGTGTCAGCAACCTGCTTACCAATAAATCTTCTATTTCATCAGATAACCGTGTAGAAGCGTAAGAGTTAGCGTTTATGATTGTCAGTGAGTGCTGTCCCTTTGTCTCGCGAGATGCGTGGCGAGATTAGGATCAGATACACGCGGAGTAAGCCATAGAGGCCATAGAGGTCAAAGGTCTTCCGGTACAACAAGTTAAAGGGGTTTGCTGAAACAGAGTTGAGACGTTCACTCAAAACGATAACTACTTTGAATACAGATTCTAAACCAAGCGTGTTACCATGTTCACAAAGATAGTCTCGGGGATCTGACACTGAGAAGGCGACCGAGGTTTAAAAAAACAACAACACATAAATGAATTCCAGAGTGGAGAAAAACAACTGCTATAATTTAAGCAGAGAAGAATTTACAAGGTATATATTCTACTGAGACTTTGCTCTGGGCAAAGCAGGCTGAAACAACACCTGGCCACCAATATGAAGTTTCTTCCTTCCCTCACTCTGCTCACTGGGCCAAGAAAAGCAGACGATATAACATACATAACACTTGGCGACGAACGATGGAAGGAAGACCCTGAACCATAATGGGCCGGGTACCATCCAGAGACTGGCCCAGACCAGCCGGGAGTGGAGGTCCTTCGTTGCTGCCCTACATGCCAACCAGCATAACGGGCAGTACGTAGGTAAGTAAGAACATACATAACTTCCAGAGATGTGGAAGCAAAACAACAAGCAAATACTCCAGATAGAGACAGGCATCGGTAAGAAAAGGCAGACAGCAGAGCGTATTCTCCAATTAAAGGGTGAAGAAGGTTCTTCAGACAGAGGCAGTCTTCAACCAAGACGAGCAGACGACAATATCACCCATAGGTGTGGACATGTCTCCAGAGAGAGGTAGCTAGACCATCTGGTCTGGGAGACCTCCCTGCTACTGCAGGCGGAGCAAACCGTATAGTACGGGCAGGATCTGAACTGCTAGCTGGATTGATGAAGTTTTGGTTATAGTTAATGCAGCTGTGTACACCACAAATAGCTCTTCTTCTTCTTCTTTTTCCCCCTCGTTTGCTGCTCTTATATGACAACTAAGCTCATGTGAGGGCCTTACCACCCCAACATTGATCTTTTTCAATCAGCCTTCAAGTGTTTAAGGTGTTTCTTTGTGCTTCAAGTCCACGCACGCAACAGGCTTTTTCTCCTTTGCCCCATTTCCTTCGTGCTGACAGTGCAAATTAACATGGCAAAAATCTGAATGAAATAATTAGTGTCGGACATCTGTATAAAAAGCTCATAAGTCTTCTTCACCTCCCAAGCATACCGCACATGCAAATCCAGGGAGACGAGCTTTATATTAGCATCTATTTGTCTTACTTAATGGACGCTCAGGTCGACCTGTAGTTTTGAACTAATTCCATGGTTATGAGTTTTGAAGCTTTGAAAACATTAGCTTATTCACTGGATCCGTTCCTTCACATAAGAAAGCGTGCGTAGTTTGCGTAATTTGTCACCGTCTACTAGTTGTTTGCTTTACGAAGCGAGCGAGCGTGGATGATTTCTCTCTCTCTCTCTCTCTCTCTCTCTCTCTCTCTCTCTCTCTCTCTCTCTCTCTCTCTCTCTCTCTCTCTCTCTCTCTCTCTCTCTCTCTCTCTCTTTGATAACATCCTGCACCACCCTCATCACCACCACCACCACCAACAACAACAACAACAACAACAACAACAACAACAACAAGGAGGAGAGTACGTTTGTAACAAACATGATTCTCACAATTGTGTGTGTGTGTGTGTGTGTGTGTGTGTGTGTACTCCGCTGTGTGTGTGTGTGTGTGTGTGTACTCCGCTGTGTGTGTGTGTGTGTGTGTGTGTGTGTGTACTCCGCTGTGTGTGTGTGTGTGTGTCAGTGTGAGTGCGTGTGTACCCGCGGACGCATCTCTGCACGTGGATTGTTACGTGCGCAGTACGAGCCTTGACGCACGCCACCAGAAGCTGAAAGACGAAATCAACATACCGTAGAAAGTGTGATTAGGCTACGTATATAGTCATTCGCATAAAAAAGCAATAACAAATTCCAATTTGGTCGCCTATTCCGGTGATGACCATACCATGTCAGCCATGCTGTCACCTGATGTCACACAGTGTCATAAAACGTCTGGCAAGCACGTGACGGCTGACAGGTGCTACTACCCCATGTGACAGAGAACTGCCAACATGGCGATCAGTAATCACTTTGTCGTGGAATGCTGTCTCATCCGAGAAAGAAAACGAAAACAATGTGCGCAGAGAGCAGGGCCGAGGTACACGAACCGAAAGTGGGTGCCACCCAAACAGGAGAGAACTAACCTTTGGGTCTGATTCGTTGAAATCACAACAAATCGCAATGTCAACCAATCCAACACCGCGGCTGGCTCCCACCCGTTTGGTAACTTTCTCGTGCACCACGGGCCAGATCACGGTTGATTCTGTTGTGTCAGACTAAGGTGTAAGCTATGTAGTAATTAAGTGTTATTGTTACTGAGAAATGCTGGCCATTTCCGTAAAAGATGAGTACCTCATCGACGTCATTGTTTTGATTTTGTTATGCAAGACAGTAAGTGTGCTGTCCAATTCTCGTCCAAGAAGAAAACAATCTGTAAGATCAAATAACTCTTGGTACTGTTATTTCGGTTAGTTCTCGTACTAGCTATGTGTGTGTGTTTGTCTGTCTGTCTGTGCGTGTGTGTGTCTGTCTGTCTGTCTGTCTGTGCGTGTGTGTGTGTGTCTGTCTGTGTGTGTGTCTGTCTGTCTGTGCGTGTGTGCATCTGTGTGTGTCTGTCTGTCTGTGCGTCTGTCTGTCTGTCTGTCTGTGCGTGTGTCTGTGTCTGTGCGTGTGTGTGTGTGTGCGCGTGTGTGTGTGCGATTTTTCTTTTGGAAAACCAAACGTACCGCTCTAAATTGACGTCTTCCGATATGCATGACTTGCAAGCACCACTCTGTTACTCTTATGATTGCCCATAGGCGCCTGACATTGAATTTAATATCCGGCGTCTACGGGCATCCATATAGCTAAATGCAGCAGCAAAAGCTTTGACTTGGGGGCGATCGAGGCCACTGGACCCAGTCATATTTCGTCGCCACTTCCGGTGTGGGTATTTAACACCTAATTATGAACTTCCCTCGCCAGTTAATGCTCAGTCTGATATGTGATGAGCTGCGAGGAAATGGGGGAGGACTAGTGGCCGGGCCCGGGTCGGGGTGGGGTAAGGATGGGCAATGCATGAGGGGTCAAGAGAACAGTCGTCACTGAAAGTAAAACACCGATTCCGGACAGATGCAGCAGGTCATCCCAGGAGGAGAAAACAGATGCAGAGCAAAAGCGCACAGAAATCAGATTACATGTGGAGGTGTAGGCTTATATACAACAGCAGACAAAACCTCCAGGAGAAAGATACCATACCAGTGGACCTTCTCCCTGTACGGTTCTTGTAACTCCGACCTGTGATTCTTATTTCCGTGTGCTGATATCGTCTGTCCTCTTAATTCTTTTTTTAGTGTGTGTGTGTGTGTGTGTGTGTGTGTGTGTGTGTGGCTGTTTTTTCTCTGAGTAACCTGAAGACGACCTCAGGGTCAAAACTGGCGTGTTGTCCAGCTGTGTTGTCACTTCGTATTGAATTGGGTACGTTCTTACGTCGTCTTAACTTTTTATCCGATAAAATGTACATTACAATCGAGTGACACAGACAAAAATGCGTACTTTTTTTGTTACACAGTACTCATTCAAATAGAATATTTCAACCCAGACAATAAGCGCGCGCGAAATAAGCAGCCGTATACGTATCAAAGGTAGCCTACACCACCCGCACCACCTCCAGCACCACCACCACTGTTCTATTCCCTCCTTCTTTTATGTTGTATCAGGTTATATCAGTACTCCCAACAGCAACATTCAACGTTTTCATTAAACACCAACATTCATGGGCCCATGTCAGGCCACGTAGCACCATAGTCTACGCAGGAAATCATTTGTGATCTGTAGAGCCGAAGATATGGCTTTTGAATAATCGTTAAAATTCATACTACGCTGGTATTTGGGTCATTATTAGAAGAACCCTAAAATTCGACTTTCAAGCGGTCGTCGACTAGGAGACCTAGACCATTTTAAATACTGGCCGAACACATTTCGAATCCACGGACCTATTTTTGTAATCACAGATTTCTCCAGGGTTTTACATTTAAACAGAACATTCTTCCGATTAACACAAACACTAAAACATCAACTGCCTGGCTGTTTTATGTGCGGGGTGGGAATTGTTGAGTTAATGTTGCAGATCATGTTGACAAAGGTGTCAATCACGACAGTTATTCATCACTAACAAATGCCCACTCCAGGGCCGGATCTGGGGGGGGGGGGGGGGGGGTTCCTGGTTTCCCGGCCATCCGATGTACCTCTCAGAGAAAAGAAAAAAAATATATGTGGACTTTTTAAGCTCTTCCCCCAACTCCCTTAGTTTATTTGGTCTTCTAAAACTTCTCCTTTGTATTCCAGATGTTGAAATCATTGCTTGTTTGCTTGAATTTAAGTATTCAAAGTAAAGAGTCCTGTCAGACTTATTTACTAGGCATATATGTCTTTGGGATTATTCCACTGAACCACTATGGTAAATGAATATCTGAAGTATTTTGTTACTGTTGAAAATGTGTAATTTTGATTCCCAGTTGCAAGGAAAGACCAAAAAATGACCTCACAAATGCAAAATTTTCTCGGCTTCTGGGAGGCTTTGCCCCTCCAGACCCCCCAGCGGGGCGTTGCCCCTGCACCCCACTGATCGGGGCCTCGGCGGCCCCTGGACTCCTGCCTTCAGTTGGAAACCCCCCCCCCCCCCCCCCCCTCTAACGAACTTGGTCCGGCCCTGCACTCCGCACACTGACTCCGGCTAATGCAGACAGGTTGTAGAATGTTGGTATGTGTAATGGAGGTAGGGTCGTATCATCCCATATGTAAAAGCCTCAACAGATCTGTGGTTGTGCACATGGCCGCTTACTAGCACCAGAAGGAATTCAATGAACCTTTAAAGATCTCTGACCTTTAAGGTGAGTACGCACTTGTGCTATGTTTCAGTAACGGCATACCATACAACATATATCAATTATCACTACGCTATTTCTGTATCGTGTGCTACACTGAATGGCTTTTAACTTGACCACATTTCTTTTTGCTGCTTTACAACTTTGGCTTTTTCTTCGTTTCATCTCCGTGTGAAAGACGGCCTTCAGTCGAAGGTCAGCGAGGGGAGGGAAATCTCGGACTTTTACCACAGTTTTGCATTAGTGGTTCAGATACATTTCTTTATGTTGTGGAGAATTCGTGTAATGCTTTAGAGATGTGTCAGCAGACTCCAATGTGGTACTAATGTACGTAATTGTACAGTTCTTTTTTTAAATATGTTATCTCTGATATAAGCTCACAAAAACAACGAAATATAACACACACACACACACACACAGCCACACACACACACACACGCACACACACACACCACACAGAGACACAGATGCACACACGCGCGTATACACACACACACACACACACACACACACACACACACACACACACACACACGCGCGTACATGTATACACACACACACACTCACACGCGCGCACGCGCACATACACACACACACATGCGCGCGCAATTTATGCTGATTAGTCTGCTCAAGACCACTGATAATTTTCGTTAAAAGGTTCCAGGACTCTCTCTCTCTCTCTCTCTCTCTCTCTCTCTCTCTCTCTCTCTCTCTCTCTCTCTCTCTCTATCGTCTCCCGGCCTCTCTGTCTCTTTCTTTTACTTTTCTCAGCTATTACAGGAGGGTTAAAAACTCAGCATCCCGAACTTTCGCTCTCCCCTTGACAAATCGGAGTTGGCCAAAATAGGCCATGCAAAGACATCCTGCCTGTTGTTCTCACGTGTAGTAGCTTGAGAGGGACATTGCGACATTTAACAGGTACATTAATCACTTCCTCTTCTTGATTCAGTTGTGACAGGGGAGGCTACAGCTCCTTTCACAGCAGACTCTGCACCCGAGTTGTAGGCCTTTAAGTCAACACCGGTGGATTGTGGAATTCTGTTTGTGATGGGGTCTGGTGGTTTCCGATTGTCTGTATGTTCATGGAAACCTTCGGGTTTGCATAACAGTTTTTATAGGGCTAAGAAATTAGCCCTAACATTTTCAATCCTGTTTGATTGCACTTCGCCTCCCGAGGTAATCGTAGTGTTACGGCGGCACTCGGTTACATCGTTAAAACGGATGTCGAGGCTAAACCCCAAACAGGCGGACTAAAGCTTTATTATTCTGTAAGTCTCTCACTGTCCTTACTCTCAGAGAATTCTGAACTTTATGAAGTGCCCTTCTTAATTCATTTCTTGTTGATGAAGGTCTCATCGACAGTGGTTGACTTGTCGGTTGGTTTCCTTACTTGTCTGCTTCGTTCGTTGTTGTTGTTGGTGTTAGTGTTAGTGTTGTTGTTGTTGTTGTTGTTGTTGTTGTTGTTGTTTGTTTGTTTGTTTGTTTGTTTGTTTGTTTTCGTGTGGTTTGTTTGGCTGGTCTGCACAACAGAAACCTGAAATGACAAATCCTTAACACACAAACAAACACACACACACACACACACACACACACACACACACACACACACACACACACGGCACAGATATAAGCCTACACACGCACAGACACAGACAGATAGAAACATAACGAAAGACACACAGACACACGCGCACGCTCAAGTATGAAACAAGGTAAGATACATGTACAAACTGAAGGTTGATAGCGCCTTTGGAAAGAAATGCAATGACACAATCACAATAAAACAAAGCAACAACTTGTTATTATCACACTGATTTACGTCGAGTGTAAGAGTCATTAGATCTTATAAACTGGTCAAATTTAACAATTCTAGCTACAGAAACGTTCAACTTTGATAAAACTTAAATGTTCACTGTTTTCGCCCCCGCTGTGACCTTGCGGAAAATCGACGAGGGTCAACCAAACTGACGTCGTATCTGGAGGTCATCAACCACAGGAAGTGTAATAATATCCGAGAAAACCGGCCTCAATGTTATTGATTTATTTCGGACGGGCGCAATGGCTTGGAGGATAAGACGCCGGTGTAACACGAGAAAATTACTCCCACGAGATTTTTTACTCCGGAGTAAACATTTTGTACGAAAAAGTTACTCCCTTTACGAAAAAAGCACTCCCCCATTACACGAGAAAATTACTCCCCAAGACAGGTGAGTTCCGAGTAAACATTTCGTACAAAAATGTTACTCCCCTGACGAATAAATAACGAATAAATTACTTCACCCAAACACAAGCAATTTAACTTCCCATGCCAGGTGTACGAAATGTTTACTCCCTTGTCCCCTGTTAATTTTGGTGGTGGAAGGAGGGTAGCGCGACATTCGTGTGCGCGATATCACTTATTGGCATTATCCCTTCGCCCGCATCCCATTTTTGCGTACGAGATTTTTACTGGAAGTAAAAAAAATGGGGAGTAAAAATTTCGTGGAGGGAGTAATTTTTTCGTGCCTTGGGGAGTTCTTTTCTCGTACGAAAAGTGTACTCGGAGTAAGAATTTCGTACGAAATATTTACTCCGGAGTAATTTTTTCGTGGAGTAAAAATTTCGTGTTACACCGGCCTCACAAGCGGGGTCGAATATCCAGGCCACTCCTAAGGGTGGAGATTTTTCCGATCTCCTAGATCAACTTATGTGCTGACCTGCTAGTGCCTTATCCCCCCGTTCGTGTGTACACCGGCGCAAGCGCAAGACCAAGTGCGAACGGAAAATATCCTGTAATCCATGTCAAGAGTTCGGTGGGTTATAGAAACATCAGTGAAAATACCAAGCATGCATCCTCTGAAAGCGGCTTATGACTGCCTAAATGGCGGTGCAAAAACGTGGGAGTTTCAGCCCATGAATGAAGACTGAGAACAAGAATTGATTTATTTCTTTATTTGTTGTGTATGCTCGGGTGAGAGGCACAAACCGAACATAAATCCAAACGAAACTGCAACTCAAACTGACTGCAACAAAAACGACTAAAAAATATATATTTCTTTCCAGGAAACAGACAAACAACCACGAAAACAAACAAACGAATAAACAAAATAGCGGTGTGTACCAACTAAGGCCCTGCCAACGATGTCAACAGCTAAAGCTGACATTTTTCTTTCCTCTTCACAAAAATTAATCCTCGTTACTTAATCTAATTTACTACCACGTGCTGCGCGTGAAACGAGGCGGCCCCGTGGATTATGAATGTCTGAAAAAGGTCTTCGCACACTGTAGTCGTTTATTCTGCCATGAAAAATGTCTTTTTCTCCATCTGGGTCGGGCTGTCACTTGCGCTCAGACAAATTATTTTATTCCGGGAGCTGGGAAAATATAATTAAAAAGGTTTCTGCATGCTCAGTTGAGCAACAGCGAAGTCGCAGTTAGTGTGTAGATTTTAATAAGTTTGCCAGTAGGTGTTGCGGTTCAGTTTCCGTTTGACAGAAGAGAAAGAGAGAGATTGAGAGAGAGACAGAGAGAGTGTGTGTGTGTTTGTGTGTGTGTGTGTGTGAGCGCCCTGTCAGTGTACCCGTGTTTGTAGACTATCAATCAATATGAGGCTTATATCGCGCGTATTCCGTGGGTGCAGTTCCAAGCGCAGGGATTTATTTATTGTTTTTATTTTTATTTTTATGCAATTTATATTTATGCCGTGTGAGATGGAATTTTTTTACACAATACATCACGCATTCACATCGGCCAGCAGATCGCAGCCATTTCGGCGCATATCCTACTTTTCACGGCCTATTATTCCAAGTCACACGGGTATTTTGGTGGACATTTTTATCTATGCCTATACAATTTTGCCAGGAAAGACCCTTTTGTCAATCGTGGGATCTTTAACGTGCACACCCCAATGTAGTGTACACGAAGGGACCTCGGTTTTTCGTCTCATCCGAAAGACTAGCACTTGAACCCACCACCTAGGTTAGGAAAGGGGGGAGAAAATTGCTAACGCCCTGACCCAGGGTCGAACTCGCAACCTCTCGCTTCCGAGCGCAAGTGCGTTACCACTCGGCCACCTAAGCTGTGTTACATGAAAACATTGAACTTGTCGACTCTCGGTGTTATAAAGAAAACACACGAGGAACCATTGTCTCGATATTTCTTCCCTTAAATGTCGCCAGCTGTTGATAGCTGATTTCTTCATGATGGCATGAAAAAGGACGAACGACCTACGTTTTGCCAGCTTTTGATAGCTCACTTCTTCATGACATGGAAACGGTAGAACGACCTAAGTTTTGTCAGTTGTTGATAGCTCACTTCTTCAGGATGATATCGAAAAGGAATGACCTATATTGGCGTCAGGTGTAGATAGCTCACTTCTTCACGATGACATGGAAAACTGAGGAATGAGCTTCTTGCTCCTATGGTCCCGAGTCCCACACCAACAACCGTTTATACTGAGATATTATGGCAGCACCCAGCACCTCGATCAGTCTCACCCAACTCCCAAGAAAGAAAGCAACTAAAGAGATATTTCAGAAGACTGGTTGAACTTTCTCAATTTAATTTGCACGCCCTTATTTAGTTCTGACACACTTTCCCACCTACACCACCAGTATAAGGCGGAACAGTCAACACACGCTGAAAGGGCATATCCGTAATCCAAGGGAGAGAACACCGATCTTCACAAAAAATATCAGCCACAGAAATGTGTTTATCTCCCCTTCTAACTCTTGTTGCTACAAGCACACCACACACACACACACACACACTGAGATTACTTCAAGTTTTATTCTTCAACCTCAAGTTAAGTTAGACATTTGTTGGTCGTTTATAATTAAACTTAAAACACATTTTGTTCAAAGCAAACACATCAGTCAAAATTACAACAACATCACATATTCACATCATTAAGAAAATGAAAGCATAGGCAGTAACTAAATTAGGCATTATACAAGAGCAACACTGAATGGACACAAATTTAGAATACAGTGGAATCCAGCTATAACGAACCTGGGTATAAAGAAATCCCTCTTTTAACAAACTGCCATTGATTTCCCGGCAGACAGCCTTCTATTTCTTATTTGTTACTTTCCGGCTACATCGAACCTTTTGAACTCATTTGCATAACGAACCCCTCTTTTAACAAACACGTTTTCATCGCCCCAGAGCCGTTTTGTCTAAAAGTCACAAGGCTACAACGAACTGATGTCAATAATTGTCTCCAAAGACAAAAATACACAAACACAAGTGCACATCGCGTGATGAGTGAACTCTGAACAAACAGCGGGAGGTGCACGGAACAGCCACCGCCGCTGTGTTTTCACTATTCCAATCAGACCCAGAACCGCTCCCAACACCAAGTGCCACAGAAGCACGTGTTGCTGCCAATACCCTACGTCGCTACTTGCAGGCAAAGTGCAGCGATGTCTGTGACTTGGATATGATCTCCAAATTGGAGTGTACAGTGGAGAAGTGTGCCAGTTCTGAGCAGCGTCAGACAAACATTCTGGACTTTTTCAAAACAGCTTAGTACGTGTGTCGCGGCAGTGTCAGTGTGTGCAGTGTCTTTTTTGACGGACACGGAGATTGATCAGAATGTACATGTACATGCTTTTACACGACTTTTTAA
The DNA here is from genome assembly GCF_037325665.1 of Littorina saxatilis. NCBI lineage: Eukaryota > Metazoa > Mollusca > Gastropoda > Littorinimorpha > Littorinidae > Littorina > Littorina saxatilis. The sequence goes on along the minus strand of NC_090256.1, from coordinate 51,846,343 downwards.
ATTTTACTTCTAAAATTGTGACAGTAAAGTGAACATTTGAACTATGCCTCTCTCTATGGATTATATTATGAAGCTGTTGAAAACATGCAGAGATTGTACTCTCCAAGGAAAGATCGATGGGACGATCATTTGAAGGTGAGTGGGAAAACTTGTCTTAAGGCCATTTAGGGTTGAAAACTCTACAGCGAATTGCTGATATAACAAACTAAAATGTATCTCCCTTGAGATTCGTTGTACCCGGACTCCACTGTAGTTCATGATTCTCGAAAACGTTACAGTGACAAAGTAATTTTTCCCTTGACCCAACTAATTGTCTTAAATGGCGAAACACAATGTGTATTTTGTTCAACAATTTTTACATCAGCACTGTTATTGGGCTGCCAGACCCTTACTATTGTGTGAAATAAGGTTAAATCACACCATAAAAGCCAACTGTCACTCACCATGTCAGCATTGTGATACCAGAACATTGAGAATGAACTTGACAGCTGTCCCTCACAAATTGATTAGGGATGCGCAGACGGTAATTAAATAGAAAAAATTTGTTTAAATTCATGCATCCGAAAAGACAATTATGGGAGCATCAGACCTGGGAACCCCTGTTTTGCACTTAGAGTATTCTCAAACAAACTTGGTGTATTTTCAGAAAAATTAGCGTACTCCACACAGCATTTGAACATCCATGATTCAAACATGCTTCACACGCGTCCGCCACATCGTTAATTAAGTTTACCTATACATGTACATTTAAAACAAATCCTTTTTTCAATTTTTACTGACAAAAACTGTAATCATGTGTCAAAATAGTGGATCGGCTTCAAGATGGGTTTGTGAATAAAAGTAGTCTAGGAATTTTTCTCGTCGTATTTTTTCCCACTGACCGTACTGATCGTATTCTCGACAATCATGCGTACAGAATACGGCGAAATCGTATGGGTTCCCTGGTCTGGAGCATGTTGGTGACCTTTCCAAATTAATTTCAAACTGTGTGCTTTGCAGTTGTATGCAAGACAGGCCACGGTTAACAAGCTCCACTTCACACAACAGCAAACCATTGATATTTACAAGAGGTGGGGAGCATTTTTCCACTGTTGTTCAGTAAAAGAGGGATGCAGTTTTCACTTGGGCAGGCGTCGGAGCTCATGGGCAAACCACACGGCAAAGCTGAGCAGTACGAGGGACCCCGACTGGTGAGTGGCTGCCAAATGGACGGGAACATACGTCAGCAGAGTCGTTATGCCCAGAGTAGCCTGCAAATGAAAGAAAAAGATTCATCAGAGATCGTCACTGCTCTGTGTCTGCAACAGGCGTGTACTTACATCAGCAGAGCTGTTTATTATACCCAAGGTGCCCTGAAAATTTAACAACTGTTGAATGTATAGTGAACCCGATTGGTGAGCACATGGTAGCCTGCAAATGAAAGAAAAAGATTCATCAGAGATCGTCACTGCTCTGTGTCTGCAACAGGCGTGTACTTACATCAGCAGAGCTGTTTATTATACCCAAGGTGCCCTGAAAATTTAACAACTGTTGAATGTATAGTGAACCCGATTGGTGAGCACATGGCCACCACGCCGACGGGTAGATACTACAGCAGCGTCGTTATACCCAGAGCAAATGAAACAAAAATGTGTTCACTCTATTTTCACTGAACTCTGATTAACTCTTAAACTGTTTGCTGCCAGATATGTATATACAAAGCATAATACCTGTATTTACCTGAATTGACAACTTACAATCAAACAAAGATTGTTGACTCTATTTTCACTGACAAACTCTTAAACTGTTCGCTGATAGTAAATATTTGTATACAAAGCATTATACCTGTATTTATCTGAATTGACAACTTACCATATGCCCTTAATTTATAAATGAATACACCAAACACGCAACTCGTTTTTGCTTGTTGTTGTTCTTTGTTTATTGGACGCCCGTTAAAGCAATTAAGTTAACAGGGTCAACAGCTGACGTCCTATATGCAGCGAAAGGCTTCATACAGAGGATCTAAATAATCCAGAATCAACAAATTGGCAAGTGCATGGACACATACCTGAAGGATGGCCATTCCCATCATGCAGTTGACGGCCAGGCGAGCTCTGCGAGGGATCGGAGCTTTGCGACACATCCACCAGAAGCCAGCGATCACAAGCACTGTAGACTCAGCCTGTACACACAAGCAACACATTCAATTCATGAAACCTATAGCTTCTAGCCTGCGCCATGAAAGGAACTATATGTACACACAAGCAACACATTATATTCATTCCTTTCATGAAACCTATTGGTGCTTTACTGGCCTGCGCCATGAAAGGAACTATATGTACACACAAGCAACATTCTATTCCATTCCTTTCATGAAACCTTAATAGCTGCTCTACTGGCCTGCCCCATGAAAGGAACTATGTCTATGAAAAATAACCAAGCAAGACAGCTCCAATGATGAGATCTTAAGAAAACAAGAAGAGCAAACGCTCGATCGAGTCACTTTCGCAGTTCTGAATATTATATGAGGCATCAGATGGACAGGAAGAAATTGCTATTCACAACACAATGAGTCACGTTCACATAAAATTTGAGCCCGGTCACTTTTATAGTTTCCGAGAAAAGCCCAACGTTAAGTTGTGTGTTGCCGAACAGAAAAGGCTAGTTATCTCCCTTGTTTTTCTGATAACGTTCGTAAAAGGCTACAGATGTAAATACTTTGATGTAAAGAATAATCCTACAAAGTTTCAATCACATCCGATGAACTTTGACAAAGATATAAAATGTCTAATTTTTCCTTTGACGCTGACCTGTGACCTTGAAAAAGGTCAAAGGTCAACGAAACCATCGTTAAAGTGTAGAGGTCATTGGAGGTCACGACTAAACAAAATATGAGCCCGATCGCTTTGATAGTTTCCGAGAAAAGTTTGTCAAAGATATAAAATGTCTAATTTTTCCTTTGACGCTGACCTGTGACCTTGAAAAAGGTCAAAGGTCAACGAAACCATCGTTAAAGTGTAGAGGTCATTGGAGGTCACGACTAAACAAAATATGAGCCCGATCGCTTTGATAGTTTCCGAGAAAAGTCCAAAGTTAAGGTGGTGTCTACGGACGGCCGGCCGGACGGCCGGCCGGCCGGCCGGACAGACTAACACTGACCGATTACATAGAGTCACTTTTTCTCAAGTGACTCAAAAAGGGAAGTAAGAGCTCTAAATATATACAGTCGAACTCGCTTAAGACGAATCACTGGGGATCGGAAAAAAAGTTCGTCTTAACCAAAATTCGTATTAAGAAAATTGATTGATTTTTTTTAAAATTTTTTTTTTTTAAGTCTTGTAGTTGTACATTTTATGGTGTTTCAATTTGTTTATTTCGCAACTTTCATGCTGCTTCACGTTTGGACAATAAAGTGACATATTCAGTTACATGTTCATGTGTGTCTCATGTTGAGTGATGATTGTTGAGTTTGAGTGAGAGTGAGCACACAGATGTTTCATCCAGTTGTTACGTTTTTGGTCACACACACGCACACACTGACACTGTCCACATTCGCGGTGTTCCTATCATTTGTCCGGAATCACTTACCTTGGCGACGGGTAGCAAACCTTGGCCAATTTAGTTTTTTTTGTTGTTGTTGCAACATGATGTTCAAATCCAAATCGAAAGCACTGACTGACTGATAAACTATCGCGAACCGGCGAACGCAAACGTTGAGAGTGTGGTTTCCCTTGTCCAAGGGAAACCACTCTGGCATCTATATTTTTTGGCAATGGCTCCCGTTCAAAACATTGATGTTTCGTTTTTGGTATACTCGAAGGAAATAAACGTCAGTCAGTCATTCATGTTCAGTGTCTGAGCTATCAATCACTTTGATTCTAAATTTGAAATTGTTTTGTGAGTACAGTGTAATCAGTTTAACTTTATTCAGTGATCGGTTGAGCAATGGTTCAAGCAGTCGACGCAAGGGAAGACTTTGACACATGTATTCAAACTTCTCAAATTCCCATGATATGTCGATCTCGGGACGAGTTTAAAGATTTCGTCATAAGCGTGAGTAAATTACAGACATTATGCATGCTTGGGAATCCAAAAAGTGCTCGTTATAAGCATAAATTCGTTATAAAGAATTCGTTTTAAGCATTTTTTTTAAGCATGAAGAAAGAGGTATTCAGTTGGGAACTTAAAACTAATACGTTATAAGTCAAAATTCGTAAATAGCGTGTTCGTTTTAAGTGGGTTCGACTGTACTTTAAAAACAATTAATTTGTGAAAGTTATGCACAATCAGTTTCCTGTCACCTGAGAGAATAAGAAGCACTAAAATGAACAAACAACTATCATCATCCTCAACACTCTCACAGTTGTTGTATATTCAGAGCGCTTGCATGCTTCCCTTCATATGTCTATATGGTTTTGAAATGGACTTAAATTTTGATTGCCACCACAATATTCACCACATCTAAAGCCTCTATACTCCCCTGACACCTATCAGCCCATTACCACCCAAATCCTTCCTTGTTTCCAGTCTCCCTAGATCTAGACCTCCCAGACCTTTATCAGCACCATGGGATAGGAAAAGGGTTTAATTGGAGCTCTACAAATTAATTCACTTAATTATATTAGAAAATAGCTGATTTAGGTGGGGGATATAAATAACCCTTTTTCTGGCATCAAATTTACGCTGAACGCAGGGCCATCACTTCAAATTCGCGTGGTTTACTCACTCACTACGAACCACTGCTATCCCATGCACACCACTTCCCCACGAACCACTGCGATAGCAGTGTTTCAGCACGTGTACTGGTAGATGCCATTGTTGTTTTGCAAATTTGCACAAAGCCAGCGAGTACGAAACCTCGCGTCATCGTTCTACAGCAGACAGAAGTGAAACTAGCTTGGTAATTTGCAGACGATTGGTTAAACTTGAGAGCCAGCCTCTCTATTTTTGTACAAAAATTGACGTCATTGAGCTAAAAAAATCCAAAGGTCAAACACTGCTATCGCAGTGGTTCGTGGGGAAGTGGTGTGCATGGGACCACTGCGATAGCAGTGGTTCGTAGCGAGTGAGTTAAACGCACACAAACATGCACTTTTTTGTTGTCTCGGCTGGCCGCCTGAATAAGAAGCTTTCTCTGCCTCTGACGTCACATGGCTCAAAGCAGAAAAATCCAGTGTTCAATCAATACACTGCAGTTTGACAGGAAAGAAGCGACAAAGTATATAACCACAAGATATCTAGCTCCTCATACACAAGCCATGAATAATTCCCTCATCACCATCAAACTTTGTTTTCCAATATAATTACCAGATGCCTGTGACTGAACTGTACAGTGGTGGGATTTTCAAAGACATTCTTCCACTTGGGGTCAAAGGCCACAAGGTCATCTGGCACCCACTTGTCCGCCATCTTGGGCCAGGAGTTGTAGACCAGACCTGCGTCCAGTCCAGCAACAAATGCACCTGTGCAAGATAAAAAGATAGTTATAGACATTAATTTTCATAACCTCTTCTTTTCTGCTTTGCATTAACGCACACAAGTCATAAAGCTGTGCACTGTGACCTACCTGCACTCACACACAAACACACACACACACGCACACCAACACACACACACTCAAATATCTTTAACACCATTCTCCCACGAGGGAACACATATAAATGTACAAACATTTTATCTCTCAACAAGTAACATTTTATGTTTTATCAAGTAATACGATCCTCTCTCAAGAACTGTCATATCTGCTAACCTTCTCACATAAAGGCACAGTAAAAGTTTAATCTAAAGACAATATCAGACTGGTACTGCACACAAAAAAGTTAGTCAAGAGAACTACAGAAGAAATCCTCACCAGAGAGTGCAGTAACAAAGACCAGAGTCATCACGCCGTGTGACATTCCTCTCAGCATCGATATCTGTTTTGTGCTTGGCAGCTGAAAAAAAAAAGCTGTCTGTTATTTTTACATTTCCACAAAACTCTTCCATTCTAGCAGCTTATTAACACCAAACTTCAGCTTGTGTAGAACCCCCCACCCCCCCCAAAAAACAACAAAAAAAAATTAAAAAAGAGGACTAGAGCATTAAAATTCAAAGTGCATGTATCTATTCTATCAAAGACTCAACGGAAAAAAGGATTAACAGCATTCGGATCTGAACACAAAAGAAACAGAGATGATAACACCCAGAATGTATTACCACAAAACACCAATAAGATAAGACATGCGTGTAAGCAATTAATGAAACTTAGTGTACATTGCAATTTCATGTACTCCCGAACTTTAGATATATTTTTTTCTAAGACAGAGCCTGCTTGAACATTTATCATGCTGCTGGAAATCCGGCTTCAGACAAAGCCACATGCATGCACCAATGACTGTTTTTCAAGGTTAGTAATCTCTACACTATAATGACACTGCAAACACATGACAGAGATCGAATTTCATCTGACACCATAACAACTTCTTGACTCTCCAAAGTACCCATTCGCTATAGCAACATGGACCCAAAAAGCAATACAGACAAGGGAGACAACGGCTGTAAATCACACAATGATTACTTCCCCTGGAGACCCTTTCCTTGGATTTTGGCTGGTGGCTGGTGTGTAAAAAAACTAAATTCTTATCCGATTATTAATAATAATAATAATATGGGAGATTTATAGAGCGCTTTACGTTCTCTAAGCGCTTTACAATGAAAAAAACAAAAACATACATATACATACAAAGCAAAGCAAAAAAGCATGTGCAGCAGCATTCAGCACACACTTTGAACTACAAAACACTACATCAATACAAGCTGCAAGCATACTAACACAGGCAAAACATTCCAACATTATTCTTTTTAATGTACTTAATTCGGGTAGTCCAAGGGTTACAAGCCAAAACTTGCGCTGCATGAGGACATGAGAAAAAGAACTCACAGCCTGTGGCCTGGTGAGGTGGGAGAGGCCTTGCCACAGGAAGAGAGTGTAGAGCAGGAAGGCCGAGCCCAGGTGTGACGCCAGGCGGTACTGGGACACCCTGGGGATGTCGTTGGGTCCTGGCTGCTCCTGCAGGCCGCTCTTCACCATGTACCAGCCCAGGAAACCCTGTGGTTAAAGTCAACAGTGATATTGAAACAATGTCCAATCATTTGCTTTGTATTAAGCTACATATATGCAAAATGATAGCAGTTTCTTCATAAGCTTCATGCATATCTTGCATGTGTGTTGAATATTATCAAGAACTCTCTCAAAACTTCAAATGTCGTTAGGTCATGGCTATACCTGGTCCTGTAAGCGGCTCTTCATCATGCACTAACCCAAGAAACTCTAGCTGTAGTTAAAATCAGCAGTGGTATTAAACAATGGAGGAATGTCTGCACAAAGTTGACTCTTCAAAATAAATTCCTCGCCAAGACCCGTGTTTGAACCCAGACCAATAGCATCAAAGTGACAAAGCCAGCGCTCTACCGACTGAGCTATATGTCCCTGTCACCTCAAGATTGACACATAATGCTTATCTGACGCAGTGGCTGCATCATGCCAACGTAAATGCAAACCCTTCTGCCAACCAATCCTCATGACAAAGACAAATACACTTAATTAAAAAGTGAACAATATCCTGCATACCTGAAATCCTAACAAGCCTGCAAAAACAGCAAGACGAGGCTTCAGAGCCTTGGAAATCCATCCCTTGCGAAGGAAATACAGGGCAGGCAGAATGAAGGCCAGACCAACACCTCGCCCCCACATGCGATGACCCCATTCCATGTAGTAAATAAACTTGAAGTCTGCCAGTGTCACCTCTTTCTGGCTGGCTTGGCTGAAAAAAATGATAAGGTCTTCAGTTAGGATAGACAATATTTTAGTCAAGTGTATAAGCTTATGTCGCCCCTTACATTTGTCTGAGGTGATCAACCAAACTAAACGCAAAACTGCAAGATCAGCACACACTCGGCACACATATGCAGCTATGATCGGCTCAGGCACATCACTCATTCTTTGGCTTGCAGGGGTGATTTTCAAAAAAAATTCCAATACTGAACCTTTTTTTTTAACCTAGCCAGCACCTATCCTCAACCTCGGTCCACCGTATCACGACTAACAAACAGATTGATTTAAATGCAACTTGACAACAAAAAAAGAAGTCAATACGGAATTCCGTACAATACGGAAGGAAAATCACCCATGGGCTTTCTATAAACACAATTTACACAATCAATTTGCTTCTCTTGTTTTCACGTTCAATGCTTAATTTTTCTTCTGCATTTCGGGCAGAATGACCAGCCTGGCCTTTTACATTCAACAGTGCATGGTCAAACAGGCCTGGAACATGCATGGGCGACGTCTTCACATTAGGTTGACCCATGTCTGTCCCAGCCTGGATTCGCACCTGTGACCTGATAGAGAATCACGAGTCCAGTGCTCTTCCAATTGAGCTACATAACTTTCTTTGGCTTCTCACATTGTGTTAAATTGTATTTGTAACTGATGGAAAGACAAATTTAAGCAACACTGCATGGACTGTTACCACATGTACTTGTATTCTGTGAATGTCTTATAATTGAAGTGTTCAAACTCTGCCTGCCATTCAGTCTCTGTGCGGGGCGGCTTCAGTTGGTAGCGCGCTGGATTTGTATTCAGTTGGCCGCTGTCAGCGCGAGTTCGATCCCAGGTTCGGCGGAAATTTATTTCACAGAGTCAACTTTGTGTGCAGACTCTCTTCGGTGTCCGAACCACCCTCCGTGTATACTACATTGGGTGTGCACGTTAAAGATCCCACGATTGACAAAAGGGTCTTTCCTGGCAAAATTGCTTAGGCACAGTTAATAATTGTCTACCATACCCGTGTGACTTGGAATAAGGCCGTGAAAGGTAAATATGCGCCGACATGGCTGCAATCTACTGGCCGTATAAAATTTCATCTCACACGGCATCACTGCAGAGCGCCTAGAACTGTACCCACGGAATATGCGCGATATAAGCCTCATTGATTGATTGATGTCTTTCAATAGCCTCTGGTCTACCATAGAGAGATGACACTTCAATGACTTACTACTTGTACTCTGGAAATGTTTTGTAGCGTTCAAACTCTGCCTCCCATTCAGCTTCTGTTTGGGGTGGCTTCATGTCTTTCAGCAGTTTCCAGTCCACCATAGAGAGGCCTGACTCGGTCAGCCTGAAATATACAAGTTTCAGCCAAAGTCTTATGCAGAACAAACAGAGGAAGCAATAATAAACATCAAACAGAAAAATAACACTACCTCAGAATTAAATTTAAAAATAACTGGTTTGAACACTGATTTTATAATATATATGATACTTTCCTAATTTCAAGATGAATATTTAGTAACTACAAAAATGCACTCAAAGGTTGGCACAAAAACAAAAAAAACACACATAGACTCAAATACATAACACACACTCATGCCTGCACATGGCACACACACAGCGACGTTGATGGAATCTAAACAGATTGCGCCAGCAAGTCGCGGCTTCCAGCAATGTTGTTGTGATCATTGCGGGTTACACAGCAAGATCGCAGCAACATATATATATATATATATAAAATGGGACCGATTTATCAACTGCCAAAATCTGGGGGGGGGGGGTGGGGGGGGGGGGTGGTGTGTGAGGGGAAGGGGGGGGGTGGTGTGAGGGGAGAGGGGGGGGGAGGGGCTGTTACTTTATTTGTTTGCTTACTAACCTTGTAACACCCCCCAGAATGACAGCCCCGAAGACCATGGCAGAGCAGCCGATCAGCCAGCCGCCCACAATCTTCTGTCCGTACAGGGGGATGGTTTTGGCCACTCCTGCCTTGCTTTCCACTGCATGCGTTGCTGACTGCCTCAAAGACTGCAGGCTTCGCACCACACTTGGACTCTGCAAGTTACATCAAAGAAGTTTTACAAAATTCAATGTGCAGCTTGAAACTTCAAGATGATGAAGCTGAGGTGCTTCTCTGCTATTTTACATGAAGATAAGTCTCAATTATTGTGATAATTAAAGCTGGAGCCAATAGACGAATTCCGTAAATGATTCTGTCGGGTTTGTATGGGTTCTGAAAGAGTGCTAGAACCCTTGCATTTGCGCAGACAAACATTGCCATGTGCTTCCTGTACACGTGTTTGATACACGTACGCCCTCTCGCTAGTGACAGGCCTGTAATGTCACGTGGGAAAGTTTCCCTATGTGACATTATTTTCCACGTGACATTACAGGCCAGTCGAACACTAGAGAGAAGGCTCAAACACAGGTACTACTGGAAGCACATGGCAATGTTTGTCTGTGCAAATGTAAGGGTCCTCCTCTTTCCGAACCCAGAAAACAGAAAACACAATATCAACCTTCTGATCTTCAATACAAGCTCATTGTATCACTCTGTTGATCATTTAATGATGAAGCACATGCATTATGCACATGGAAGACTTGGAACCAAACGAAAGTTCTAGGGTCGTTTGGGGAACAAGAAGCTCTAATTAATCTTTTCTTTTTTTTCTCTCTTTTTTGTCCACCTTACCCATTTGCCAGTGTGGGTTTTTGCTCCAGTTTTCAGCACTTGACTGAATGGTGTAAATGCTCTGGCAAGTGGCACAACTTTTTGGCAGTTAGGACATGTCACCTGCAAGACAGAAAAACTCTGTTTCACTTTCAGGAATGTAAATTATTCAAATTCTGAGAGGGCATATATATATATATAATATAATGCGAGTAAATGTTAGAACTGACCACAAACAATAAGCAGATCTGCAGTTGGCATAAAAGCAACAAACACCTACCGACAATGGTACATCTTCATCTATCTATCTATCTTCTATCTATATATGGTCAGGAATCTGTCAAGGTGTCCAAATGCAAAAATCCTGTTCTGGATACTTTTATTACTTTGTATTTTATTCTGTTTTTAAATGACTACAAGTACAATATAAACAATACAGTTATGAAGTATTCCTAATGCAGATTGTATCCATACCAAATTTATGTCTGTCAGTCGTCTGGATGCTGAGAAAATTGACTTTGTTCAAGAAAAAAAGCACCTTTTTGGGCACACAAGGCGTTACGCGAAACGCATGGTACATTGGGCATTCAATAACCAAGTTACTGATAAGGGTATCATCTCAATCTCATTTTTAATAGGTCCAGAAATGGATGGAGAAACATGTTAGATTAATGAAAGTTTGATCTGAACATAGGTTTTGGATTTTGAACGTTCTTTTTTAGCTGGTCAGTACGTTACATTTGGTGTAAATAATCATGAAAAAAGGGAAACTATCTTAAAAAAATGTTTCTGGTCAAATTTACTTAAAAATCATTGCAGAGGAAAGTCATTAGGTAGGATGATTGTATTTTTTTTTAAATTGAGCGAAAAAGTTGTGTTTGATGTGATTTAATTGTACTTCTAAGTTAAAAATATGCGTCTTTAAATAATGCCATAATAGTTAATACACAAAAGTGTGTTTTCTTATACCTCAGACACCTGGTATAGTTAAACTATGGTCACAGGATTCCTAGTGCTTGCACCTGTTGGCTTGTAGAGAGACTTAAGTGAGGCCATCTGACAAGGGTGTAAATGTAACGTACATACTGAGAATACTTGAAAATGACAATGAATTTGTTTTAGAGACAGAAGATAACTTATCAGCAACCAGCAAGACCAAACCTTTGTTTCAACATGAAAACAACCCACTGAATGACAAAATTTACCTCAGAAGGACCACTGTTGGGACAATTTTGGTGTAAATGTAACATACATCACCTTGTTTTTTTACTGAGACCATATGCAGCACATAATAATGCTAAAAACAACCTGCGCAGAACAAGTTTTAAGTGAATACTAAACATGACGTACGTGACGAAGGCCATGTCTTGTAGCAGACGACAAAGGCTGGAGAGCACGAACTAGCTGTTGCCTTGCAAAAAGCATGGAAAACATTTTTTTGAGACTGTTCTTCCGTCCACAAACGGAAGAGTTCGAAATGATGATAACGACACTGGTGTACGTGCACGCAAGTTGTGTATTCACAGAGCTTACTCTCGTAACAGGTTATCACGCATTACGAAAGTTTCCAACAGGAAGTCAACGCAGAGTTGTCTCGCCGGGAAGTAAAGGGAGGGAATCGCCACACAGTCGCTCAACTTCAACATGGAAGTGTGTGTGGAATCTGTAACTTCTGCGGTAAATGCTGAAAAAGGAGGTGTGCTAGAATTTATCTGTTGCATTTTAATTGTTCTTAGTAGTATTTGATTGTCTTTCTGTTAGCGGAGGAATGATAATGGGTAATAGTGTCGGTGTCACAGGTGTATTTTCTATGTTGCAGTTTCACATGGCGCAAGGTGTTGACTGTTGTTTATTTTTTTATTTCCCAGTTATTCGGTTTATTAACTGTGCTTTTGTTTTAAAATGTGGTGTTGTTTTTTCTAGGTGCGAACAGGTTGGAACTATGTTCAAATTTGTTGGAAGGAGGCACTACACCCTCAATCGGTGAGAATAAAAAGAGTGCGTGCGTGCCGGCGTGCGTGTGTGTGTGCGTGCTTGTCAATGTGTGGCTGGGGGGGGGGGGGGGGGGGGGGAGCGGGGGCAGGAGACAGAGCCAGTCAGATGCGTGTTAATAAAAATTATATATATAGTGAATTAAGGTTGCTTTTAAAAGTGCTTTAGTCAGTCAGCTGTCTGAGAATCTTTATATTTCATTTTAATATAGGCCTAGGCTTTATCAGTTTATGTCCCAAATTTAAGAAAGCTTTCAATTTCATAGTGTCCAAACTTTTCAAAGCAGTTAAACCCCAGTCTGCCTCAAATGGTTTACAGAATGATTTAAATCTTCTCATGAAAAAAGCAGTTCTAACCTTATGGAACACATACAGTGATTGCAATAGCTGCTTATAGCATTTTAACAGCATTAAATGACACAGTTCGTTTGAATGGCTATTTAGCTTGAGTAAACCACACACCAGATTTCATGGTTTATTTTACCCCTGAGCCATCGTGGACCCGTGTCACACTTTCCTTTTTCACAATTTCGTCGTCAGTTCGTGATTTCTATGCGATTCGCTGTATCTGCAATAGCACATTATTGTGTACCTCTGAATCTAAAATGTAACAAACGACTGCGAGTCATACAAACTTATCTGCGGTGGTTGGTTTCAAAGAAGTAAACGATATGCAAAAAAATTATCTGCTTGGGGAAACACGACCTTTTGTGACCTGCTTCCGGGTTCCCTTTTTTCAAACTTTCAAAACTTTGAATTTTACTGATCTTGTCTTGATGAAAAAACAAATCTTTTATGATAAAAGAATGCTTGTGTAACAAGCTGACAATTTATTATTTACATCTTAAAAGTTAGTTCTAGCGTCCGATTGTGGTACTAAAAAATCCGGCTTGCCACTCAAAACAAAATTCTTTGAAAAATGCTCGCTCTTTAAGGAGGGCACCTAGGAATAGGATGTTCTCAAGCGGTGAATGTTTAAACGAAAAGGTGTTTGTACTGTGTGTAAAAGCCTGACAGTGTCTGTGACCAGAAACTGATGGTTTACTTGAAGCTGAGTGTGCCTTTAAGCTGAAGCACCCTAGCTATGCTGCCAGTTTGTTGCACTGGAGGTCGACCATTGTCGAAAGCAGTTAATATCTATATATAGATTTGAAGCTGCATGAAGTTTATACAGTGGAGTCCAGGTACAACGAATCTCAAGGGAGATACAATTTAGTTCGTTATATATCAGTAATTCGCTGTAGAGTTTTCAACCCTAAAATAATGGCCTCAAGACATTAGTTTTCCCAATCACCTTCAAATGATCGTCCCATCGATCTTTCCTTGGAGAGTACAATCTCTGCATGTTTTCAACAGCTTCATAATATAATCCATAGAGAGAGGCAGTCAAGCGGCTATAGCCGCAAATAGAAGGGTGAATTTACTAGGGAAGGAAAGGAGAAGCATGCAGACAGGCAAATGTGAATGTCATTACCTGCTATTCCGACTTGGTTGTGTGACAGACGTTTTCTTCCACACGAGATTACGTCGATTGTCTAACGAAGCCGTCGGGCTGAGTTAGACATCAGCTAATCGAGTGTGGAAGAAAACTCTGTCACACGACCAAGTCGGAATAGCATTTATGTCTCACAGCTTCAACAGAGGAGAGAACAAACACGTTTTGTATACTCAAGCTTGACAAACCTAAACACAGGAGCAGCCATTGTGGAGAGATCTACTTTTTGACGGAAGTGACCGAACAACTGTGAATGACGTCTCGGTATAAGTGAATGACGTCATCGTCACAGTCTGTATCTTTTGAAGCATCACATTCTTCATGACGTCTTTCTGTGTCTGCATCCGCGAAATGTTTGTTCATTCTGGAATCTTTGTCATCTATGTTCAGAACTCTGTCCTTATAGTGCAGGCATGGTACTCTTCCGCCGATCGGCGGAAATCCGCCAAAAACGAAAATCCAAAAAAAAAATAAATAAAAAAATAAAAAAATCTGCTGATTGACTTGAGATTATTATTTTTTCTTACTCAAGCCTTGTTATCTTTCACTTATATCCCTCTCAGCTTCAAGGAGAGGGCACTAAACACATTTGAATTACTAGTAAAAAGTCGTCAGCTTCAGGGGGCGTTGCCCCTTGACCCCGCAAGGGGGCCTGAGGGGCCCCCTGCACCCCCGGCTTTATTTCAGCTGAAATTGCCATTCCTTCAGTACCATGCCTGTAGTGTCAGACTAACACTAACAGGCCTCCTGAGCGAGCTACTTTCCAAGGGCAGCTATATTCGCGTATGGAAACAGTACTGTCGTCTGGGATGCCGTTTTCAGTATTCTGAGCGTTGAAGAATTTGTAAAGAGAAGAAACGATAACAGCAGGAGAAATAAAAGTCGTGTGTGCATTTTGGGGCTTTTGGAGGGACGAGTTCGAGTTTCAATCCGTTCTTGCACATGCTCCAAAGCGTGTAACATACAATCTTGCACACGTTTGCTTTAGTAGTGGCAAAGAAGGAAAGCGTGTGACATATATATATATGCCATACATGTACATACTTAAACACACACGCATGCATATTCACACACACACACACACACACACAGTGACACATGCACACACACTACACACTAAGAACACAGACAGATGTATAGGGCCAAAAAAAAAAATAGGTGTGGTTACGGTAACATAGCCCAAAAAAATAGGGTAGGTAGGTAGGCAATCACTTTTTTTTTTTTTTTACTTTTTTTTCTAATGTGTAACAAATTAAACCTACTTGACAGGGAAATAAGTGTGCGACTCGGGCGCTTTCGCTTTCATTGCGTGTTTTGCACTCGTTTTTTTTTTGTTTTTTGTTTTGGTGGCAAATGTAATAAAAAGTTATAGGGTCGGCCCCTAAAAATAGGGTAGGTCGGGTTACCGTAACCACACCTATTTTTTTTTTAGGCCTAGAGGGAAAGGCAAATAATGCAAATACCAATTACAATAGCAATGTCTTTTTTGCAAGGCTCAGGCATGAAAATTCTCCGTATTTTCCGTATTTTCCGTATTTTTGAAAAAAATAAACCGTATTTTTTTTTAATTTCCGTATTTTTCCTTTTTTTTTTTTTTTTTTTTAATTTTTTTTTTTTTTTTTTTTTTATTTTTTTTTTTTTTCCTAGTCATAGTTATAGTAAAATAGTTTTGGGGCCATGTTTGAATCCAATTTTAAGGCTCAGATAGCCCCAGATTGCACCAAATTGCACCCTTGAAAAAAAATTTTTCCGGGGGAGCATGCCCCCGGACCCCCCTAGAAGTCTTGGCGCTTCGCGCCTGCGAAACTTGGCGCTACGCGCCTGCAAAACTTGGCGCTATGCGCCTTCGAATTTTTTTTCAGTATTTTTTTTTCTTTCAGTTTTCATGCCTGAAGGCTTAATTAACTGCAGCTGCATTGCACATGTTTCTATGCTATAAATAGTAACAAGAACATGACTGTATTATGATTTGCTACTACTTTTGTTAGTCCCCCTTTTCTCAACCTTTCCATCTCGTTTTTTGCTGCTGCATTTTATGTGTGCATTCAGATTTCAGTTCTTCCTTTGCTGAATGTGGCAGTCCCTCCCTTAATCTTTCTCTACACACCTGTTCTTGATAAAGACATCACACATTTTCCAGCATTTTATTGTGAGTCAGTAATTTACCTTATATTACAAACCCATTTCCTTGGAACTTATGGAAGATGGATCAATTGAGAGATAGACTGGGACACAAATACGAGAACGTGGGAGACTCTTCAAGATCTTTTCGTCTTTTCAAACCTGCACTTTTCCCAACTACCAACTGTTTCTTTTTTTCTTTTGTTCTTTCTCTTTCTTTTTTTCCCCCTCTCTTTCTTTCTGTTATTCTGTCTTTCCTTCCTTCTTTCTTTGTTTCTTTTCTCTGTTCTCCCAATTACTCAATACTGGGTGCATGCAGGCAGATGGCAATGAATATAATTATAAGGGGAATTTTCATGTATTATTTGTTTGTTATCATTACTCATCAAGTTTGTTTTCTTTTGAATTTTTAGGTTTACTGACGGTGGTAAAGTCACGAGTTCAGATTCCCATCATGGTAATGATCAGACCTCGAGGGGGCGACTTCCTGTACACAGATGCTGAGATAGAGGTCATGAAGACAGACCTTAAACTTCTCAAACAGGCTGGCGCTGATGGATTCGTGTTTGGATTTCTTGACATGTGAGTTCTTTTTTCTTGGAAATGTACACAGTTTGACAGAGATCTGTTTTCCTTCATTGCAGTGTTAATTTAAAGGTGGAATGATATGATGGTTGACACTTAAATGTATGATATACTCATAGAAAGTGATCGACACCTGCCATCGCATTTCTTGTGTGTCTGATATTGTGATGTGTGTGGGACTGCATGTGTAAGACTATATATAAAGACTCACATAGAGAGGGAGAGAGAGACTGTGTATATTTAAATCTTGACTGCTAACACATTAAACAAATCCTTTTTCTGTGTTTAGAGACGGGTGCATTGATGTCGAGAAATGCAAAGACTTTAAAGGTAACCAAACTCGTAGTTTCTTGTTCTATTTTTGTTGCTTTCAGTTTCATGGGCTGCAACTCCCCTTGTTTTGCATGAGAGGGCTTTTACATGACCATGGTTTTCCTGCCATTAAGCCAGTCATGCTCCGCTTTGCAGGGATGTGTGCTGGGTATAGTTGCGTTTCTGAAATGAATACAGGATCTTGTCCATGCCTACTTCGTCTTGGGCTTGCGTGTACACACAATAAATTACTAGCAGGTTAGTTAGCTTTTGCTTTTCGGGTCCAGCGGACCATAATAGGCCAAATCAGGGCCCCTTTCTGCACGCAAGTTGACCTGGGAGATCACAAAAATGTCAACCCAAAAATCTCAACCAAATAATGATCACACTCACAGCCAACTCAGTCGAATTCTTCTTCTTCTCGTTTTCCGAACCTTTCATGCAGAAGGCTGGCGTCGTGACCACTTACACATGTACTTGTAGGCTATTGCGCCTGTTGAATTGTAGTTTGATTTGAATTTGTTTTGTGGTATAAAAATAAAACATTCACAGTTTTTCCTCTTGCTTTGCAGAACTGGCATCACCTCTTCCAGTCACTTTTAGTAGAGGTAAGATCTAAACTACTGTATTTGACCGATTACAAGACGCACGCACCGTTTTATAAGCCGCACCCCTGACTTTTAACAAAAAAATTGGAACGAGCCATGTATAGGCCGCATCACTATATTAGCTGCCGTCGAAAAAATTATAATCAGATCGTGTCAATCAATCAAAACAACCAGGCTAACGAAAGTACGGTGTTTGTCGAAATCGGCTCTGAGAATAAACAAGTGAAACAAAGAAGAAAAGTGACAAAGTTTGAAGAAAAATATCACACACACAATTTGTAACCAACACACACATGTAGTCCCGCCCGGAATAAGCTTTTTTGGGATGATTTACGACTTTTGCGCACATTTCGAGCAGACGAAACCACAACATGGCGGCTCTCACTCCTCCAACTATCGCGGGACACAAAAAAACGAAATCTCGCACGCGCGAGATCCTGATACATCCGGTGTTTCTCTGTACGCTATCTTGTCACGACGACTTGTTGACAAACGAAGATTCGCAAAAGAAAGAGAAAAGCGCCGAGTCTTGAGTATAGAGCTAATAAAGTACCGGTAATCGCTAATCGAGCGAAATGAAAATCCGCGGCGACTTCCATTAGGTGAATGCTATTCAAGTTTAGGTAACGTTTTAGCCGCATCTTTTTATAAGCCGCTATGCGATATTTTTTTTTTTTAAAGTCGCGGCTTGTAGTTCGTCAAATACGGTACATGTACAATCGTTTACAAGAGAAAGTCTCATGTTTTATTCTGCTCTTTTTTTCCAAGTGAATGAAAGAAGCCTCTGTGTGTGTGCGCATTTTTCAGACTGAAGGGATCTCCTTGGATCAGCAATTTTCTAGAAAAAATGCTTGAGAAAATGTTCATTGAAGAAATATCTAATATGAGCAACCATTCTGGCATTCACTTCCACATCCACTTTTCAGTTTTTTGGCTACAAGGGGAGCTGGCAATCAAATTGCGCTTAAAATTGCTAGTTTATGTGGATGATTATTAAGGTTCATGAGGATGCCATTCATTGTGACAATATGGGTGGGGAGGTATTTTTGTGAAGTTCATGATGATGGTATAATGACAGCTCTGACGTTTAAAAAAAATGAGGATTGTTGTTGGTTTAAACAGTATTTCATTCAAGAATTTAGGGATATAATTATATAAGAAGCATGTTTTGAATCAACAACAAGCTATAAGCTTATAAGGATTTTTGTTGTTCTTTTTTACAGCTGTTGACATGAGCAGCAACATATTCTCTTCGCTGCACACTCTGATTGAGCTGAAGATTGAACGCGTCCTCACAAGTGGAGGGTCAGCCACAGCTCTGGATGGTGCTCCTATCATAGAGAAAATGGTCAAAGAGGTAATGCATGGAAACAGTATTTTTCAGTCCAGCTCTTTTCTCTGATTCTTTTTTGTTTGAACATTGGGCCTCTTTCTTTCTTTCTGTCTTGCTTCCTTTCGTTTCCTGTAAATGTAAATGTAAAATTATACTTTCCACAGACTGAGAGATTTATGTGTTTGTTATTTTGCATAGATTTTTATTGGTTTCTTTTGACCAGATAATGGGAGTGATTGCATTTGTGTGTGTGTGTGTGCACATTTAGTGCTCTATTATTCAAGCATCGGTTTGTATGGGTGCTAGCTTGTGTGTGGGTGTATGTGCGTACTTGTGTGCGCTCACTTGGTTTTATTTTGGACAACATTATGCTTATGTCTTTATTACTGTTAGTAGATTTTTTGCGGTTGATGAAAGAATATCAGTGATTTGTCTTGTGACCTAGAAGTTTTTTTAAGAGTGTGTTTTATTTTTCTTCCAGTCACGTGGACTCATCACAGTCATTCCAGGTTTGTTAAATTTACCTCGATAATGTTTACCTCATTGCAAATAAACTACAATATTAATCATGTACGATTACATTTAGTGTTACGATGAAATTATTATTTGTGTGATTATTGATATGGGTTTGAATAATTTGCTGAAGTGAGTGCACTTTATCGAAGCTGTACTTACTGATGCATAACATAGATGAATCGAAACTCTATAGAGTCTAGTAGTCTTTTGAAATTGATTTACAGGCATACTTAGAGAGCGCTTATTAGTGAAACACGTACAGCATGTGTGTCTTCAGTAAGGTACAAAGAACACTGCATATTGTTTTCAAGCTTGAATATAACATATATAACTTTGCCAGACAGTACTAAATAAAACCTCAAGACAATAGCAAGTGGGAATTATCTGGAACCATTATTTGTTTGTTTGCTTAACGCCCAGTCCACCACGAAGGGTGATATCAGGGTGGTGCTGCTTTGACATTTTAACGTGCGCCACACACAAGACAGAAGTCGCAGCACAGGCTTCATGTCTCACCCAGTCACATTATTCTGACACCGGACCAACTAGTCCTAGCACTAATCCCATAATGCCAGACGCCAGGCGGAGCAGCCACTAGATTGCCAATTTTAAAGTCTTAGGTATGACCCGGCCGGGGTTCGAACCCACGACCTCCCGCTCACTGGACGGACGCCTTACCACTAGGCCACCGTGTTGCGGTCTGGAACCATTAGCACCTTGAGGAGCGAGGAGCATTTTATGAACAAGTAACTTTCATTGTCTAACTCAGAGATTGAAAATGGACTGTTTTCAGAAATAACTCTGTCGGGTTTGTATGTGTTGTGGAAGAGTGAATACCCTTGCCAAAACCTCTGACAAACATTGGAGGGGCCAATCAGTAGCGAGGGGTGTGTTTGAAACATGCGTTTACTTGTTTTTGACATGCCTTTCGTTAGTGATTGCAGGCCTCTCCAATGTTTGTCAGATGTTTTGGCAAGAGGATTCACTTTTCCACAACCCATATTTATTACAAACCCGAACGAGTTATTTTCAGAATTCGTCTTTTATCACATCAGTTTCCTAAAGCCTCTTGCCAGCATGGAATCTTTATGATAGCATTTTGTTGTGCATCCAGGTGGTGGCATCAACGAAGACAACCTGGAGAGAATCCTGGCGCTGGGTGTCAGGGAATTTCACTGCTCTGCTCGCATCCAGCAGGACTCGGAAATGCTCTACCAAAGATCTGGAATCGCGCTCGGGGGTACCCTCTCCCCGCCTCAATTCGGCCGCAAGATCGCCAGTGTGATGAAAGTGCGGAACATGGTGAACAAAGCGGGCATGCACTGGGACTCCAGCTGTCCATGATGATGTGGGAAGATTAGTATATTGGATGGCATTCTGAAGGTTTTGATTCATGATCATGGTTATTGTGATTTTTCTCTATCTTTCAAATTTTCTCTCGTTCCTGTGCCTGTCTGTCCCTGTGTGTCTCTCTCTCTCTCTCTCTCTCTCTCTCTCTCTCTCTCTCTCTCTCTCTCTCTCTCTCTCTCTCTCTCTCTCTCTCTCTCTCTCTCTCTCTCTCTCTCTCTCTCTCTCTCTCTTTATTTATTTGTATGCATATCTGCACTGTACATTTTGGCACTGCAGCACCAATGTGCTTGTCTTTGTTGAATACAATACTGTAAAAGTGATGATGAAATGTGGAGCGGAAAGTACAGGGCAGAATGTTACCCATTTGTTGTGATCACGGAACTTGATGGGTAGATGTTAAAGTAAGTGTCTCTTCTGTGGTATAGGTGGTATTGGAGTCATCTTAATGACAGATTGTGACAAGCTGGGGTTATTCGAAAGTGTTCTTATTCAATCATTGTCTCATACATAGTGTGCATAAAATTGTATGTCCTAAAGTTAACTACTTTCTCATATGTAAGAAATCATGGCACACAGATGTGTATACGCGATAACCTTGGATAAGAGCACCCTTCCACGTGTTCACATACATGTACCAGAAATCAACAGTCTGGTTAATTTCTGCGCAGAGTGGATTTTTTTAGTTTTTTTGTTACTGCATTAATTTTACATTGATTATAATAGGTGTCAGTTACGAATTTAATTCAGCGCCTCATCCCTGCAATCTCCACTGAAAGCAGCCAACCTGTAGATTTTGGGTATGTGTCAGAGTGAAAGGAATGCTAGCTCTTACCCCATTTAAAAGCTTTGATTGATTGTGATTTACAAGATGCTCTACAAGGGGTGAAAAGTACCTTTGACCAATCCTTTCAGCTAGTTATTGTTAGGCCTTTTACTCTTAGGCTCGTGTACACTAAAGCAATTTAGAAAATATGTTATTGACTGATGTTTTGACATTTAAATTGGCTGATTTTGTAACTTTGCTGTGTGTTTTTTACGGGAAGAATATGTGCAACCTCTTTACCATCCTTCAGAAAATGTTTTTCTCTCAAACTTTCTTCTTTCTTTCATTTTTGCATCAGTTTTTCCTCTCCTTTCTCATACATGTTTTAAACCTCCCAGAAGGATGTCATGCATTTTAGTGCTTATTTATTCAATGAAATTCCAACATGTTTTGCTAAACAGTTTCAGAAACAAACAAAATTCTGCTGAATGCATGTGATTGTTAAACTTTAAATATCTTTAAACAATTTGGTAACTGTTTTTTGACGAGTGTTATTGCACTGGTTATGTCTACAATTCAATCTGTCATATGTGCTTCTTTTTGATTACTTTTCATTAATGCCTGCATAATTTATTCTCACAGCAATTTGCCTTATTCTGTTTTTACAATCACCTTTTAAAGGCATCTGCTACAATTGTTGCTGGAGGTTGTTTTGAAAGGAAGAGCAAATACTGAACAGAGTTCAGGTTAGAAAGATCTCTTTAATGAGCACATGTGTAATATATTTCATCTGCACAATATAACGATATATCTGTCATAAGAGGACAGGAGAGAGCGTCCCTTTAATTGCACTGGCTTCTGCTCATAATAGTGAGACTGTTGTTAGTGATGAGGTGTTCTCTCGTCAGGAGGGACTTGCATTGCAAATATGATGGTGTTAAACACTGATTTGATTAAATTGAGAGAGAAAAATATTTATCACAATTAATCCCTCTTCAGGCATGATGTTTACAGTGCCGTGTGCCGGGCTTGTGAGCAGTGCCCGCCAATGTTTAGCTCAGGCACCGTCGCTGAAGACGCGCCTTAGTTATATGCAAGAAAATGCAGCGCGCTATTCTGGCCATCTGGCAAACTTTCGTCCTCATCTCTAAGGCAGACTGATACCAAGAGGTGTAAGTTACACCCGCCTTCGGGCTCAGGCATTTTCAAACTCTCGACTCAAGACTATCTTCTGATTTCTTTGGTTGCATTTACTCTCTTTGCTGCAATAATTGTTAATATTTTTTCTACATTTTGAATGCTTGAATTGTCTACAATTAATATGTGTGGATCAACTATATATAGCTGTTTCATTGTTGTATTTTGTATGGGATTTCTTGTTACCCTTATATGACCTTTCAAATTGACTGGATGCCTTTGATGACACTGTTGATTTTGGTCACTGTTGGTTTGTTTAACCTTCACCATGCTTCGTGGGTTGTGGACGACCCATAGCCTTACAAAATCGTCTTTATCTCTAAAACTCTTTGGAGTTTTCAATTGAGACTTCATGTAATCTCTAATCACAATACGACTTTTCCATCACCCAATTTTTGAAAGATTATCTTTTTAAACAAACAAATAAACGATGACGTAATTTGAACTACACAGTCCGGATGATGTGGGTCGTGGACGACCCGTATGGAATTACATAAGGAATTTTACGGTGTTTATCCTTATTCGGATGGCATGGGTCGTGTACGACCCATACTCTGCAAAGAGGCGGCAAAATATTTAACCCTATTCGGATGGCGTGGGTCGTATACGACCCATACTTTTTACGTTGAATCCTTCTTTGGAAACTATGGGTCGTACACGACCCACATCATCCAGACTGTGTAGTTCAACGCGTGATCCGGTGAAGGTTAATTAATAAGCTCCTGTCCTGTTGCTCATATAAAAATAATAAGGAACATAAAAACAACAGGCAGTCCAGGACAGTTAATGTTAATTGTGCCTTGTGAAATCCAAAGAACTGTTCATTTATTTTATGGGCCTGATGGAAAGTGTGTACTGACCATTAGACAATTTTATTTTTTATTTATTTTTTGCCATCTACTGACTGTGCTATATGACAACTGCTAGATGAGCTCAACTGATGCAGGACTTTTCTTGGATAGATACGGCCTTATGGAAGTGTTTTAGAATTTCTTAAGGACGGTAGCCATATTTTTGGTAATTGTAGGTCTGGTTCAGAATTTCTGTTGCCATGCATGCATGCATGCTCACCAGCTGTTTCAGGAACCTAAATCATTGCATCTGATCATGACAATCCACCCGCTGGTTACTTAATCTTTAGTACTCGATAAAAGTGAGGTTTACAATGCAACATTTTTCTCTCTCCAAGTTTGCAGTCAAGGGATAATGGTCAAGTCAAAGCCATGGGAAAGGCTAAGTACTTAATTTTTGCCAACAAATTGAATTTGAGCCAAATCCACCGTGTGACCTTCAAGTTTTTTCTCTTGTCAACCTTTTTTTATACAGTGATGGTCATGCATGCTTATCAGAGTATTCCCTGAATTTCTAAAAATACACTACCTAGATAATATAAATGGTTCTGCTAGCAACAGGTGTTTTTTCTCCAGCCTGTAATAATTACTTGAATGGCTCTTACGTGTATCTCTGTTTACTTTTATCAAACTATGTTATTCCTCACACTTTGTTGAGAGATAGCACTAACATATCAAAAGCAATGGAACATTTGTGCCACCAACATTTATAATTCACTTTCCTTGCTATGATGACAGTGGACTCTCCCTTTTGAGATCTCCACAAATCTTAGAAAATCAAGTCTTCAAAGGCAGAAAGTTTTAAAATGGGGTTAAATTACAGAGGTTATAAACACAAACTCTGGAAAACTAGGTCCTGAAGGGGGGGGGGGGGGGGGTGTCTTAAGAGGTTAGGTTCCAGTGAGTATAATTGTCCCCAAGGTCTTAATTTCGTGAGTGACAATCAAGTGACATTATGGTGTTTCAGAAAAAGGCATACAAGCATCAACGTGACCTTATCATTATGTGTGTTGATCCGCTGCATTATAATTACATTTTTTGTTATAGCTGGATATCAATATGTAGACGATTATGTTAAACTGCAAGCATGTTTCCCTTTTGGGAATGCCTTCGTACGTTTTACACAGTGCAGTCTTGTAAAATGATATTATGTATTATTAACCAGATGTTTCTCAAACCTTTTCCATATTTTGATCTCGTTGGTTGTAATGTTAACTAGTACTCACCTGTGCATTCTTTGTTCCATTCTATCTTTCTCTCTTTGTTGTTGTGGTTGTTGTTGTTTTCTTCTCTTTTTTTTTTTAAGGTACATGTAATGATCTATCAAACTCACCGTGCATGCAAAAAAAGATATGGACAGTGTGATCTTTGTCATTGACAGGTTATGAATAAATCAGTGTCTGTCTTTGCAGCTTTCATTGGGAAAGGAGACAGGATCATAAGTTGCAAATAAAAAAACTGACTTTTCAGCAGGGATAAATAATAGTTTCAATGTTTAATAGTTTTAAAAAAACTTTGTTTTTTGTGGGTTTTTCTCCAGTGGAGGACTAATGATGGTCATGAGAATAATACATGTACCTGTTCTCCAAAGGAAGACACCTTATCACATGCAATTATCTTTCTAATGGATAAGTAGGACTGGCTTTCAGATTTAAATCTGTAGATTCCAGATTGTATCCCCTGCGGGTTAGGAGAAAGAATCTACCCGATGCTCCCCAGGATTATTATTTCTGTATGCACCCAAGATTCCAGACCTTCTACAGGTTCTTCCATGAAATATCAATTGTGACTCAGGTTCACTTTTTTTTTTATAATAGTCTGAATTTGTAGGGTTATGCATTTGTTTCATACATGTTAACTCTACTGCAGCCTTTTATTTTTTTGTATGTTGGTGTCATTTTACTGTCCCATGTTCGTTGAATAACATGTGCATTCAACAACAGTTCTTCAACATGGCTGTGCATTTTTGATACATGTACGTAATTTACAGTGTAATTTGTTTGTTTGTGAAAGTACACAGTTGATTGATAATACAGCTGAAAGAATTGTCTTGGAGTAAACAATGATCAAAGTCAGAATCTGAGTCATGGGTTTGAGATGTCATCATTGATCAGAGATAAGACTGATTTTATTTATACCTTTGAGGGCATTTCAGTTTGCAGCTGTTGTGTGTGTGGGTGTGTGTGTGTGGGTGTGTGTGGGTGTGTGTGTGTGTGTGTGTGTGTGTAAGAGAGAGAGAGAGAAACAGAATCAGACAGACAGACAAGAGTTTGTGTGTGTGGAGTCTCAGTCTCTTTTATTTCAACTATTCGTTAAAGTTGACTGATGGTATACACAGTAACACACACTGGCATATATTTCATATATATGTATAGGTTACAACACGAGTGGTTTTTTATATGGCTTGTATTTCAGTCAAGACCCAGCGGATGAATATCATCGGGAGACACGAGCCTCTGGCGAGTGTCTCTCGATTGATATTCCCGCTGGGTCTTGACTGAAATACAAGCCATATAAAAAACCACGAGTGTTGTAATCTGTATATCCCATTCTACCATCAAACACAAAGTGTAGACTACTAGCGGCACTGTTGCGATCTGTGCAGGGTAAAACTGTTGCCAGCGAGACTTAGCCCTTTTGCAACCTTAAACTAAGTGACCGTCGCTGAAAAAATAAAACGAATGAGTGCATCGATAAGTACGCGGTAACACTACTTTCAGACCATTTAAAAGCTTTAAGTAAAGGTTCATAAGTTGCAAGAAAGTAATGAAGTCGAATAGAAATTAATTTAGTTGAAGCGCACAATTCTTTTGTTTTGCGTTTCAGGTCGGCAGAACGGGCGAAACGGGTTTGGGACCCATTTGGCTTACTCGATTCAGAATTGATTCCACGTTGTTTTTCTCGAACGTGTGTAATTAGGCTTATTGACAGAGAAGCAAATCTTAGGGAACAAATATGTAGGTTTAGATTTAACCATTTGCTCCCTATTTGAAATGTATCTACGTGATAAACTGTTTTGCGAGTGTGTTTGCATGGATGAACTTAAACTGGTATGGGTGAGAGGAAAACGCGACCGACACGTCTGTCACCGCCGATTGATTGCATTTTGAAGGAATATGACTGGATTACGGAAAAATATGTGGACTTACTGCAGAGCCAGGCAAAAGAGTAGACTTGCTCGCAAAACACGTGAAACAGCCGATGTTTGATAGCTGTAAAGGCGCACACCGGCAAAACACACTACCGACAGATTCTCAAAAGTCGTCTGCTAACGATGCAAGGGGAGGGTACTCGTGTTTTTGTTTTGGTTCGCTAGCATCTGGTTATCTTGTAAGTTGAATGTTCGTTTTTTTCGACCTGCATTGCTTTCATAATGAAAGAAACTTTTGCTTATTGCATCTCATACATCAGATCAGTTCTGAGATTCATTTTTGCGTGCAACTGATATGGTTTTCTGAGCCGTGCAATGCGATTTTAGAACTTCATACAAATGTGTCACATTGTTCGGCGCGAGGTCAAAGGTCGGGAGGAAAGTAGTCCTTTGCCCAAATCGGAATCTGCACTATCATATATTTTTTGGAGTCCATGATGTATTTATTGAGCTATAAAAATACAACATATATACCCATACTGAAGTAACAGAGACAAAGAAGGGAGGTCATGGGATATAGATATATATTCAACACTAGATGAATACCCGCTTCGCCGGGTACCCGGCTTCGCCGGGAAGAAATGAAGCCGAATACCCGGCTTTGCCGGGTAAAGCCGGGAGCCGGGTGTACACCGGCTTTGCCGCGGCGCACCGTACGAAGGAAGGGAGATAAACGCGCAAAACACTGGAGAAGATAAGGAAGAGTAATACCCGGCTTTGCCGGGACAGTGACCTTCTAAAAATAGTAATGGGAATATGGATTGAGCGTTGTGTTCTAAAAATAGTAATGGGAATATGAATTGACGCCACACAAAAGAAGGGAGATAAACGCGAAACACTGGAGAAGATAAGGAAGAGTTACTGGGAATGGATCTGGGAAGATGAACAGAAAAACCAAAATCGGTTCAGCGCTGCGCGCTGAGAGCACGTGTGGAAAATTCTCATCGACCAGGTTGTGTCCGGGGTCTACCTGAATATGCCCACCAAATTTGAAGCAGATCCATCTAGAACTTTGGCCGTGCATCGCGAACACACACAGACACACAGACACAAGTAGTATATATATATAGATATATATACAAAACACTGATATTCAGGCTGTCTCCTTTTCATGCACATGATTCTTATTTTCTCGCCCAGGCCAATTAACACCACCGCCACCACCACCCCTAATACCCATCCCCACCCACCCCACGTCCCTGGCACCAAGGAACATGCAAAATATTGACTGACATATACATCAAACACTATGGATGATCTGATTCATGAAAAGCATTTTAAAATGTACAATCGAAAATGTATGGGTACTAACTCAAAGTTAAACTGAGGCACTGAGTTCTTTCTGTATTATAAACCAATTCATCTCGCCAACTCGGATCGGACCAAAATTGTATGCGAAATAAGACCATCCCTGTACTTGGACACATACCAATAATCAACAGCCAGGAATGTTTTGTATGAACCGCTATTGGCTTTTTAGAAAAATAATTCATACACAAATCTCCACCAATGTGCAGGAGGAAAGGGTGGCCGAGTGCACTTGCCTCGGAAGTGAGAGGTTGCGAGTTTGACCCTGGGTCGGGGCGTAAGCAATTTTCGTCCCCCTTTCCTAACCCAGGTGGTGAGTTCAAGTGCTAGTCTTTCGGATGAGACGAAAAACCGAGGTCCCTTCTTGTACACTACATTGGGGTGTGCACGTTTAAGATCCCACGATTGACAAAAGGGTCTTTCCTGGCAAAATTGTATAGGCATAGATATAAAATGTCCACCAAATACCCGTGTGACTTGGAATAATAGGCCGTGAAAAGTAAATATTCGCCGTAATGGCTTGAGATTTACTGGCCGATGTGAATGCGTGATATATCCAGATTTCCCAATTGCTTCGTTTCCGGCCGATTTATGTGGAGCACGTGATGCGCACAAAAAATATTGGCGGTCTAGAAGTGTCGTCTGCGCAATGATCGCGGCAGCTTTCTTGACCGCCAAGGACGACCACGCACCTTGTGAGACGTCATTCGTTAGACCTCAATTGTGTAAAAAATTCCATCTCACACGGCAGAAATTAATATGTAAAGCGCTTGGAGAACGTCAAGCACTATATAAATCTCCCATGTAAATAAATAAATCCGGCTGTTGATTCTGGGTATGTAAGAGCGTGGCCAGATGTGAGATAGTGAGCAGAGCGGTTTTCACGGGAAGGGTTGTGTCTTTATACTATCTAATCAAACAGAAAGAGCTTGCAAATTACTGTGTTCAAATGTACCCCCCGCGGGTTAGAGGGGAGAATTTACCCGATGCTCCCCAGCATGTCGTAAGAGGCAACTAACGGATTCTGTTTCTCCTTTTACCTTTGTTAAGTGTTTCTTGTATAGAATATAGTCAATGTTTGTAAAGATTTTAGTCAAGCAGTATGTAAGAAATGTTAAGTCCTTTGTACTGGAAACTTGCATTCTCCCAGTAAGGTCATATATTGTACTACGTTGCAAGCCCCTGGAGCAATGTTTTGATTAGTGCTTTTGTGAACAAGAAACAATTAACAAGTGGCTCTATCCCATCTCTTCCCCGTCGCGATATAACCTTTGTGGTTGAAAACGACGTTAAACACCAAATAAAGAAAGAAAGAAAGTGTTCAAATGTTGGATGGCGTTTGGATGAATACATATTTTCTGGTCGCTGCTTGGACGGGAAACGGTTTCTCAGCAGCAAGATCAAATATTTATCGGCCAACACTTTGCTTGTCCGTACTTCATTCACATGATAAACCTGAAACACACGTACATACGCAAGATAGCACGCAGGCACACACACACACACACACACACACACACACACACACACAGGAATAACAACATTAGCATTCTTAACAAAACGGGAAGTTCAATCAACAGGCAATGGGACGGCACAAAATGTCCTTTACGTATTGGGACCATCAGTGGAGGAGGTGCCCCATCATCCATAGGGGTCTATGTTTTTTGTTTGTTCGTTCATGGGCTGAAACTCCCACGGCTTTTACGTGTACTCGAGGGTACCTCATCCGAATCAACTACAGTAGACTCTGGCGTCCCTCAGGGGACGGTGCTCGGCCCACTACTCTTCCTTGTCCATATTAACGACCTGCCAGCCTCCGTATCGTCCCACGTCCGCTTGTTCGCCGACGACTGCCTGCTCTATAGGGAAATAAACTCCTTCACGGACCACCAATCCCTGCAACAAGACCTCAGACACCTCGAAGAATGGGCGGTTACCTGGGGCATGCGCTTCAACGCCTCTAAATGCTATATCCTCAGTATAAACAAATCCTCTGACTTCTACTACCAACTGGACAACAGCATCCTCCAAAACGTTAGATCCACACCCTACCTTGGCATTCTCCTCTCAGACGACATGAAATGGAGCCCCCACATTTCTTCTATCACTAAAAAAGCTAACTGTACCCTTGGCTTCCTTCGCCGCAACCTCCAACGCTGCCCGCCTCGTTGCCGTCAGCAGGCCTACCTCTCCCTTGTGCGTCCCCTCCTGGAGTACGGGGCGGTTGTCTGGGACCCCTACCTGAAGAAAGACATTGACTGCATCGAACGCGTACAACGCAAAGCATCAAGGTTTATCACAGGCGACTTCAGGTCGTCGACCCCCGGCAGCGTCACCAGACTCCTAGAGAAAACTGGACTTCAACCTCTGCAACAGCGACGTCAACAACTCCGTCTGACGTTCTTCTATAGGGTGGTTGAGGGGCTGGTACCGGCACTACCATCACACCAGTTCTTAACTGAGCAGAAGCAAGGCCGTAAAATCAGGCCAGTGAGACATCCTGACCATCACACATCCAACATCGTCTCACAGTTTTCAAGAAACAATTCTAGACCCTATTCAGTGCCCCAAGGCCGCACTGATCAGTTTAGGAACTCCTTTTTTGTGAAGACGGCACAAGACTGGAATCTACTTGAGGACAATACTGTAACCTCCAAAAGCATTGGCATCTTTAAAGCCAAGCTAGCAGCCGTACACCACCATTAGGCTGCCGCACTCTCCCCCGCTGCATTTACGCCAGTCTTCTGGTATCCAGCAGCGTAATCCATCAAGATCAAGATCAAGGTGTATGACCGTTTTTACCCCGCCATTTAGTCAGCCATACGCCGCTTTCGGAGGAAGCATGCTGGGTATTTTCGTGTTTCTATAACCCACCGAACTCTGACATGGATTACAGGATCTTTTTCGTGCGCACTTGGTCTTGTGCTTGCGTGTACACACGGGGGTGTTCGGACACCGAGGAGAGTCTGCACACAAAGTTGACTCTGAGAAATAAATCTCTCGCCGAACGTGGGGACGAACTCACGCTGACAGCGGCCAACTGCAAATCCAGCGCGCTACCGACTGAGCTACATCCCCGCCCATAGGGGTCTATAATAACATAACATTATTTACAGTGCAATCACACACATATCAATGACCCCGACTCAATCAACGGAGCTCTATCTCAGTTGGGATTTTCAGCATTTACTCAATGACCCAGAAATACTGTAAATCGTCCATCAACAAGGAATGCCGAATGGACCGCCCTGATATGGCCCTTCGTGGTCGGCTGGGCGTTAAGCAAACAAACAAATAAACAAACAAACAAGGAATGGCACTGGAATTACACGTGCACCACAAGCTATGCATGTTCACACTCACGAGCGAAAAAAACCCATACATTTCTCAGGCCGCTTGGAAGTACGGTGGTACATGTACCTAGCTTTGATGGAAACCATAGAGCAGACCACCACTACGTCCCTCAGTCGATCCCCAAGAACATCACACGGTGAAGACTGACAGCAGAACTATACTCTTCAGGGAAGGAAGGAACAGGAACACTGAGACCAGGGTCACCATGAAAGCTCCGGGCATAAAGGGTCACAAGACCCATGACAATTTTTAATTTTGGATGATTGATGAGATGAGGATCATTATAATGATGATGCTTTGGATTTCCAATTTGGTTTGAGATTATGTGATATGATTTCCAATTTGGTTTGTGATTATGTCATATCTACGCTTACTGTCATAATATGTCCTGGCGTCAACCAGGCCCGAGAACTGATGCACCTGCAGTGACATTTATTTAAAACTATCTTCCAGTATTTTCCAGTATACATTATACGTTATTGTTATTGTTGTTTTAAGGTTGGGTGTGGTTGGTGTTAAGATTATTGTAGACTTGTATTATTCATTTTCGCTATCCCAAAAAGGTCGCAATGTGCAGCGGCTTGAGCATTACAAATGACTTGAATGTCCTTGTTTGCTCTCAAATGTCTCCCGGAGAGAGAGATAGAGAGAGAGCGTGCGTGCTTGCGCCCTCGCGCGCGTGTGTGTGTGTGTGTTGCGTGCAACTTTGAAAACTTACACCCGTCAAATATCTTTCGATTATCGATGTACTTTGAGAGCTGCACTGCGTACGCACTGAACTCGTTGAGGATGGTCTTGATGGCAATCAGTTCACTCATCTTCAGCCTGTCTTCCGCATCCACCCCCAGTAGCAACGATATGGGGTAAAACAAGTACTGAGGAACATCAGTATCAACTGCAACACAGGAGCCATAGGGGAGATCAGGACTGGTTTGCAACGAAACGTATCTTCAGCCTTTCTTCCTCATCCACCCCCAGTAACAGCGATAATGTGACGTGGACACAAATTACCACACGTTTATTATACTTATAGGGGAGATTGGACGACCAATGCCGAAGAAGAAAAAGGAGAAGCACGTAGGATTTGCAGAAACAAATGCCGAAGAAGAAGTAGACGAAACACGTAGGATTTGCAGCTCACACATGCCCAAGAAGAAGAACTTAAAAAGAAGCACGTAAGATTTGCAGCCCACACATGCCCAAGAAGAAGAAGCACGTAGGATTTGCAGTCCACACATGCCCAAGAAGAAGAAGCACGTAGGATTTGCAGCCCACCAATGTCGAAGAAGACGAAGAAGAAGACGAAGCACGTAGGATTTGCAGTCCACAAATGACGAAGAAAAAAAAAGAAGAAGCACGTAGGATTTGCAGCCTACAAATGACGAAGAAGAAAAAGAATTAAGAAACACGTAGGATTTGCAGTCCACAAATGACGAAGACAAAAAAAGAAGAAGCACGTAGGATTTTCAGCCCACAAAAACCGAAGAAGAAGATGAAGAAGAAGCACGTAGGATTTGCAGCCCACAAAAGCCGAAGAAGAAGATGAAGAATATGCATACATTTTGTCACAGTGTGCGTGTGGTTGTCGCACTAATCTCGTACTGAAAATGTGAGTTTAAAAAAGTTGACAGGCAGGTTAGAATAACTTGTTTGTTACTGATATGGTTATTGATATTGTCATTGAAACTGTGATTATAAAAATCTTAAACTAATCAGGCAGAGCGCTATTTTAAGATCTGACATACAAAGGGAAGTAAGCGCTCTAAATGCAAACGACATGTGCAATAGAGAAAAGAAGTGAGAGTTATTCGGAACCGATCTCCTGGCACCTGAGAGAATTACAAGCAGCGACTTTTGTCCTCTTCAATGTCGCATGCAATTACAGCGCTTACTTCCCTCTGTTTCTCAGATTTGCTCGTAAGAACCAACATAAAAAGTGATTTTTGGGTCGAGAAAGCCCACGCGGTCGCCGAACCACATAACAGTGGTATTACAAAAATCCAGTAGAGCGACGAAGGCGACGATGTTGACAGCAACGTTGGCTATACCAGTGGGATGGCTTGCATCGCCCCGACAGACGCTGCCTCGAAGATGTTGTTCTCTGACCTGTGGAGAAAATAAAGGTGTGATGATTTGTGTCCAAGTCACAGTTCTTCCCCGTGTAAACGATTCGGATCACCACCTCAGACCTTGCCGCCAGGTTTAAGGACATTACTTCACTTAAACAAATCCCCAAGACCAACAAACCGTCTGACTGCTTCCTGTGCAGGGTGGGAGTTATTACACCCCCGGTATAGGGGTGTGTATAGGATTCGGTCGATGTGTTTGTTTGTGTGTTTGTGTGTTTGTGTTCGCATATAGATCTCAAGAATGAACGGACCGATCGTCACCAAACTTGGTGAACAGGTTCTATACATTCCTGAGACGGTCCTTACAAAAATTGGGACCAGTCAAACACACGGTTAGGGAGTTAATGGTGGATTAAAATTATACAAGGACTTATAGAGGGACATATTAATGGTCAAAGGGAAATAACCATTCTCACTGCCACCAACTGAGGTTATTTCCCTTTGACGGGGGTGTTTTTCCTACCTCGGAGGAATTTCTTGTTCATGAGTTAATTTCACAGAAGCGACTAGTGTCTGTTAAGTAATTAATTCATCAAATTCTCACTCAATACAGTCAGAACCCAGATTGTTGATTTTTGGTATGTTTGCCAAGTGGACGGATGGTCTCATACCATGTAAAACCATGACCAGAGCTGAGATAGTAAGCAGAGCGGTTTTTCCACGTAAAGAGTTTTGCCTTTAAAATAGTGCATCTGTGCTAGTGTGTGTTTGCCCGTTTTAAAGGTACACAGTCCTTCTTGTCATGTCCCCATCATATCAACCATCGTGAATCTGTTTAGGCTGTACACGGGATGACACTCCATCCTTAAACTTGAACACATACTAACATTCAAAGGCCTGGCTGCTCTCTGGGCGCAGTGGAGATTTTTTTTATGAATTAATTTTGTGAATGACAACCATATCAATCTGCGACATTATTTCAGAAAAGCGATTCCGACTAGTAACAGGACTTAAACAGGTTCTAGCTTTTTGATGTGCGACGGTCAATCTAAGTGGAAGGATGCTCATATTTCGTTCAACACACTGGGTAGATATGTATTCGTGTTAGGCCCTACTGGTCGTTTGTTTGCTGTCTACTATCGAAGCAGAATCTGTGCGCCGTCATATACCGTTGAGGTCGTTATGAGTTATCACGCTTCAGTCTAACAGAAACAATTTAGACTGCTCAGTTTGGAGATCATTTGTTGAAACCCTTGAGCATGGACTCTTGATCAAATCTGCTTCCTTTCCATTGTGTTTAAAACTACCACCACCACTGACGATTATACTATATTCTTGCCAGGCAGTGAAGTCTACTCTGTCATTAGAAATGCACCAGTATAGAGCCTGCCGGTAGAACCACAGAATATTCAGTACAGAACCAAGACAAAGATGACGTCATTTTTCTCATCAGGTTGCTAGTGTAATATTCGTTCTATCCCCCACGGAACGTATCCCACTAGATAAGCAGGGATTAAGTGCACGAACCGAAAGTGGGTGCCACCCAATCGAGAGAGAACAAACCGCAGGTTCTGATTCGTTGAAATCACAACACATCTCAGTTTAATTTCAACAAATCCAACACTGCGGGTGGCACCCGTTTTGATGGTAACTTTCTCGTGCACCACACCCCTGGGTCCGTATGCATGAGGAGGAAGTGAGAAACACTGTACACTACTCAAAAGAATTCAAGGGCCACTTAATTGGTCATTCCCCATTCAAAGCAATTAAGACAAACAACAGAAAACATATATCAGAAGTTTAATTTATTCACTTGTTGTTCGATCGGTTACAATTTCATTAACCAACACGAATTATTCATCGAGAAAATTTCATTTGAATGGACATACCCCCATTTTCAAAATTCAGAACAGAGAGCAATTGGAATCACAAGAGTCAATAACGAGTGTGACCTCCATTGGCATTGATGCAGTCGAGGCAACGCTGACGCATGGACCTGACCAATGTCTGAAGAGTATTCTGAGGGATCGCCTGCCACTCCTGCTGCAGAGTGTGGAACAGGACGTTGAGGTTTGGTGGAGGAGAATGATTCGCTCGAATCAGTCGCCCCAGGACATCCCAAAGGTGCTCGATTGGGTTCAGATCGGGCGAACGGGAGGGCCAGTCCATCCTGATAACTTGCTGCTGCTGCAGAAAGTTATTGACGACTCGAGCTCCATGTGCAGGCGCGTTGTCGTCTTGCAGTGTGGCACCTGGTCCGATGGCCTGAAGGACTGGTGTGGCTATGGGACGCAGAATGTCATCCCTGTACGCGATGCCAGTCAGGTTGCCTTGGACACGGTGTCGGGGTGTCCTGTGGTGAAGACTGAATCCACCCCACACCATCAGGGAGCCGCCACCATGTCTGTTGTGCTCCAGAACAGTAGCGTTGCTGAAGCGGTCTCTAGGACGTCTCCAGACGCGAATTCGGCCGTCGTTGAAGGACAGCGTGTAGCGAGACTCGTCGGAGAAGAGCTCCCTGGACCACTGCTGCCTTGTCCAGGCCAGATGACGCCGGGTCCAGGCCAGACGAGCTGCACGATGAGCCCTAGTGAGTGGAGGTCGTACCGCTCGCCGCCTTGATCGCATGTTCACCTCGTGCAGACGGTTGCGAACAGTTTGGTCACTGACCAGGATGTTGGTGGCTGTTCGCACTTGCCCCCTGAGCGTGTTTGCAGTGGCGGTTCTGTTACGCAGGGCTGACACGATGACGTAGCGGTCTTCTCTCCATGTCGTCATTCGTGTGCGCGCAGCCCCCCTTGGTTCTTGCACACTTCCGGTGTTGTTGAAGCGATCTCTCAGCCTCTGTATGACAGAATGTGTCACTTGCAGTCGCCTGCCAACTTCCCGCACTGCTACGCCTTCCTGGAGCCAGGCCACGGCCATCCCTCTGGCAGCATCACTCAGTCGGCGTCTTGGGGGCATGGTTAAAAATGCTCAAGAAACGTGGCCTTAAATACCCGTTGGTCTGAAAAACTGGTTGACGTCTGCTCACAAAAGCTACGGCTTTCACGTGCATTGCAGTTTTCAGTCTGCGCAGGTGTGCTGCGTCAGCTAGACGCGTTTGAAAAGTTGGCATTTTCACGTAAATTTTGCGTTTCTTTTGTGGCCCCGTGTAGCACTTTGAATAAACGCTCATCTGAACCCTTTTCAGAAACACGTTGTCTTGAACATTGCGTAACACTGTTTGTTGCTTATTTGGCAAAAAAACACATTTTGTTCAGTCTGCACTTTATTTTTCAAACCATGTCAAAAATGACACTGGCCCTTGAATTCTTTTGAGTAGTGTAAGTAGAGGCCTCCGTTTTGGAAGTGGGAACTCCCGAAGTTAACTTTCCAACTGTTCACTATGCATGAACGCCGGAGTGGTGACTTCGAGAGCAGTATTCGGTCAAGGTCGCGAAAATTGGGGGAATCCCAACTAGTACGCATGCGTTTGTTAACGGTAGGCTTGGCGACCAGAAGAAACAAATCTCATCGCGAGTTCAAAGAGGCGAACGTTGAGCGCGCTGTAGTACTAATTCTAATAGCATTATTACACCCCCGGTATAGGGGTGTGTATAGGTTTCACTGGATGTGTTTGTTTGTTTGTGTGTTTGTGTTCGCATATAGATCTCAAGAATGAACGGACCGATCGTCACCAAACTTGGTGAACAGGTTCTATACATTACTGAGACGGTCCTTACAAAAATTGGGACCAGTCAAACACACGGTTAGGGAGTTATTGGTGGATTAAGATTAAGAGTGACATATTAATGGTCAAAGGGAAATAACCTTCCCAGTTGGTGGCAGTGAGAATGGTTATTTCCCTTTCACCAACGGGGGTGTTTTTCCTACCTGGATGTACCCTTTCGCAATGGACCCTGTGTTTACATTCTGACTTCTGACTTCTGACTTCTGACTTTTGACTTCTGACTTTTGACTTCTGACTTTTGACTTTTGACTTCTGACTTCTGACTTCTGACTTTTGACTTTTGACTTCTGACTTCTGACTTCTGACTTTTGACTTTTGACTTTTGACTTTTGACTTCTGACTTTTGACTTCTGACTTCTGACTTTCTCTCTTCTGACTTCTGACTTCTGACTTCTGGTAAGGACGGGGTACCCTTTCGCAATGGACCCTGTGTTTACATTCTGACTTCTGACTTTTGACTTTTGACTTCTGACTTTTGACTTCTGACTTCTGACTTCTGACTTTTGACTTCTGACTTCTGACTTCTGACTTTTGACTTTTGACTTTTGACTTCTGACTTTTGACTTTTGACTTTTGACTTCTGACTTCTGACTTCTGACTTACTCTCTTCTGACTTCTGACTTCTGGTAAGGACGGGGGTGTTTTTCCTACCTCGGAGGAATTTCTTGTTGCTGTTGTTTTTTGAATGGTTAAACAAAAGGGTCGGTTCAAACCTGTGATGATTGTCTTGGAATCGAATGACTGCCTATGACAATGACTTTGTTGGCCTGAATGTTAGGGAGAAGAATAAATGATTATGTTGAACTTTATTTTTTGTATCTCAGTTGCATGCAGGCAGCATCAATCCTTTCTTTTTTGCCTCTCTTTTTTATTGTTTTTTTTTGTTGTTGTTGGCGGGGAGCGAGCATCCTTCTTCATTGATCTGTTTTTTCTTTTCTTTTTTCCTGCTTTTTATATTAATGTTTCTACTTTAAATATACCTATATCATTAACAATACTATTTCTAAATGTATTTTAAACAACTTTTCTATGTAACAATTCACCGGCACGGTTGGCCTAGTGGTAAGGCGTCCGCCTCGTGATCGGGAGGTCGTGGGTTCGAACCCCGGCCGGGTCATACCTAAGACTTTAAAATTGGCAATCTAGTGGCTGCTCCGCCTGGCGTCTGGCATTATGGGGTTAGTGCTAGGACTGGTTGGTCCTGTGTCAGGATAATGTGACTGGGTGAGACATGAAGCCTGTGCTGCGACTTCTGTCTTGTGTGTGGCGCAGGGGCGGACGAGGGGGGGGTTTCTGGGGTTTCCGGAAACCCCCCCCCCCAGCCAAAAAATAAAAATATTTTTGTGTGTTTTTTTGGGTTGAGTTTCAATTTTGTGGGTATTAATCAGTGACAAAATCTGCTGCCTGGAACTGGTAATGATCATCCTCAGAATGCACCAGCTTGCACCATTTTGCATCCTTTTTTTCAAAATTTTCCGGGGGGGCATGCCCCCGGACCCCCCTAGCAAGCTAGGCGCTTCGCGCCGTCGGCTCGGCGCTTCGCGCCTTCACACCCATATCTTCACAATATACTTTTGGAAACCCCCCCCATAAAATGAACTGATCCGCCCCTGTGGCGCACGTTATATGTCAAAGCAGCACCGCCATATGGCCCTTCGTGGTCGGCTGGGCGTTAAGCAAACAAACAAACAAAATCTTTGTTTTTAGTAATCGTTCTTTTCTCCTCATTCATCATCATCATCATCATCGTCATCTCGTCTTCTTTTACTTCTTCATTCACATTCTGGAACACACATACACTCGAAAACACACACAAGCACACACACACACACACACACACACACACACACACACACACACACACACACATGCAGATACACAGACAATCACACACACACACACACACACACACACACACACACACAAACACACACACCCACTTGGGCTCACGGGAAGCCGCAGACAGTCAAGTCACGGTGAACGTGACCAAAAGCGAAAGCTGCCATGTGCGTGCATCCATCAGTTTTACAGAACAATTACAGCAGTGCGCGCAATTATAGCAACGACAACATTAGAAGACCTGAGGGGTTCCTCTGGCTATGTTTAGTGACTAGAAGTTTTACAGGAATGTGGCCGGGGGTTTTACGGGGGAGCATCTAGTTTTGCATGACTTTGTTTAATTCTTTGTCTGTGTGCGCTTATGATCGCACCAGTTCAATGGTTGAATTGAAAAAAGAGAGACTTCTCAATTGTTTGTGCTTGTTGGATGCGTCTCTGCAAATTCAACAGCGAGAAATGAGCATTTCCTGCAGCTAAACATGATGTCTGCAGTTAGGCGGTGACATACGTCTTTTCTCTTTTATTTCTCCTTCAAAACTTTGTTTTCTAGACTAATTTGTATTGTTGTTAGTATTCTACGAGATTTCTACTCACTCATTGTCTCTTACAGAGATTATTTTAATGACTGTATATACGAATTCCTGGCCTGTGAAAGATGGCCTCAGAGTTGGACATCTGAATATTAATCATGCCATAAATAAGCTTGATGTCAGAGGTAGCAGATATTCTTCTCAACTCGTGAAAATATTTTCACATTTTTGGACTCTCTGAGTCGAGATTAAACAGCAATATCACAGATGTGGAAGTTAAGATTGAAGGATATAATGTCGTACGTCGAGATCCATCATCAACGAAAGAAACTGGTTTGCTTGTTTATATTCACGAGTCTTTATCGTTTCATTGACTTCCTCACTTAGAGCAGCATTCAGTTGAAAAAATATGGCTGGAATTAAAATTGCGTAAATCAACACCAGTCTTGACCGGTTTCTGCTACAGGAATCCAGCTGAACATGTTAACTGGTTTGATAATTTTGATAACATGATGGACGCTGTCAGCCTTGAATCCAAAGAAATTATACTTTTGGGTGATTTTAATCTTGATCTCCTAAAACCCAACAAGTGCTGGATGGAAAAGTTATCCTTTCATAATTTACAACATTGTTAACGATTCCAACAAGAGTTACAGCTACCTCATCTACGCTTATAGACCATATCTGTGTGTCAACCCGAGCTAACATTATTGAAACCTCAGTTCCAAGTATTGGTTGTTGTGATCACTTTCCAGTATGCCTAACATGATCGAAAAAAGGGGTTAGAATCCCCAAACGAAAGCATAAATTTATAACATAAAGGCTATTTTCAAAACTTGATAAAGAATCATTCCTTTCTGATTTAAGTTGTACAGATTGTTCAATAATTTATAATCATACTGACCCCGATGAAGCATTTAAATTATGGTACAACTTGTTCATAAAATTACTGCGATTTTCTTAAACGTAATGGCAAAGAAGAAGAGTACAGAAACTAGAGAAACGAAGTAACGTCCATAAAACGTGCTGCTCACAGAAGCTATTACCGTGAGCTCGCTGCATCAAATACGAAAAAAACACTCAAAAGCCATCTGGAAAGTAATCAACCAGTTAACACGTAAAGAAACCGTAAAATCTTCTGTCATTGATGTACCTGCTGATGATCTTAACATTCATTTCACTTCTCTTGTGAAAAAATAATTACAAATGATAGATCAAAACAGAATAATCTGGACAAGTTTAAACAGTTTTGTGTTTCAAAAAATATTACACATAATTTAGACATCCCCCTGTTATCTGTGAGCGAAGTCTTCCATTATCTGGTGTGCTTAAAACAAGCTGGTATACGTACTCGTGGTCTAGATAATCTTGATGGGAACATTTTGAAGTTGTCTGCCCCTTTTATTGCAGAATCTCTGACATATGTTTACAATTTGTGCCTGGACAAATCAGTCTGACTTTCCCGCCAAATTAAAGGAGGCAAAAGTAATCCCGCTATTTAAATCAGGTAATTCTTCTGACCCTGCCAATTACAGTGAGGTTTCAGAGAAAATCATTCGTGCCACACAGCATTAATAAACCTTCTTGAAAACTTGCTTAGCAACATTAACAATAATGATTTCTGTGGTGTCCTATTTGTCGATTTTGCAAAAGCATTCGACATCATTAATCATGAGTTACTTTTAAGAAAATTAGCTGAGTATAGATTGTCACCCCAAACCCTATGCCTCTGTGTTATATGGAGTCCCCCAGGGTTCTGCCCTTGGGCCACTTTTCTTCTCCCTGTATATTAACGATTTTTGTTTGTTTGTTTATTTGTTGCTTAACGTCCAGCCGACTACGCAGAGCCATATCAGGACGAGGAAGGGGGGGATGAAGGGGGCCACTTGTCAAGCGATTCCTGTTTACAAATGCACTAACCCATTACTTGTGTCCCAGCAGGCTTTAGTAAAACTAAATTAATACCTACTGGAAGATTACCAGTTTCCAGTATGTTAAAATAGGCTTAACCTATCTACTGCTGGACTTACATCAGAACACTAACAGATTAAACTATACATGAATCGCGAGACAAGCGGCAAGAGAAGAGATTTTTGGAAAAAATACAGGTGAATGAGCAAGAAGGCAGAAAAAAGAAAAGAATTCATGAAGAAAAAGAGAGCATGACAGGAAAGAGGAACCAAAAATCTACCTAACAGCAAACTAGAAAGCTCCTGCGGTTCCAAAAACAGGAGGGGCCTTTAATTTCATAACCGCAGTGCCCCACTGCGGGAATATTAACGATCTTCCGTTTAGTATTAATGATGATTGTGAACTCTTTGCTGATGATACGACCATACACACTTCTGATAAAAAATTAGACAAGTTTATTCATCATTGCAAAACAGAGTAGATGATCTTATAAATTGGACGGAGTATAACCACATGAGCCTTGGTTTAAACAAGTTTATTCAATAAATTCCATTGGTACTATTACCGCATACATGAAATAAGGAACATGGAGCACAACAAGCTAGGCTTATGAGCGTACTCTTAAAAGCAAATGAAATTTGGCGGACGATTTTAATATAACAAATTTGAAATAATGTCAAAATGGTAAATTATGGTAGACAAGCATGTAACAATAAAAGGAAACAAGTCGCGTAAGGCGAAAATACAATATTTAGTCAAGTAGCTGTCGAACTCACAGAATGAAACTGAACGCAATGCCATTTTTCAGCAAGACCGTATACTCGTAGCATCGTCAGTCCACCGCTCATGGCAAAGGCAGTGAAATTGACAAGAAGAGCGGGGTAGTAGTTGCGCTAAGAAGGATAGCATGCTTTTCTGTACCTCTCTTTGTTTTAACTTTCTGAGCGTGTTTTTAATCCAAACATATCATATCTATATGTTTTTGGAATCAGAAACCGACAAGGAATAAGATGAAAGTGTTTTTAAATTCATTTGGACAATTTAATTTTGATAATAATTTTTATATATTTAATTTTCAGAGCTTGTTTTTAATCCGAATATAACATATTTATATGTTTTTGGAATCAGCAAATGATGGAGAATAAGATAAACGTAAATTTGGATCGTTTTTATAAATTTTGATTTTTTTTTACAATTTTCAGATTTTTAATGACCAAAGTCATTAATTAATTTTTAAGCCACCAAGCTGAAATGCAATACCGAAGTCCGGGCTTCGTCGAAGATTACTTGACCAAAATTTCAACCAATTTGGTTGAAAAATGAGGGCGTGACAGTGCCGCCTCAACTTTCACGAAAAGCCGGATATGACGTCATCAAAGACATTTATCAAAAAAATGAAAAAAACGTTCGGGGATTTCATACCCAGGAACTCTCATGTCAAATTTCATAAAGATCGGTCCAATAGTTTAGTCTGAATCGCTCTACACACACACACACACAGACAGACAGACACACACACACACACACACACGCACATACACCACGACCCTCGTTTCGATTCCCCCTCGATGTTAAAATATTTAGTCAAAACTTGACTAAATATAAAAAACAAAGGAAAAAAACCCAATGATAAACTAACAACAGTACTCACACGCGCTCGCACACTCACTCGCACACACACGCATACAATGACTTCCACATGGTTGAAAATAGAATACTACCATCCTTTTGCATCAGGCATGAAGTCATTGTGGACAACAACAAACTACAACAAGCAAACAAACCAACAATCAAACAGACACACAATCAACAACGTCGACAGTTAAAGTCAACAATCAAAAACAATCGAAAACAAAATATTTAGACACGCAGTCTCGCGTGTTAATGTAAAATATAGGGTAAACTAAGGTATCAATCAAAGGTAACTATTTCGAAAATAACTAAAAAAATAACTAAAACAACCAGAGATAATAGAAGAGAAAGTACTGCCACTTGCTCTCTTGGACAACATTTAATGTTCACATGCAAGACAAAGGGTAAAATGCTGACCGCATTAAATTTTGTCGTTTGGCCTGTGGTCTTTTAATACGTGCACAAACTAGGGCAGGCGTGGCACACCTGATGAGACACGCAGACCAGCTTAAAAGACACGTGAAAATACGTGAACAGTCCTCGTGCGAAAACGTGCACAAATAGCTGGTGGCAAAAGGAAACGAGGCACCGAGTGAGCAAAGGCAAAGTTGTTTGACACAACGGGTGCAACGGGTACATGGTTCATAGGTACATGATTTTATCATCAATTTTGTTTTTGTTTTTTTTGTCATCGAATCAGGTACAGTGTACTTGAGATATATGACATAGTATTTTTTATGTTACGCTATTGTGTGCATACCACAACTCAATTGTACACATTGAGCCATTATCAAAAGAGTACAAAGTGGCGCAGGATGTTTGTTTGTTTTTCACTGCATGTTTTATAAATGTTTAAACTTATCATAAGATGTGCATGCCATGGCTTAACTATACTCATGAAACCATCATCAACATAGTGTGTAGTACATAGTACATAGAAGCGCAGAATATTTAATATGCATTACTGCATGTTGTATATTATATATATTGTATATAGGCTATATTGTAGATACTCGTTTAGTCACTATACATATAATATATTCTAAACAATGCATCGCACTATGTGAGGAAACTTGAGACAATGCATCTAGGTTGCCTATATCAAAGCGAGCAGGTTGCGCATGGTGGTCACTCTGGTGACTGCACTACCGCGCTTC
This sequence comes from Littorina saxatilis, assembly GCF_037325665.1. Classification (NCBI taxonomy): domain Eukaryota; kingdom Metazoa; phylum Mollusca; class Gastropoda; order Littorinimorpha; family Littorinidae; genus Littorina; species Littorina saxatilis. The sequence continues at coordinate 51,802,077 of NC_090256.1, read as the reverse complement.
ACAAAAATTGTCCCATCCCGTACCCACGTCTCTTCACCCCCTAAAGACCAAATACATGTTAATTACAACAAGGCAAAAAAGACAAAACGTCAAGAATAATCCTCAATCCTTATTATTTGGCAACGACTCAATAGCGGAAGTAGGAGGTCACACATTTTTGGGAGTCAATATCGATAATAATTTATCTTGGGCCCATCATGTTAGGTCGTTGTGTAAAACCATGTCAAGGAAAATATATCTGTTGAACAGAATGAAACACTTTCTTGATCCACACTCAATGTTTTTTTTTTTTTTTTTTTTGTTTTTTTTTGTTTTTTTTTTTTTTTGTTTTTTTTTTTTTTTGTTTTTTTGCACACTCCTCCGGACACTTCGGCCTACCATTTCAGATCCTGGCCAGGCCTTCACACTCAATGTTATTATTTTTTAGTGCATACATACAAACCATCACGGATTATTGTTCGACCATCTGGGACTCTGCCAGTGCAAATATTTTAAAACCACTGTATAGTCTACACAACCCAGTCTCGTTTTAGACGATAATAAGAAACTTAAGATGTTGCCATTAAAAGAAAGATTTAAATCAAATAAAGGCGTGCTCCTTCACAAAATCCTTTCCGGCCATGCATCACGTGCTTTCATTACAAAATTTTAAGTCAAACCAAACCGAAAATTCAATGTTCCTATTCCACGGATAGATCTCTTTATATCAAGTTTAGCTTATTCTGGCAGCGTTTTGTGGAATTCTCTCCCGGAATCAGTTCGAGTCCCAACGAGTCTCAATACTTTCAAAAAACACCTCTCATCTATATATATATACGACTAGTGTCTGTCTGTGTGTCTGTCTGTCTGTGCGCGATGCGCGGCCAAGGTTCTCGATGGATCTGTTTCAAATTTGGTGATCATATTCAGGTACACCCTGGACACAACCTGGTCGATGAGATATTTCAACACGTGCTCTCAGCGCGCAGCGCGGAACCGATTTTGGTTCCACCTCAGCTATTTTGGTTCCACCTCAGCTTACCCGGGCCCCCATACCGACACACCATAGCCGCTACACCACATCACAACGCCAAAGTTCTCGGTGGTTCTTTTTCAAATTTGGACACCGTATTCAGCTACACCCCGGACACAATATCATCGATGAGATATTTCAACACGTGCTCTCAGCGCGCAGCGCTAAACTCATGTTCGTTTTTGTGTTCATTTCACCATTATAAGTAACTCTTCCTTATCTTCTCCAGTGTTTGGCGTTTATCTCCCTTCCTTCGTGTGGCTTTCCCGTTCAGTTGTAAGTTACTATTTATTTTTAGAATGTCACTGCGCTGTCCAGAACGCTTCCCTTGCACCCGTAAGTTGTTCTTACTGTCAAAGTGAAAAGGTCGAATCAATTTATAGCCACGCGAAAAATACACTCTCACCTATCTCTATATATTTATAGATACAGATATGCATATATATATACGGCTTCTCTGTGTGTGTGTGTGTTTGTGTGTGTGTGTAGGCAAAAACCTATGTATTATAGAGTTCTGTTTGTGATGGGGTCTAGCGGCTTTTGTCTGTCTGTATGTTCTGGCATGTGAGAAGCCACAGCAGATAATATAGGGCTAAGAAATAAGCTCTAAAATTCTCAATCCCGTTTGACAGGACTTCGCCTTTCAAAGGTGATTGTGGTGAACCGCCACGCTGTCTGTCTCCGCGCCGTTCACCCCAAATTCCCGTTTCTGAGAGTGACTATTTTTAGAATGTCACTGCGCTGTCCAGAACGCTTCCCTTGCACCCGTAAGTTGTTCTTACTGTCAAAGTGAAAAAGTCGAATCAATTTATAGCCACGCGAAAAATACACTCTCACCTATCTCTATATATTTATAGATACAGATATGCATATATATATACCGCTTCTCTGTGTGTGTGTGTGTTTGTGTGTGTGTGCAGGCAAAAACCTATGTATTATAGAGTTCTGTTTGTGATGGGGTCTAGCGGCTTTTGTCTGTCTGTATGTTCTGGCATGTGAGAAGCCACAGCAGATAATATAGGGCTAAGAAATAAGCTCTAAAATTCTCAATCCCGTTTGACAGGACTTCGCCTGCAGAGGTGATTGTGATGAACCGCCACGCTGTCTGTCTCTGTCTCGCGATTCACCCCGGCGAAGCCGGGTATTCCTCTCATTACATATACATTTAATGTCATATTACGAAAAATCACAGTGATGGAAGACTTCGTCTTGATTATTTTCATATTGATCATAATATTATCTGTCCATATACCATCAGTGTTTCATCATATTAAAATTCTATTTGATAACACATTCACATTTTTTTTAATTAAACATGATCTGTAAATTCCCAATTTTGATCATAACGTAAGAATTTGTGTACTGTGTATAGTCCTGTGAATAGTTTTTCTGCATTTCTATTTTTTATTTGTATGTTTATCTTTTGTAAATGTTTTACGTGTGTATATATATGTATATAAGATTAGAGTATTCCCTCTCTGGCTCGTTTATATTGCTTATGCCACAACTCTCGTAAAATTTGATTTGATTTGATTTGATTTGACAACTCTCACTCTCTCTCTCTTACTCTCGTCAATACAAATATTTCTTAATGTATCTTATATCTTGTTTCACACACACACACACACACACACACACACACACACACACACACACACACACACACACACACACACACACACTGTTTTAAAACTGTTAAATGCATGAAAAACATTAGCTACAATTGAATGGCACTGGATTCCACCGTTCACCTTCTTCCTCAATCACTGTCATTCAAACAAATCGTACGCATTCTGCAGGAAATAGACTGTATTTGTAGAATTTCACAATACATTTCACAGGTTTCACAACAGCTTCTCAAACAATTACGCAGCTGTTCATAAAGATTTAAAAATGATAAGACTATATTTGAATTTAGAAATATCAAATGTCTAGACATTCTTTACAAAATTGGTTCAGTAGCACACACACACACACACACACACACACACACACACACACACACACACACACACACACACACACATGTATATTTCCCAGGTAGAAGATGCAAGCAAATCCGTAATATATTGTCGTTAAGTTTCAAAACAAAAATTCGGCGTTTTTTTTGTTAGTTTTGGGCACCACTCGTGGAATGTATGGTACTGCACATAATCATACTTGCGTCATTTTGCTCTCAATTTAAGCTTTAGAAACATGCTTTCGTTTCTACCATTTAGTGATTCACAAGCAAATTTAGAGTCAGAGCATGATAACTTATTTCCAAAACGGTGCAGTGATTCACAAGTAAAGTTAAAATCAGAAAATGATCACATCTCAAAAACTTCACTTTCACGAGAACATTTTTTTTAATGATGCTTTCACGGTCGATATTCTCGTCACAAAAAGTCTCAACTTATATTTGTGAGATTATCACAAATCATCTTGACGTGCACCATCGCAGAACAGCAGCTCCATGTCTGGACATCATCGGTCACCGGTTATGGATGAAGGGATTGCCCCTCGGCATATGATTGAGTATTTTTTCTGTAATGCTTCCAAAAGGGTCCTATGTTGTCAACAAACCTGCACAAATCACAAGCAAAGAAATTCGACTGAATATCATTTTCAGAAACCTGACTAAGCCAACATAAATCACAAGCAAGAGAAGCAGGACTTTAACAGCTAGACTAGCTTTTGCTACTTACTTGTTATCGTTCTTGCTTACGTTTTACTAACATGCTGTTGCTTTTTTGTCTAAGATAACTTTTGATACTTCCCCTACTCATTGGCATACATGGGCCAAATACAGTAACTGTCTTCTAGCCCCCCACAATTCAATATTCTACCCTGGTTCCCTTTGCACTTTGAGATAAAGTTAGTCGATGCATGTGGCTCTGTGTGAAGCTGAAATAGACGATGTTTGGAATAACTCTTTATGAGGATTTATTGGTTGTTGAAGAGCTGAATACCTTGAAGATGAGATAGGCTGGGCTATATATAATATAGGACATTGAAAATAACCAGTAGACACACCACTGTGAACTGTGAGCTCCGAGCTGCATGATTTCAGAAGAGATATGTATCATATCGAGCGGACACTTCACAAACGGCCTGTTTCTATCGAAAGCATGTAGAATAAATCTCATAATTTTGACTCGCCAACTGGTTTTTCAGTCTCACAGAGCTATGCTTCGCTCAACTTCAGTTGCCTCCCTTTCAAGGGATACCACTCTTCCACAGCCTACTACAAAAACCGACAGAGGAATTTCCGCAAAATCGTACATTTCACCAATTAAGCGTCCTGGCGATATATTAAGCAGAACTGTTTTATCAGGAAGGACTGTGCCTTTATTTGGCGGTCTGAGCAGTGTTAATCCTGGATTTATGCGCTCTAGAAGTATTATACATTATGATTATTTGTATGAATTGGTATCTCAGCCATGCCCAATATACACTTACCAGCAATGCATGCAGTCATGAAGCAAGCGACGTTGCCGGCTATCATGGCCCTGAAGACAAGCTCCGAGATGTCGGAGCGGCGGCTGGGGGCCATCCCTCCCAGTGTACCCAGCATCAAACCCATGGAGCCAAAGTTGGAGAAGCCACACAGCGCGTAGGTTGATATCACAACGGACCGCTCCTGGAGAGAAGACATGGGTGATGATGAAGGCAAGCGCAAGGCAAAGGTTCATTTCAGAAACACGCGAGATATACGAAGAGAATACAGTCAAACACGTCTGCAACGACCACCAAAAAGGACCAAACAAAAGTGGTCCTTATAAACAGGTAGTCGTTATGGAAAGGTAAAGTGAATTTTAACAAACCGTTAGTTTTGCTTGGTGGTGGTCGTAATAGATCCGTGGTCGTTATCGAGAGGTGGTCGCGAGGGCAGGTTTGACTGTGTATTTGGGACAGCAGGACAGCAGTATTCGTGTGGAGAGAAGTTTATGCTTAGTCAGTGCTGATAATAAGATAGGAGTGTGTTTCTAAAGTAATGACAGATGAGATGGACAACACCCTCCTCACTCAGAGACAAAACAACAACAGTACATTGAATACTCAAAAAAATAAAAAGAACATAAATACCCTGTTTATTGAAGAAGATAAATGTGTAATGGTGAAATCATTGTCCAGGAATGGATACAAATAAAGTAAGTGAAGCTGAGGAGAAACAGACAGCACTTTACTGGGTAAATGTACTTCTGTATAACTTTCCTTAGACCTGTTCGACAACATTAGGAGCACATGTGACCTGAGCAGGGACAAATCATTAACATGCCCATGTTTGCAGCGTGTTTGTATATATATTATGATAATAATAATAATTGTCAGTAAGTACTGGTGTCACATGACTGATGTGAACCAGTTGATTGGCTAATGGCGATGCGCTAACTGAACTGTTAGCGCACTCCAAGAGTGCGCTAACTTTTCCACAGAGCGTATTCTTCCGCCCTTTGCCTAAGCGAGACTGTACTCTCATCCTCAGAATTAATTAATGACATGTAGCTTATATTCTCCACAATACCAAAATACCATAAATTTCCTGCTTCTCAATTAAAGCAGAAGTGGGTTTTTTCTGACAGATTGCATGTGCCTGTGCCACAGTTGCCACTGATCTAAAAATAGAACCCGCTGTGTCTAATTTTTCAGTTTCGATTTGCGAAGATTCTTCTCATAATTATGCCGTAACTTATTATCCACATTACCAAATGATGAGTTAGTATACAATTCCCAGCAACTAACAGAAAACACAAGTGTTATTCCGATAACGTACCAGCTAGATCAGCATTTGGATATAGGCCTATACGTAGCAGACTACACTGAAATACGACTGCATCAGTTCAGTAAATGAATGGTTTCCGAATTATTATTTCAAGGCAAGAACAATCGGAATCGAAAACGTTTAGGGTTTAGAACGTCCGTACCATATATATATAAGACTTATTACCAGCCTGCCTCATGCGTGCAGACTCAGTGCAACGTGACGAGCAATTTTTGTTTGCAGTGGTTCGATTGCCCTAGCCTGGCAGACGACATAAACCCCGCTCAGCAAACTAACATGTTAGGCAAATGTGAACGATAAAACGATGGGGATATAATACGTGTAGGGTTCAGAGCATTCTTACCGTTCATATTTAGTACCAGACTCCCCGATGAGTGAAGATACCACACGAGAAACATGCCACATTTATTTTGAAAATGTGCTAACCGTCGACCTTGGGGGTTACTAACCCCCAAGGTCGACAGTGATGATCTTTCAGAGAGACCTCATTTGAACTCGGAGAAAGGGACTGTGTTCTTAGTTACTACGAACACAGTCCTTTCTCCGAGTTCAAATGAGGTCTCTCTGAAAGATCATCACTGTTTAGCTTAACGCTACACTGGAATTTACCAACAGAAATTAAAACAAGAGTTTGCGTGTGATGAAAGCACGACACACTTGAGACAGCCCACACAAAAGTAGATCTTCTACGACCTCACCACACAGTTATGCCTATTCAAATGCGCGTAGCAAAATGTGCGTGTTGTATCTTCTTTTTTTTCTGGCGGTACCGACAATATCAATATTGAAACAATCCCAGTGCACTAAGGGATTTATAGAGCAAATCTCGAACATAATTATTGAACTCAGCGCTAATGCGCTTCGTTCAATAATGAATTTTCTCGATTTGCTCTATAAATCCCTTAGTGCACTGGGATGTCTCAATAACTTTAATAATAATAAAGAACACTTATGAATCGCCCCTTCTCGCCAGAGCTCACGGCGATGTACAATAGCAAAAAAACTTGACATCAGAACACACACACACACACACACACACACACACACACACACACCACACTCACGATTGAAATACAGTTAATACAGTTTAATAAAGCTTCTATCCCCTCATACCCATCTTGGTCTAGAATCTTATCCCCACAATATACATGTACCGAACCGAAGATTCACCGAGTTACTACATACGTATAGTATATGTAAATATACGGATACTGACAAAAACATGTCCAAGAAAAACTCAAAATTAAAAACCTTAGTATTACTCATTCAGTACTGGAAAAGAGACCGGCACGGTTGGCCTAGTGGTAAGGCGTCCGTCCCGTGATCGGGAGGTCGTGGGTTCGAACCCCGGCCGGGTCATACCTAAGACATTAAAATTGGCAATCTAGTGGCTGCTCCGCCTGGCGTCTGGCATTATGGGATTAGTGCTAGGACTGATTGGTCCGGTGTCAGAATAATGTGACTGGGTGAGACATGAAGCCTGTGCTGCGACTTCTGTTTTGTGTGTGGCGCACGTTAAATTTCAAAGCATACCGTCCTGATATGGCCCTTCGTGGTCGGCTGGGCGTTAAACAAACAAACAAACTGGAAAAGAGTGTATTTCAGGAAGCAAACATTGACTAAAGGTGCTGTTTGAAGAGATATAGGTGTTCAGGGCAGATTTAAAGGAAGGATGGAATTGTGAATGACGGACAGTTTGTGGGATGTTGTTCCAGATGGGAGGGGCAGCAACAGAGAAGGTACGTTCGTCATAAGCTTGTGTGTAGACTTTAGGGATACAGAGGATGAGACTGTCTGAGGATGAGCGGAGGAGTCGATTGGGCTTGTACATTTTGAGGAGTTGACAGATATATGCGGGACCAGTAGACAACACCGCACCAAAGCACAGGCAACATACCTTGTATTGGATACGTGCGTCTACTGGAAGCCAATGCAATTGTCTCAGGTGGGGAGTGATGTGATTTCTCTTGCTGACCTTCAAGACAAGACGGGCAGCGTTGTTCTGGACTTTTTGGAGTTAATTCAAGAGGTACTGTGGGCAGCCTACAAGAAGTGAATTGCAATTGTCAAGACGTGTCAAGACAAAGGCAGAGATAAGGGTCTGAGTTGCTTTTGCAGTAAGAAAGTGGCGAATAGAGCTGATGCGCCTGAGTTCAAAGTTTGCAATGCGGATCATGTTCACGACGAGAGGAGACATAGTCAAATGTTCATCAATTATGACACCTAGGGTTTTTTTGCACAGTTTGAAAACTTGACGTTGGAGTTATCAACCACAATAGAATCAGGAATAGGGAAGGCACTGTACATCTTTGAGGAACATACTAGCATAGCTTCTGTTTTGTCGGAATTTAGCTGTAATTTATTGCTTGTCATACAAAGCTTTACGTCCTGTGGCGCGGCAGATTTTTGTAACTGAGTATCATCCGCGAAATAATGATGGAGAACAGAATTGTTTTCAATTACGTCAGAATGCGGTGCTGTGTACAGGACGAACAGAAATGGTCCAAGGACTGAGCCCTGGGACACACTGAAAAAGACTGGTGCAAGTTCTGAGCTCACGTTATGCACGGATATGACTTGGATTCTATCAGAGAGGTATGATGTCAAGAACTGAAGAGCGGTGTCACGGATTCCAAAAACATGCTCAAGACGTTTCAGAAGAATGTTGTGATCGATAGTATCGAATGCTGCTGACAGGTCTAAAAGAGTCAAAGCGGTCACTTTGTTTTGGTCAAGGGAGAGCAGAAGATCATTTAAAACTTTCAGAAGAGCAGTTTCAAGCTGTGTCCTGATCGGTAGGCAGACTGGAAGAGGTTGAAAAGCAAATGTGACTTGAAAGTTGAGAGGACTAACTTTTCAATTTGACAGGAAGGACAGGTTGGAGACAGGGCGATAGTTTTTCAATTCGTTGTGATCCAAGTTCTGTTTCTTTAGAAGCGGTTTTACTATGGCTTGTATATATACTTACTGTCATGAGTCCCTTTGCAAGGGTTTGATTGATGTCTGCCAGGAAGACTCCACCGTCAACAAAGCTATAGTTGCCAGTGGGATTTGTTGGAAGACCAAGCGTAAAATTCCGTAAATAGCTGCAAACCACAAACATACCATATATTATTTCAAGCTCTTTAATAAGATTTTAAGGATGAAAACAGACCAAAGTCATTCCTTTGATTAAAAAAAACAAAGAAAGGTAGGTTGTTGGAACGTTTGTTATTGACAAAACAATACATTCACAAATATATCGACCCAACGGTCTTTTAAGTGCACAGACAAACAATAACAAAAACTTATCTGGCTGATTTTTTCTTCCGCCTGCCACGAAGCCGCAAGCGAATCAATCTTCGTGGCAGGCGGAAGAAAAAAATCAGCCAGATAAGTTTTCGTTATTGTTTGTCTGTGCACTTAAAAGACCGTTGGGTCGACATATTTGTGAATGAATTGTTTTGTCAATAACAAACGTTCCAACAACCTACCTTTCTTGGGTTTTCTATTCTGAATTTTGGAACGTTGGCAGTCTCTTTGTTTTTGGATTCATTCATTTGATTGTTGTTTTTTTTGTTTTTTGTTTTTCTTTTTTACATGTCTGTTTTGTTGGAGGCACGCGTAGCCTTTATTGCACGCCACGCATGTATCATTGTATTCTTGTAGTGCTCCGAGATATGCATGCCAGCGTAGATAAGACTTTCTCGGGTAAACACAGGGAGACAAGTTGAGGACTAAATAAACGACTAAACATATTTGAAAAATATCGCAAAAGAGCGTTGACAAAAAAATACACATACAAGGCTGATAAATTCAAAATGTAACTAGTGTCAACAAATACAAACAGCCACGAGCAGGCATACACATTCTTGATGAAGAATTTGAAAGAAAACAATTCATACCGATGGCAATTCCAACAACAACAACAACCACAACAACAAAAAACGCGCCCTAGTAGGCAAGGTAACAGATCGAGAACATGTTCTCATATAAAACAGTGGAACCCCTCTTTCAAGACCAAAAGAAAGATTTGCGTAAATCAGATCTTAATAAAAAAACAAGTCGCGTAAGGCGAAAATACAATATTTAGTCAAGTAGCTGTCGAACTCACAGAATGAAACTGAACGCAACGCAACGCAGCAAGACCGTATACTCGTAGCATCGTCACTCCACCGCCCGTGGCAAAGGCAGTGCCCGTGGAATTGACAAGAAGAGCGGGGTATTCGTTGCGCTGAGAAGGATAGCACGCTTTTCTGTACCTCTCTTCGTTTTAACTTTCTGAGCGTGTTTTTAATCCAAACATATCATATCTATATATTTTTGGAATCAGGAACCGACAAGGAATAAGATGAAAGTGTTTTTAAATTGATTTCGAAAAAAAAATTTGATAATAATTTTTATATATTTAATTTTCAGAGCTTGTTTTTAATCCGAATATAACATATTTATATGTTTTTGGAATCAGCAAATGATGGAGAATAAGATAAACGTAAATTTGGATCGTTTTATAAATTTTTATTTTTTTTTACAATTTTCAGATTTTTAATGACCAAAGTCATTAATTAATTTTTAAGCCACCAAGCTGAAATGCAATACCGAAGTCCGGGCTTCGTCGAAGATTACTTGACCAAAATTTCAACCAATTTGGTTGAAAAATGAGGGCGTGACAGTGCCGCCTCAACTTTCACGAAAAGCCGGATATGACGTCATCAAAGACATTTATCAAAAAAATGAAAAAAACGTTCGGGGATTTCATACCCAGGAACTCTCATGTCAAATTTCATGAAGATCGGTCCAGTAGTTTAGTCTGAATCGCTCTACACACACACACACACACACACACGCACACACGCACGCACATACACCACGACCCTCGTTTCGATTCCCCCTCGATGTTAAAATATTTAGTCAAAACTTGACTAAATATAAAAATAGGAGGGGGTCATAAGGGTACATTTACAGAGGTTATGAATGGACAATTTGAGAAAACAGGGTCTTGAAAGGGAGGGAGTCTTCTTCTTCTTCTGCGTTCGTGGGCTGAAACTCCCACGTACACTCGTGTTTTTTTGCACGAGTGGAATTTTACGTGTATGACCGTTTTTACCCCGCCATTAAGGCAGCCATACGCCGCTTTCGGAGGAAGCATGCTGGATATTTTCGTGTTTCTATAACCCACCGAACTCTGACATGGATTACAGGATCTTTTCCGTGCGCACTTGGTCTTGTGCTTGCGTGTACACACGAAGGGGGATAAGCCACTAAGCAGGTCTGCACATAAGTTGACCTGGGAGATCGGAAAAATCTCCACACTTAACCCACCAGGCGGCCGCGACCGGGATTCGAACCCTCGACCTTCCGATTAAGAGGCCGACGTCTTACCACCCCGCCACAGCGCCCGTCGGAGGGAGTCTTAAATCGGGGGGTCTCTAATGGGGAGTTTGCACTGTACAATAAATTAGATCCCTTACGTGTTCAGTGTTTTTCTGTTGTTAATGTAGACAGACAGTTCAGTGTAGGCCACAAACTCGTTGAGGAAGGTCTTGGTACCGATCAGTTCCCCCATCTTCAGTCCGTCTTCTCCGTCAACTCCCATCAGGAACGACAGGGGAAAGAACACGTACGAACTGATCAACTGAAATGCAAAGCAAATCGTGTAGAATTCAGACCATACTCAACTGAAATGCAAAGCAAATCGTGTAGAATTCAGACCATACTCAAATGACTTGCAAAGCAAGTCGTGTAGAATTCGGACCATACTCGACTGAAATGCAAAGAAAATCGTGTAGAATTCAGACCATACTCAACTGAAATGCAAAGCAAATCGTGAGAATTCAGACCACAGTTTCTGCATTTGATATCTAGCACGCAGTAAAATTAAACTTTTTGGTACCACCGGCTGGTTCACACTCCGCAGATCACTGATAATGATTTGATAAAATCGTTTATTTAACGTCACTCAGTAAAAACATTGGCGACATTAGATGCAGTAAGATAGCTTCATATCCATGGACGCGGGTGCCTGTGCAATAGTCTAGCGATAAGTTTGGGAGCGAGTTCACTGCTTATAGAATTTAAATATTTGGGGTACTCTAAATCTATTATGATTTCACGGGAGATCTCCTCATAAACAATAACATCACAAAACTATAACATTGTAAAGATGTATTAAACAATGGCGACTGCATGTGAGAGGGAACAATAAAGAGACCAAAAAGCAATGTACTCACGTTAAAATGACGAACACGGAACGAATAACGGCGACGTTTCGACCTAACCTCATATAATTCATAACCTCTTTATTTGTTCTATCGTCTTTCTTCTTCTTTTTTGTGTGTGTACTTTTGTGTTTTTGTGCCTGAAGAAGACCCTTAGGTCGAAACGTCGCCGTTATTCGTTCCGTGTTCGTCATTTTAACGTGAGTACATTGCTTTTTGGTCTCTTTATTGTAAAGATGGTGCAATACTAGAGCCCGCTAATAACATCGAGTTGATGAACCTCAAAAAAGACAGACTGCTAACGTTCCAAAATTCAGAATAAAAAATCATGAATGTTAGTAAAAGGAACGTTTAATTTTTGACATCATCTTTTTTGTCTTGTTTTGTGAAAAATTAAACCTTACATTAACTAGCCTAGGCTATGGTAACCTTCTTGATTTTTTATACGGATTGGAGGACTTCCTGATATTCTTCCGGGAACCTTCAAAGGAGAGAGAAAACAACTCCAAGCAAGTTGCTTGTACAGCCCAACTTGTAATGGCAAGACCCTCCATTAACATAGTGCCTGCGAATAAAGGACACATTCCTTTGCCCTTATATCCATTCGTTAAACCAGTCTCTCTGGCATGAGATGACCTCTGCAATGTTACGAAGTGACACCTTTGGCTTAGCTGTTTCAATCAAACATGTAGGCCTATGTTCGTGTCAATGCATATGCCCATCCAACTGACGCGAAAGATGGCAAAACTAAGAGAAAAAAACTAGTGTCCTTTTATATCAATGCATATGCCCATCCAATTGACGCGAAAGACGGCAAAACAATAAGATAAAAACTAACCTGGAAAGTGAGTTTAGGGTCGTGCACGCCCACGCGCTCTCCGAACCAGACGAGAGTGGCATTGACGAAGTCGAGGAGAGCGATGAAAGCGATGAGTATGACAGCGATGTTGGCCACCAGTTTCACTGACTGCGTCGCTCCGTTAGACGCTGCGTCAATAATGTTCCTCTCTTCTCTTCACGTTGTGTAAGAAAAGAGAAAAGAGAATTGATGGCTTTGATACGATCGGTGTAGGTTGATCATTTGACGTTTCGGTGGTTGTAACCTTTGTCAAAATTACTACTCACGATGACACAGAACAAAACAGAACAAAAACAACAACAAAACCTTACAAAAAAAACGTGTGGTTGTTGATAATTGTTGTGAATGGTCCTTTGGTATCTTCGTCGAGAAAGCAAATACGAGCAAGAAGATAGCTGCAATAGAGTGAAATGATGTAAATAATAAGTAAGCAAAAGCAACAGCAGTAATACTGAAAACTCACCCTCTCTTCATGTTGTAGACTTCCTCCTGTGTGTGTCTCGTCCTCTTAGTCTCAGGGTAGAACAGCTTGGACATGGCCAAGGCGGCTGGTGCGGACATCACAGAGGCCGACAACAAGTGGTTGGGAGAAACCTGTCAAAGAAATATTCTTCGTTGGTAATATGTCATTGGGAGCTCTGGGCTGAGGTGCACGAGAACGTTACCAACCGGGTGGGAGCCAGCCGCGGTGTAGGATTGGTTGAAATTGAAATTTGTTGCGATTTCAACCAATGAGACCCCGCGGTTTGTTCTCACCCGTTTGGGATGGCATCCACTTTGAGTTCGTGCAGCTCAGCCCTGGTAGCTAAATTGTTAGAGCACTGGACTTGAGATCCTCGGGCCACAGGTTCGGATCCGGGCCGGGTCAAATGTATAAGATGGATCAGAGACGGTATCCATGTCTCACCCCTGTCATGGCAGATAAAAGACCTTGCTCATTCTGCCAGAAGTGCAGATTGCTGATGACACCTTAACACTCACACGTACACCTGCTGCTGCCAGCTTTTCATTGGGAGGAAGTGAATCGCATTTCCCAGTAAATGGGACTATAACGTATAAAATCAAATCAAACGAAATATTGTCTGTGCAACGTCGTTTGAATAGTAAATTGCGTTGTTTTCTTTTAGATACAGTGACATATACTCACGCCGTACAAAATGAAGGCAGCCATGACAGAGCCAGCAATGGTGGCAAAGCCCCCGGTCAGTACAGCGTGTAGCTCGGATTTCGTCATTTCACTGATAAATGGTCGAATCATCAATGGTGCCTCACTCTGCAGAAATTTCAAACAAAACATAGAGAAAATGAAACACGCAGATTAACAAGTACATTGCCGGGAGATGGCATACCTGGCAGTGCTTGCAAGTAGACATTTAAGTGATGATTAACAAATAATTCATGATCTTGTTTGGGTATAATTGAAACTGAATGACATGCAAGTTCCCCTGGAAGCTTAAGATAGTCAACCCGTGTACTTAGGCAGAATTAAGCAAAGTCAGCAACACCATGAGAAGAATTATAAACAACAGGCAGACCTCGTCAAAAACAGCTCCATTATATCCGCAGGAGTGTTCTTCCCAAATCGTAAAACCCATTATCTAAACAACAAAATGACTGTGGGTAAGAACAAAGTTTAAAACAAGTCGCGTAAGGCGAAATTACTACATTTAGTCAAGCTGTGGAACTCACAGAATGAAACTGAACGTAGTCCGCCGCTAGTGCAAAAGGCAGTGAAAGTGACGAGCCTGTTTGGCGCGGTAGCGATTGCGCTGTGCTTCATAGCACGCTTTACTGTACCTCTCTTCGTTTTAACTTTCTGAGCGTGTTTTTAATCCAAACATATCATATCTATATGTTTTTGGAATCAGGAACCGACAAGGAATAAGATGAAATAGTTTATAAAACGATTTCGGAAATTTAATTTTGATCATAATTTTTATATTTTTAATTTTCAGAGCTTGTTTTTAATCCAAATATAACATATGTATATGTTTTTGGAATCAGAAAATGACGAAGAATAAGATGAAATTGTTTTTGGATCGTTTAATAAAAAAATAATTGTAATTACAAGTTTCCGATTTTTAATGACCAAACTCACTCATTAGTTTTTAAGCCACCAAGCTGATATGCAATACCAAACCCCGGGCTTCGTCGAAGATTGCTTTGCCAAAATTTCAATCAATTTGATTGAAAAATGAGGGTGTGACAGTGCCGCCTCAACTTTTACAAAAAGCCGGATATGACGTCATCAAAGGTATTTATCGAAAAAATGAAAAAAAGTCCGGGGATATCATACCCAGGAACTCTCATGTCAAATTTCATAAAGATCGGCCCAGTAGTTTAGTCTGAATCGCTCTACACACACACACACAGACAGACAGACAGACAGACACACATACACCACGACCCTCGTCTCGATTCCCCCCTCTATGTTAAAACATTTAGTCAAAACTTGACTAAATGTAAAAACAAAAGAAATCTGTTCTCACAAATGCACGGACAGCACACACAAAATAACAAAGTCAAATTTACACCTATGCAGACACAGAAACCCATTGATCTAAAAACACATGGGGCAGGTTAAAATATCATCACTGGTGTTGTCGGAAGGAAAGGATAGGACTGCGGATGAGTTATCGTGCCAAAGGAGGCTGCTGACTTCATCCCTTTGCCAAAGACAATACCAGGGTGGAAAAAGTATCTCACCTGGCCGATAAAGATGTTCCCAGCAGCGTTGAGAGACTCAGCGGGCGAGGTGCCCAAACAGAAGGCCAGGAAGCGGCCAAGGTTACGGATGATGAACTGCATGAATCCCACGTAGTACATCATGCTCACTAAGGTGGAGAAGAACACCACCACGGGCAGCACCTGTAGGACAGCAATGAAAGGGTTCATGTTGACTTCATGACAGCAATGAAAGGGTTCATGTTGACTTCATGACAGCAATGGAAGGGTTCATGTTGACTTCATGACAGCAATGGAAGGGTTCATGTTGACTTCATGACAGCAATGAAAGGGTTCATGTTGACTTCATGACAAAAAATGACAGCTGTGAAAAAACGGACCTGATGAAAAATCGACACAGCAGTTTAATGCTATAAGTAGTCATTGTAAAAAAGAAAGTAAAACAATGACAGGGGTTAAAGTGGAACAAACGACAAAAGAGTACACTAATAAAGAGTTAAAATGGACATCATGAAAAATTAATGTCACCCATTAATGAAAGATTGAAACGAATCAAAGAAGACAATTCAGGGTCCCCAAAGACGCTCCACCTAGAGGAAAGTGAAACTTTAGAGGGTCCAAATACCAGGAGGTTCATATTCTTGCTTTCGGCAGGCACATTCCTCACCTACACAGGATCTTTGAAGCGCTCATTTCAATGCAATGGCAACTTTCGGAAGTTCTCTGAGCCCTTTACAAAAACGCTGTGGTCATATCGGTTAGATTAACTCTGTAAATTGGCGTCGGTACAGATGTGTCAGAGCTTTTCTAAAAAAAAAGTGCCAATGGCATACATACGCATAATACCGGATATATGTAGTGCGTCCCGGGACCCCCGCCAGGAATGTTTTAGTACGGCTACTAGTGTGTATAGTACGCAGGGACGCACAGATTGGGGAGCCCCGCAACAGCCAATAATTATGAACATGTCCAGTGGGAATGTTGGTTCCTGTTGATTGTCTGGTACGGCGGGAAGGGGAGGAACATTGGGGGTTTGCCGTCGGGTGAAAACGACCTTTTTCTGGACAGGCATTTTTGATATTTATATGCATTTGATTAATGTCAAGGAGTAAAAATAGCACACACAAAATATATGGATTACTAGATGAATACGGGTACGGCTTCGCCGGGAAGAAATTGAGCCGAATAACCGGCTTCGCCGGAGACCCGGCTTTGCCGGGTGTACGCTGGCTTTGCCGGCGCACCGCACGAAGGAAGGGGGATAAACGCGCAAAACACTGGAGAAGAGTAATACCCGGCTTCGCCGGGACAGTGACCTTCTAAAAATAGTATAACGGGAATATAGATTGAGCGTTGTCGACAGTGACCTTCTAAAAATAGAAACGGGAATATGGATTGACGCCACACGAAGGAAGGGAGATAAACGCTGAAAACACTGGAGAAGATAAGGAAGAGTTACTGGGAATGGATCCAGAGAAAAACCAAAATCGGTTCAGCGCTGCGCGCTGAGAGCACGTGTTGAAATATCTCATCGACCAGGTTGTGTCTGGGGTGTACCTGAATATGGCCACCAAATTTGAAAGAGATCCATCGAGAACTTTGGCCGTGCATCGCGGACAGACACACACACACACACACACACACAGACACAAGTCGTATAATTATATATATAGAAGCAACCTCCTTAATCACAATACACACAGTTAATGCGGCTTTAGGTTTCCTACAACCACAGAGGTTCAAACCTAAGTTATTGACACACTCTTCTCTGTCTAACCAGTAGACAAAAAAAAACAAGTCGCGTAAGGCGAAATTACTATATTTAGTCAAGCTGTCGAACTAACAAAATGAAACTGGACGCACTGCATTTTTTCACCAAGACCGTATAGCATCGTCAGTCCTCCGCTCCTAAAAAAAGGCAGTGAAATTGACAAGCCAGTACAGCGCGGTAGTGGTTGCGCTGAGCAGGATAGAACTCATTTCTGTTTCTCTATTCTTTTTAACTTTTTGAGCTTATTTTTAATCCAAACATAACATTAACAGCTATTGTGTTTTCAGCGTAGCAATAGGGTCCGATATTTAGACGAGACAAGTATAATGCCGACGAGTCGAAGACGAGTCGCATTATACTTGTTCGAGTCTAAATATCGGACCCTATTGCTACGCTGAAAATACAATAGCGATTATATAGCTGTTCTGACCTTTATTTGTTGTTCCAAACTTACAAAAATTAATGACAGTTTTTGCGTCGATGCGTTGATCTCAGGTTTTGATAGCAGACGCCGTTTCTTATGCGCATTAGTTTTGCGCAGGTGCCACACTGACCTTGGAAAAAAAACTCGATTTGACAACACAGCTGTTAAACAGCTTTTTATTAGTTCATTCGTATACAACAAAAAGAAGTTTGAGTTTTTTTAATTTTGAACAAGACTACTTATAAAGAAGACCAAAACACAACATCAACGGAAAACTAGAAACAACCAAAGAACTAGGATGCAACAAGGGGAGGAAAAGAGAACAGCTAATCCGTACAAAGCGAGCAGACGGCAGCGACGTTTCCAGTTTGGGTGAATGGCATTTATACTTGTCTCGTCATGAAGCGAATTTTTCAACCTCCGTTATAAACGACTACATGAACGTTAGTGCCATGGGTTGTACATCAATACTTCAGAGGGGAAGTGGGGTATTTAATGTGGAGTTACGAGATAAGAAAAGCCGAATGCGAAAATTTGTGTCAGTCGGCAACTGTGAACTAAGCTCACAGGCACACACAAACGGCTGTTCCGTTGTACTCCCCTGTTTGTACTACATCTTTCGACTTTGGGAATTTTGTGGTGTTTAGGGACAGAAAATAATAGGTTTAGTCCTGTTTCATCGGGAAGTTAGCAGAAAAGGGTATGCTATCGACATTTGTAAAGCTGAAAAACATTCCCGAGAAGAATTTCAAGTTGTCAGTGTATGCTGTTGTCGATCAGTGAAACATCGTGTGGTACAGGTGGGTAAACCGGAACCATGCGTCTTTGTTATTGACAATAAGCTTTTGGATATTGAGAAAAATGGCCGACTTCCGTAGCATTATGCTTTGATGATCGGAAGAGACCATCCAATCACAGCCCCCGAATTCCCCCACGTGTTCATCAGAATAGCTATATATCTATATGTTTTTGGAATCAAGAAAACGACGTTAAACACCAAATAAAGAAAGAAAGAAAGAAAGGAATCAAGAACCGACAAGGAATAAGATTAAGTTGTTTTAAAATCGATTTCGGAAATTTGGCGGGGATGTAGCTCAGTCGGTAGCGCGCTGGATTTGTATCCAGTTGGCCGCTGTCAGCGTGAGTTCGTCCCCACGTTCGGCGAGAGATTTATTTCTCAGAGTCAACTTTGTGTGCAGACTCTCCTCGGTGTCCGAACACCCCCGTGTGTACACGCAAGCACAAGACCAAGTGCGCACGGAAAAGATCCTGTAATCCATGTCAGAGTTCGGTGGGTTATAGAACACAAAAATACCCAGCATGCTTTCTTCGAAAACGGCGTATGGCTGCCTAAATGGCGGGGTAAAAAACGGTCATACACGTAAAATTCCACTCGTGCAAAAAAACAACACGAGTGTACGTGGGAGTTTCAGACCACGAACGCAGAAGAAAAAGAAGAAGAAGAAGAAGATTTCGGAAATTTACTTTTAATCATAATTTTTATATTTTTAAATTTCTCAGCTTGTTTTTAATTTGAATATAACATATTTATATGTTTTTGGAATCAGAAAATAATGATGAATAAGATGATATTCTTTTTTGATCGTTTTATAAAAACATTATTTTTAATTACAATGTTTAGTTTTTTAATTACCAAACTCATCAATTAATTTGTGAGCCTCCAAACTGAAATGCAATACCAAAGTCCGGCCTTAGTCAAAAATTGCTTGACTAAAATTTCAATCAATTTGCTTAAAAAATGAAGGCGTGACAGTGCCGCCTCAACATTCACAAAAAAAGCCGTATATGACGTATGTCATCAAAGACATTTATCGAAAAAAAGGGCATATCATACCCAGGAACTCTCATGTGAAATTTCATGAAGATCGGTCCAGTAGTTCTCTGAAGCGCTCTTCACATACACACATATCATACATACATACATACATACATACATACATACATACAAACACACATACATGTACATACATACATACATACATACATACATACATACATACATGTACATACATACATACATACATACATACATACATACATACATACAAACACACATACATGTACATACATACATACATACACACACACACACATACACCACGACCCTCATCTCGATTCCCAGTCTATGTTAAAACATTTAGTCAAAACTTGACTAAATGTTAAAAACACAGGACACAAAACCTCTAGAAATCACGGCCTACCTTGAAGGCAAAGAAATGATTGGTGTAGAGGTTGCCAAAGACGAACTTGGAGCCAGCATCAGTATAGGCGAGTAGATCCGTAACACGGGCCCCCAGGTAGTCGAAAGCTTTGTAACCCCACGCGGTGCGTAAGATGAGCACAGCAAAGAAGAACTGTAGCGAGATGCCCCAGACCACCGGGCGCCACTGTACCTGTGAACATTCGGGAAGTCTCAGAGTTAATCTGAAAGTCTACTGTGGAACGGTTGGTAAGAATAGCAAAATAAAATAAAATGAATGAATGAATGAATGAATGAATGAATACATACATACATACATACATACATACATACATCTATATATATATACGACTAGTGTCTGTGTGTCTGTGTGTCTGTCTGTCTGTGTGTCTGTCCGCGATGCGCGGCCAAGGTTCTCGATGGATCTGTTTCAAATTTGGTGATCATATTCAGGTACACCCTGGACACAACCTGGTCGATGAGATATTTCAACACGTGCTCTCAGCGCGCAGCGCTGTGCGCGCTGAACCGATTTTGGTTTTTTTGGTCTGGATCCACTACCAGTAACTCCGCCTTATCTTCTCCAGTGTTTTCAGCCGCGATTATCTCCCTTCCTCCGTGTGGCGTCAATCCATATTCCCGTTACTATGTTACTATTTTTAGAAGGTCACTGCACGTTACTATTTTTAGAAGGTCTCCAGTGTTTTGCGCGTTTATCTCCTTTCCTTCGTGCGCCGGCGAAGCCGGCGTACACCCGACTTGCCGGGTCCCAGGCGCAGCCTGGTATTCGGCTCTATTTCTTCCCGGCGAAGCCGGTACCCGGCGAAGCGGGTAATCATCTAGTCCATACATATATACATACATACATACATACATACATACATACATACATACATACATACATACATACATACATACATACATACATACATACATACATACATACATACAAACACATATATCCATCAACTACTAAAATGGTCTGAACTTAACAACATGTCTTTAAATGCCGATA
This sequence comes from Littorina saxatilis, assembly GCF_037325665.1. NCBI lineage: Eukaryota > Metazoa > Mollusca > Gastropoda > Littorinimorpha > Littorinidae > Littorina > Littorina saxatilis. The sequence goes on along the minus strand of NC_090256.1, from coordinate 51,781,128 downwards.
AAACAAAATACATGTTATTAACAACGCGGCAAGAACGACAAAACTTGATATCAAAATTAAAACCTCTTAAAGTAAAACATCAAACTATTACAGAAGTAGAAAATCATAGAGTTTTAGGTGTAATGGTTGATAATAATTTATCCTGGAATGCTCATGTTTCAGAACTTTGCAAAACAGTTTCAAAAAAGATGTATTTATTTGAAAATAGAAAGCCATTCTTCCATGCGCATATACAATGAAGTATTGATTATTCATCAACACTGTGGGACACTGCCAGTGCAAATACTTTGAAGCCATTGCTTAGCTTGCATAAAAGAGCAATCAAACTGTTTCTGCTGAAACATGCAACACTTCAAGAAAAAGATTATAAACATTTGAATATTCTTCAACTGAAAAAAGAGATTGCATTTCAATAAAGCAGTAACAATGCACAAAATCATGAACAAAAGATCACCTCCCATTCTTGTCTCTAAATTTGTTACTATTCATTCACGAAACAAAAACAATTTTTCATCCCTCTTCCAAGAATAGACCTCTTCAAATCAAGCCTAACATTTTCTGGTAGCAAGGTCTGGAACTCCCTACCTAGAGATTTTCAAGAGACCACAAGTGAAAAGGGTTTTAAGATTAAACTCATTGATTTTCTGTAACAATGATAGCTGCATCTAAAATCTTTGATGGGTACTAATACGTACTTAACTAGTTTACTATAATTACTAAATGCCTTCTCAATGTGTTGGACAGCAAAGTATAAGGAACAGTAAATACCGGTAAATAAAATACCGGATCATCATTATCATTATCATCATCATTATTATCATTATTATTATTTAGAAGTAGTAGTAGTAGTAGTAGTAGTAGTAGTAGTAGTAGTAGTAGTATCATTACTTTTATTATGATATCATGAGTTACTTGTTGTTACATTTAGTCAAGTTTTGACTAAATGTTTTAACGTAGAGGGGGGAATCGAGACGAGGGTCGTGGTGTATGTGTGTGTGTGTGTGTGTGTGTGTGTGTGTGTGTGTGTGTGTGTGTGTGTGTGTGTGTGTGTGTAGAGCGATTCAGAGAAAACTACTGGACCGATCTTTATGAAACTTGACATGAAAAATCCTTAGTATGGTATCTCCAGACATTTTTTTCATTTTTTTGATAAATGTCTTTGATGACGTCATATCCGGCTTTTCGTGAAAGTTGAGGCGGCACTGTCACGCTCTCATTTTTCAACCAAATTGGTTGAAATTTTGGTCAAGAAATCTTCGACGAAGCCTGGACTTTGGTATTGCATTTCAGCTTGGAGGCTTAAAATTTAATTAATGAGTTTGCTCATTAAAGTTGTCATTAAAATCGATTTTTCGCAAACAGATTTAACATTGATTGCATCGTATTCTTCATCACATTCTGAATCTAAAAATATATACATATGTCATGTTTACTCTTAAAATGTGATCACAATTAACAAAAATAGATTAATTAGTCTTACGATTAAAATTTAAGAAATGGACCCAAAAATGATTTCATCTTATTCTTTATCATTTCCTGATTCCAAAAACATATAGATATGATACACTGAGCCCAAAAAGTTAAGGATATTTTTTCAGTGGTATACCCCAGATACACCAAAATGTTTATTTGGTGTCTTACCTAACAAGTCATACAAAGTTCGTTCAAATCCGTCGCGCAGTCAGGCTAATCTAGCGTGTAAAGGAAAGCGACTACTATCCTGAAAAACAGCAAAACATCCAGGGGTTTTGTGGTGCTCTTGCTGGGTAGCTGCAGTTGATATGCAATACATATAAAATTACAAATAGCAGCCTCTCCAAATTACACAGAACGATGACAAAGACCCTCATCTGGATTCGCGCTAGTACTTGGAGCAAACAGAACCCGAGAATGGACGTTGTAACGGTTTTCCGTTAAAAATTTGCAAACGTTCATAACGTCCTAGAAACAAATGTGACATGCACGCAATTCTGTGTACTTTGCAAAGAATGGTGCCATTACATGTGTGCCAAGTTTCAGAAACATTCTTTCGTGGGCTCAAAAGATATAGCCTCATGACTTTGAAGAAATAAAAAGTAAAATCTCACTCCGCTCTGCTGTTCTATTTTTAGACGATGACGTCTGCAAAACTCATATCAAGGTGGCTGAGTGATCAGGACACACACTTTCCACTATCGAGACAATGCTCTTACAGACTCTTAAAAACCTGGCGATGTCCATCTCCACAGCTCCATTTCGTACCATTCAAACTGTCTGATTCGTCACAGCAAATGCCAGATTGTGTCTCGCCGCTATCAAAACGACGATGAGAAAAACCCAGTGTTGCCTCCATCTGACGTCATATTTTTGGAATTATATGACGTCATGTCTGCATTCTTCTGTTATTTGATTCTTTGTATTCTTTACTTCTTTCTTATACAGCACAGCTGTGTTCAAAACACGCGAAAAGTTCTTTTCTGCAACTTCTACCGAGCAAGTGATTCGCATCATCCGTGAAAGGCTATTCGCATCCTATCGGAGAACGAGAATCACAATTATAGAAAAAATCCTAAAAAAAAGTTGCGCGAAAGACACCAGGGGCAGTATTTTTCACCTCTTTTCAAACAATCATACCTTTTGAGCCCGTGAAAGAATGTTTTTGAAACTTGGCACACATGTAATGGCACCATTCTTTGCAAAGTATACAAAGTTGCGTGCATGTTACATTTGTTTCTTAGACGTTACAAACGTTTCCAAATTTTTAACGGAAAACCGTTACAACGTCCATTCTTGGGTTCTGTTTGACCTAAGTACTGGAACATATCCAGATGAGGGTTTTTGTCATCGCTCTGTGAAATTTGGAGAGGCTGCTATTTGTAGTTTTAGATTTATTGCATATCAACTGCGGCTACCCAGCAAAAACACCATAAAAACCCTGGATTTTTTGCTGTTTTTCAGGATTGTTGTCGCTTTTCTTTACACGTGGGATCAGCCTAACTGCGCGGCGGATTTGAACGAACTTTGTATGACTTGTTAGGTAAGACACCAAATAAACCTTTTGGTGTAAAAAATGCAAAATATTATTCAGTTTAAGTCACCGTTTCGACGGTTGAAGGTGAATCATGCCGTCAAAAAACGTCATTTTTTAGGGTAGGCGTGGTCACGGACATGTGACGTCATACCCAAATATTGCTCAGATTCAAGAAACACATTTTTAAGCAGAAGAAAGACTGATCTTCAAATACACGTATATTTGTGACCCAAAAATTGCTGTTTAACATCTGGGGTATTCCACTGAAAAAATATCCATAATTTTTTGGGCTCAGTGTAGGTTGTATTCAAAACAAACTCAGAAAGTTAACAAGAATACAGAAAAGCGCGCTTTGCTGCTTAGCACAATACGCTACCGCGCTAATCTGGCGTGTCAATATCACTACGTTTTGCACGTGGGAGGTGTGCGATTTCCTTCACGCGGGGATTGACGAAGCTGAACTGTCTTGGTGAAAACATACAGTGCATTCAGTTTCATTCCGTGAGTTCGACAGCTTGACTAAATGTTGTAATTTCGCCTAACGCGACTTGTTTTTTGTTTGTTTTTGTTTTTTGTTTTTTTCAGGTATTAGTGTTATACCTGTTCCCTCATGGGCGAGGGCTGAGTGTAAAAAAGCATATACTGCTTATTACATCGTTACCCTTGTAAATAAAAAATTATCTTATCTTGTCTTGTCTTATCTTATCTTATCTCTGTCTGTCTGTCTGTCTGTCTGTCTGTCTGTCTGTCTGTCTGTCTGTCTGTCTGTCTCTCTGTCTGTCTCTCTGTCTGTCTCTCTCTCTCTCTCTCTCTCTCTCTCTCTCTCTCTCTCTCTATCAGGAAAGAATGTATCAGGTCAAGGCGGGGACTAGAATCTGACAAATGACCAAAGCCAATCCTCAGAGAGAGAAAGAGAGACAGAGACAGAGACAGAGACAGAGAGACAGAAACAGAGAGAGAGACAGAGAGACATAGAGAGAAGGCGAAGGCGAATTTTATTGCATCAAACACAATGTATATGTACAAGGGGGGAGAAAATAATTCACAGGTGAAC
>NC_090256.1:51544564-51774564 GCF_037325665.1 Littorina saxatilis | reverse complement strand
CTGATCTTCTTGGCAAGCACTATGATCCTGGGTAGTTCAAAAACGCCATCACAAATTTCACAATTATACAACAACAACAACAACACCCCCACAGCAACAACAACAACAACAACAACAACAACAACAATAATTATACCTCATCTTCTGGGCAAGCACTATGATCCTGGCTAGTTCCAAAACGACATCACAGGCTGCACAATCATACAACAACAACAACAACAACAAACAACAACAAATTGTACTTGATTTTTTTGGCAAAGTTCATAAAGCACTCGGAGGCCCCAGAGCAGTCACAGCACGTGATGGTGCCGCGTCTGACCAGGAACTCCCCCAGTCTGAACAGCAGGTACACACTGACCAGTAGTGTGACCACCAGCAGGCGAATGGACCCTTCGTCACCAAATCTGTAAAGGAAACAACCTCTGTCGACTAAACCGTAAAGTAAAAACTAAATTGTTATCGTAATTTAGTCAATGTAAAAGTGAGAGAGAGAGCGAGAGAGGGACAGACAGACAGACAGACAGACAGACACACAGACAGACAGACACACACACACACAGACAAACACACAGACATACAGACAGACAGACAGACAGACAGACAGACAGACAGAGCAAAATGTATTGAAAACCTTTCTGGCATTCAAGATTTCTTTACGTTTTGCTCGAAAAGGAATTAAAAATATGTTGAAAAAACCACAACTGAAAGCGAGACCGCGCAAAATGTTTAATGAGAAAACGGTTTTCAGGAGAAAAAAAACCCACCCATTGTTTTCCAAAGGCAAAAGCTGATTTCGTGACATTGACATAACAGCAACATGTTATTTACAATGCTCTACTCGCGTCCAGGCCAGGGGTTCAACCCAAGACATTATGGAACTTGGGACCACAAACCACTGAGCTACCGACCCCTGTTTCAGGATTCATGTGTGTTTATACTGTTGTTCTGATGTCTACATTGTGCTGTTACAACTAGTACATGTATGGCCATACTTCTACTCTTAAACCCAGCGCTCCCTGTAAAGAAACCAAAGAGGGCGGTAGCCAAGGAAAGGTTTTACTATGCGTGGCTATACTGACTCGCGACTGCGCACGGCTCACTTCCCTTCCCTTTCTCGCGCCGGGTTAGGGAATAAAATTGTCAAATTAAATCAAATCAAAAGGTCGAGGGTCAAAAGGTCGAGGCACAAAAGGTCGAGGACATTTGGTCAAGAGTCGAAAGGTCGAATGCGACAAAAGGTCGAGGGTGACAAAAGGTCAACAACAAAACGTCTACGGGACAAATGGTCGAGGATTTAAAAAGGTCGAGGATTAAAAAAAAAGGTCGAGGATTAAAAATGTTGATTTAATTTTCTGTGTCCATTCTATTCGTAAAGAAAATTCTGCTTCGAGTGCCGATTGTGCGTATCACAGGTGTGATTTGTGAATATGATCACACACACACACACACACACACACACACACACACACACACACACACACACACACACACACACACACACACACACAAACGCTCGAATACGCGCACACGCACAGACACATTCTTAGTATATGTTTTCACAATTTTGGATGTAAGACAAAACGACAGCAGTAACCTTTGTGTACTGTCTAGTCGTTTCCTTTCTGTGATTTGACGAGCTCAATTCTGTGTCTGTGTCCCTGTCAGAATTTATTTTATTTATTTATTTACGAGGATTTATATCGCGCACGTATCTCACCACACAAGGCGACCGTAAACACAAACAAACACCCGTCACTCAAGGCACTCTTTGTACGAACACTGTTTTGAATAACTAAACAAGTAACACAACATTTATAAATGCACACAAAGCAGCGTTTTTTTCAAGCAATAAAAAAAGAAAGAATTTAACACACACGTAAACAGAAAATTATGCCGACAGTTTTTTAATCCTCGACCTTTTTTTATTCCTCGACCTTTTTTTAATCCTCGACCTTTTTCAATCCTCGACCTTTTGTCCCTTAGACGTTTTGCTGTTGACCTTTTGTCGCCTTCGACCTTTTGTCGCCCTCGACCTTTTGACTCTTGACCAAATGTCCTCGACCTTTTGTGCCTCGACATTGTAAAACTCGACCTTTTGTCGCAAACACCCCCTTATTTGTCGAGGATTGTGGTATAAGCATTACAAATGAGCTTTGGTCAACCAGCCCTCGCCCAGAGAGGGACTACTCTAATCACATTATTTACACGGACATTCACGTAGAAAAAGAACAAGTACTGGGTTAGGTACCAGTAAGCGGCCTACATACTCGTATCTAATTCCACGAGGACTCTACGGGAACATTAACCATACAACACCACTTACTTGTAGGCCATGGCTGCGATGAAGTAAACTAAGTAGAGCACCAGCAGGACAAGGTAGAATATCTTCCACAGCAGGCCAGAGTTGCCCGTGAAGAATCCATACACAGCATCTTGAACGCGGCCAACGGCCTTCGAACAGTGGTCCTCGCGACCAGACACCTCCTCCTCCTCCCCCTCAACCACCTTCTCCCCCGTCTCTATCCCCACTTCATCCTCTCCTGTTAGCACTGCGATGTCATCGCCGGGGGCCACTGGAGGCATCGCGATGTCATTGCTGAGAAGGGGATCCGAGGGCTGTTAAACAAAACATAAAGAAATGTCATAATCATTTTATTTGACGTAACACAAAACAGCTCTATTTCACGCAAATAAGCAAACATAGACTCGTCCGTTCTACAACCCAGAGACTGGATGATAAAAGGTTCTAGACAAGGCCAACAAAAAAAAAGTTGTATGTTTCTGGTCACCCGACCCTACCTAGTTTTTTCCCGCCGACCCTAGACTTTTTTTTATTGCATTTGTAAAAAATAAAAATTAAAAAAAAGCGTCAAAACGAAAGTAACAGACGGCAGACGACAAAAGGGGGATAACCCCGCATCCCTTTTGTCTCATTTGTTTTGTAATGTGTTGTCTTTCTCTTTGTATGGTAAGTCCAGTCTCTTTGCGTCACTGTATAGTTATTTTCTACCCTGAGCAAAAAAACCAAAAAACAAAAACAAAAAAAACCTAAAAAATCCCTACCTACCTACCCTATTTTTTTACCCATGTTACCAGAAACATACAACTTTGTTGTTTTGGCCCAAAGGACCACACACACACACAGACACACATACACACACACACACACACACACACACACACACACGCACACACACACACACACACACACACACACATACACACACACGCACACACAAAAGATACCCCCAAAAATCGCAGAATGAATAAAAGCATCAACTCCGGTACCGACCTGAGCATCGTTGAACTCCTTAGAGTTTTGGGCAAAAGTAGTGTCGGAGTAGGAAGGGGGTGGGTCGTCGTGCTTGATTCCTTCTGGTTTGCGATGATAGGTCGTAAGCTCCGCCATCTTCACGCTTCAAGACTTCCGGGCTGGGCAGACAGATACAAAAATGATATAGTTATCAAAGGTTCTGATTTTCAAACTATTTCTCAAAAATGGCAGCTGGAAATGCTTCTCCTCAAAAATGGCAGCTGGAAATGCTTACCCTCTGAGAAGCAGTAGCACATGGCACACTATCGTGCAGTTCTCAGCTGACTCGACTGACTGAGCTGGCGTTCAGTTGGGCAGTATGATTATCATGTTACAAAAACAAGACACAGACACAATTGTAGATGTAGCAACGTTATTGTTTTTGGCATTTAAGTTAAGATTGTCAATGTTGAGCAATAATGATGAACAAGTGTCTCTGTATTATTTCTTCCTTGTTCGGTTGTATATATAATATTCACCACTGGTTTGCATGATTGTTGATGGAGGTAATATGCTTGGAACAAACCAGCGTGTATTTTGCATACGTGTGTACGTGAATTCTATTTTTCTTGTGATTCTTGTGTACCCCCCCCCCCCCCCCCCCTTAAAAGGGGATGTAGGCCCATACGCAATTAAAATGTATCAGTGTGAGTGTCAGTGTTCTAAGCTGACTCGTCCTGGGTCCTTGGCGATAACAAATGAGTCACTAAAAGAATGCCAGAGTGAAACAGTGCCTAGGTGCTTGCCTGATTTTTTTAAAATTTGTACAATGATCAGAGCTCCCTAAAGTGCGCGTCCCTGCATCCTATACGCACTAGAAGCCGAAATCACGTACTAGAAATTTATGGACGGGGTCCCGGGACGCACTAAACATATAAAGAGCGGGTCCCGGGACGCACTAAATTTCCGCTATCGGTGCGTACCGAAGGTACTCTTTTGAGACTGTAGTCGTCAGTCAAGTATAGTGCAAGCACAAATGCCAAGTTAACGCCGTAACGATTTAACAGGGTATAGTTGAAGTGTCCTCTTCGAATAGTCTAATGAAAAAAGAAACTTCATATCACACTTTTCGCGATAACAGTGCGTTTTATGAACACAGGGGGGTGGGAGAACATGGACTCTTGGGACCCTATAAAACTCTGCGTAGGGGGTCCATGGACCCTCTTAACATGATAACAAGGCACTTTATTTTTTTATATCCGGTGGAAAAGGAGCAAAAATAGTTTACGAAAGTCTTGTTAGAAAAACTGATACATGTGTCCCAAAAGCATGTCAAAGCTGGTAAAAACTCCTTGGTACTGAAATTAATTGGAATAAAGTTTTCTATAAAACAAAAATAAATACAAGATGTGATGATATTTCAATGGTTCCAAATTAAAACAAATAATAGGGTTCCAGTGACTAATTCAATATTGAAGGACATGGGTGTGGTCACAAGTAATGTTTGCAATTTTTGTGAATTAAAAAAAGATACGGTTTATCATTATTTGTGGCAATGTGAACATTTCCAGGTTTTTTTTGGACTGAATTTCAAAAATGTCTGAAAGAACAATGTTATAACTGTGAAAGACTCAGACTTACACCAACACTGATATTATTGAACCATGAAAACCACATAAAAACAGACGCTGGTTTGGGCTATATTTTATTAACAGCACAGTTTTTTGTTTACAAATGCAGAATGAAAAAAATTCGTCCCAACAAATTTCTATTCAAGTCACTCTAAAACAAATCTTAAACACACATCATCGTCCTGTAGTTTCACAGTTTACCGATTGGAATGTCTCAAAATGATGGAGTGACAGCGAGAAGAGCATGGGGGGTGGGGGGCTTATCGTTTTCTCTTAATATCCTTGACTGCTTGCTTGTGTGAGAACCGTTTTTAGGTTTGGGAAAATGAGAACATAGCCGATGCACAAGATATTCGTTCGTTCTCAGATTTTTACAAAGCAGTTTGCGGAAGCTGCACTTGAAAGATACCATCGTTCCTTCCTCCTCTTCTAAACGATCGTGCAAACCAGCACAGATCCGGACAGGCATGTTCGTACCATAAGAGCAGTCAGGGGCGGATCAGTTGCTTTGTAAGGGGGGGGGGGGGGGGGGGGCACTTTGAATCGAAAGTGAATGTGATGGGCGCGAAGCGCCCGAATTTGCTAGGGGGGTCCGGGGGCATGCCCCCCCGGAAATTTGTTTTGCCCAAAGAAGCAAAATGGTGCCATCTGGTGCCATTTGAACTTAGAAATGGTCATAGAATCAGCATAGAAAAATCTTTTTTTTCTTCTTTTTCTTTTTTTTTTTTCGGGCGAGGGGGGGGGCACGTGCCCCCTGTGCCCCCCCCCCCCCCTCGTCCGCCCCTGGCAGTCATCCACAAAATTAGATTAGCCTGACTCGACTGTATATCATGTCAAAGTGGGATTTTGTGTGTGTGTGTGTGTGTGTGTGTGTGTGTGTGTCTCTGTGTGTGTCTCTGTGTGTGTGTGTGTGTGTGTGTGTGTGTGTGTGTGTGTGTGTGTGTGTGTGTGTGTGTGTGTGTGTGTGTGTGTGCGTGTGTGCGCTAAATTTAATTCCGTGGATGACTGCCCTAAAAACGGTTTTCACACAAGCAAGCAGTCAAGAATATTAAGAGAAAACGATAAGCAGAAGGAGCGGTCATAGATACTGAGTAAACCTTTGTCAAATGTCATCTCTTGTTCAAACATTACACTGGTAACAGTGTGCCTGACTTACGCACTTGATAAAAAAAAACTGTTCTGACGTGGTTTGTCCTTCGTATTTTGTAACATAAAACTGCGCAAAACTGCCCTTAAAGTTAAACTGTACGTCTATTTTTCTTATTTAAAAAAAAAATCGTCATTCTTATCACAGTACCGGTCAGTGCAACTGTAAACATAGGCGAAGAACTTTCCTTATTTATGTACGACTCCTTCAACGTCTTTTTCATTGAAATGTATTGCCTTTGCCCTTTAGCATTTTCGTACCATAAGGGCAGTCATCCACAGAATTAAATTAGCCTGACTGTATATCATGTCAAAGTGGGATTTGTGTATGTGTGTGTGTATGTGTGTGTGTGTGTGTGTGTGTGCGCGCGCTAAATTGAATTCGCACCAAAATAACGACACAGGTGTCGGAAAAGCTACCTGCGATCATAAGCTGGATAATAACGATTTTGTGGAGGATTTAAAAAGGTTAAATTAACTTCATTGTTGACAATTTGGAAATGTATTTATTAACCAACTTATTTATATACATATATGTTGTTGTTGTTTTTTAAAGGTTTTTTTTTAATTGTATTTATTCATGTCAATAACATATATCTACTAAAACAAGCTTTCACCTAAAACAATCGCTTCAGTGAAGTAGAAAGTTCAAAGATGCCTTCCTACCCTTGTAGACAATCTTGTAAATTATGTAAATCACATAAGGTCGGTCCAGGATCTTACATAAGAGCATCCTTCCACCTAGACACATCCCAAAAATCAACAGCTTGGCTATTGTCCGTTGGGAATTGGACGTTTTCCGATTTAATTTTATAACTGACGCCTCTGTGAATCTGCAAAATGAATTCCTTAATTCCGCCCCAAAAGTCCCACTCTGCACGGGGAAGCAGTCAGTCTGTTGATTTGTTGTACGTGTCCAAGTAGTAGAATGTTATTATCCCATGTAAAGGTCTGGACGGAGTTGTAAGTGATGCCAAGATTGCTCCTTTACACGGAAAGGACAGGCTATTTAAAGGCACACTCCTTCTAAGATCCAACAAGGCTTTTAAATGGGACACAGCCATCCCTCCACTTGGTCACATACCAAAAGTGAACAGCACGGGAGCTCCCTTTACACATTGGGAATTTGTTTTGATGAAATAATTTTGTTAATGGAATCAGTGGCTTTTTTTTTTACCCAAGTAATTCTTAAAACCAATTCCCACAGTGTATAGATAACATCTAGGCTGTTCATTTTTAGTATGGGACCAAATGGAGGGATGGTTTTATCCATTGTAAAAGCTTGGCCCGATCTGAGACGGTGGGTTGAGCTGTTTCCACGAGAATGAGAGTGCATTTTAAAGCATGACGTATGCAGACTATTTTTGCAATATATCTGAGATCTGAGGGGATGTACAAGAATGAATCATTGCATAAAGGTAGCTTTAACAGTAACACTAAACGTTAAACATCCAGAATACACTTGTAACGAGGACCATATGTCGCCCCAGCGTGTTGCGCTCGGCAACATAGTGTCTTTTCGCTGATTAAATGGGCGTGAAAGTGGTCAATAACAGACACTGGGCGAATTCGCAATTATCTCTTGATGATACATCTTCCACTCTGTCTCACGGCTGTACTGTTATGGACAGTAACCACACACGCATGGACACATGCACGCACGCATTAACGAAAGCACACCCACACACACACACACACACCACGCAAGTCCGCCATTCGGCAGCGAAAGAAAGAAATAAAGCACCTTGCCTCTGGAGGTCCTCAGTTCAGAGTATAAACCATCACTGCAAAAAATGTTCTCCCATTATTAATTGTCTTTGATCACGCCTTGATCGGAATCTTCAAGTCCTATTCACTTGCGTTGCTGCCCTTTGAGTTTTATATTTGTCTCGGCTGATAACAGTTACAGTAGTGATGACTTTAGTTTTGCTATTAAACTCATTTGACATTACATTCACCAATAAAATTAATGTTCACTGGTTCTGTCTCTTCAACATGAGACAGACGTACAGAAAACCGGACAGACACACAGATAGACGGACAGACCAACACATGATGTACACGGGCCAACAGAAAACCAGACCGACCGACCGACTGGAATAAATGTACTATTAGAAAAAAGTCCATGTGAAGTTTGTTCACTACTCACGATTTTTCTAGTGTCTTCATGCACTACTCCATCAGTTTCTTGAACGACCGACACACATACAGCATCATACCAGGGGATGGTTTTTGGGTTTTAATGTCCCTTCAGCATCATACCAGGGGAAAATATAGTGTACACAATAGTCTCCGAATCCATTACGACATCAGATATTGGAACTTCGAGCGACTGACGGCGATTAGGGACTACAATAAGTAGCAATAAAAATGTAGACACCAGATGACCAAGAATGTAAATGCACACACACAAACTAGAGTTCACGGAAAATTGCCATCTTATACTTGAGGGTATACATGTGCTGTTTGTCATCATTTTCACGAGTTTTCATTCACAAGCACCTGGGAAATAAATCTCATGTTGCCCAGGCAATAAATCCCCGGTTACCATAGTTGCAGGAAGCAGGTTATACATGGATAATCGGCGTTTCCCCAGACCTAAACAGACGACACGACACTGCTTTGCAAAGTTCCACAAACAAACTGGCAAACTGGCAAAAGTAAACAAAAAACAAACTACTTCATGAAAGGTCATAAATTCTTCATAAACAAATGAAACCTACCGATATGTTTTGTCTTCTTACAAAGTCATGGAGTGCGTGTATCTGTGTTTCGATACACAGACGTTCGAAGAAACACGAACGTCAAGTTCAAGTTAAACACATTTTGACCCGTGCACAAGACGTTTATTATTTAGTTGTATCAATAAACGAAGCGCAAATAAGAAATAATAATTAAAGCAAAGAAAATAGCAACAAGACATGCAAACATCTAACAAAGCCGAGCAAGCAGAATGACAGGTCTAATGAAAAACAAAGAGGCACTGAGTCGGAAACAAGATCGCGATTCTTTCCTTCGCTGCACGACGCAAATCTTCTGTGACCTTTGACCCAACGTAGCTTCCACATTCGATCCGACTAAGCTTAATATTTACAACTGAAAGCCGAGGGGGTGGAATACCGAGATGAACCTACAGAACTGTGCATCCTCAAACCTGACATATTCATCCTAACATTTTATGAACTCAAAAACACAGAAAGTTGCTTTCACACGCCAGCTTTGATTGCCAGTGATTATCAAAACGGAACTCGTGTGGTTATCAAAACGATACTCGTGTTTCAAAACATGGCTGGCTCCCTGTGTTGATTGTGCACTTATTTTCTCACTACCAAAATGATGACAAAAACGATGTTTGGATGTTTGTTGTCAGACCAGCTTTTTTGTCGGTCCTCGGGGGGCATATCGACTTTTGTTTCATATTAATTTTATTGACCGCGGCCATCTATGTGCTTGTTACCTTAATTAACAATAATACTTTCTTGGAACTTTGAGAAGAAAAAAAACCAAACACACACACACACACACACACACACACACACACACACACACACACACACAAACTTGTTGTTGTGGTTGTTGTTGTTGTTGTTGTTCTTGTTGTTGTTGTTGTTTATTTTTTGCATTCATATTCCTACAAAAATACATGTATAACCACTCTGCCGCAATATTGTGCTGGTTTTTCGTTTACTACACACCCACAATATGTGAGTAATCTGTACCTTTGAATACCACGATGGCCTTTCATAAATGTAAGAAGGCCTACTTTTCTCTGCTACTGTGGAACCCCCTCTTGAAACCTTAAAGGCTTTCTTTCTTTCTTTCTTTAATTGGTGTTTAACGTCGTTTTCAACCATTCAAGGTTATATCGCGACGGACCTTAAAGGCACAGTAAGCCTCCCGTAAACCACCCCAGATACTGTCAGGCTTTTACACACAGTACAAACACCCTTCCCTTTAAACGCTCACCAAACGGAAACATCCTATAGGTGCCCTACGTAAAGAGCGAGCAATTTTTAAAGAATTAATTTTTCGCCGATTGCTCAGAGACAATCGAACCGTGGTGCGTTTGGGCGCTAGACCTAACTTTTAAAATCTAAATAATAAATTGACAGCTTGTTACACAAACATTCTTAAATCATAAAAGAATTCTCTTTTCATCAAGACAAGATCATGACAATTCGAAGTTTTAAAGTTTGAAAAAAGAAAAGCCCGGAAGCAGGGTCACGCAAGGTCGTAGTTCTCGTAGCAGACGACGGTTTATGCAATCGCCAGATCCTCTGAACAGTCAAAAGCCATCGCAAGAGTTCTTGTGAACCACAGCCGTTTGTTTCGTGCATAGTCAAAGGTACATAATAACGTGCTATTGCAGATAAGCTCACACCGAGTCGCATTCAAATTACTAAGTGACGACTACATTGTGAAAAGGGGAAACTGGATCATACGGGTTCACGATGGCTCAGGGGTAAGATAAATAACGCAAAAATAAATTCTTTGAAAATTGCTCGCTCTTTACGTAGGGCACCTAGGATGTTTCCGTTTGGTGAGCGTTCAAATGGAAGGGTGTTTGTACTGTGTGTAAAAGCCTGACAGTATCTGTGGTGGTTTACGGGAGGCTTACTGTGCCTTTAAAGAAATCAGGTCATAGATTATAATTGAGGCATATTTTTTAGACATTGTCGACAAAGAAATCTGAACAAAGCAAGGACTTAAATGGGAAGGGCGGGGGGGGGGGGGGGGGGGGGTGTCTTAACTTGAGTGGTAAGGGCTGGGGGTCTAACAGGGAGCCGTTCCACTGCACAACACTGGCTTTCTCAGAAGGTATTTTATACATGAGACAATGATCACTAATGCCAGCACCTATTCAAAAATGACATTTGTAAAATATCAAGGCGGCTTGGAAACATGAATACACGCATGCAGTATGGGTAGCGCCGTATACTGTATGGCAGCTCGCTTTCCCCAGTGAGAAAGCAGCCCGAATTTCCATCATGGTAACCTATATGAAATCTTATCCTTATCCGTATCTTATAAACACGAACTTGAGCTGTAAACTCCAGCCCTCTGTTTATAAAAAGTGTTTCTAACAGTGACGACAATTATAACTTTCAAGTTTCTGACATAAGTGGTAGATTGAAGGGATGCTGTTTTATTTCCAAATCTTTAAATGTTAAGACTTATTCTCAAAGAATATTGAAGGCACTGAAAATTATACTCACGAGGAAAATAGATTGAGTCGCGGCTGCGAAGAAATGGATACAACAGCAGTACTTGAAGTTCTTCACAAATCTGAACTTCTAAAACAGCGAACAAAACGTAGCGGCCGTTCTGTCCCAAAGCACTATCAACAATCATTTATATTCCAGTGCACCAGCATATAGTTCGTGCATTTCGGCACACGCGGAATTTCTAGAATATGTGCATCCGCATTCTGCAGAACCTTAAAGGAACCTTAAAAGGCGAACAATTCGGCTCAGCATCTCCCATCTGGCCAGGCTTTTAAATGGGATAAGGAGGTGCAGTTTACACGCTAAACTGAAGTGTTCCACTTTTAAATGGGATAAGGAGGTGCAGTTTACACGCTAAACTGAATTGTTCCACTTTTAAAATGGGATGAGGTGCAGTTTACACGCTTAACTGAAGTGTTCCACTTTTAAATGGGATAAGGAGGTGCAGTTTACACGCTAAACTGAAGTGTTCCACTTTTAAATGGGATAAGGAGGTGCAGTTTACACGCTAAACTGAAGTGTTCCACTTTTAAATGGGATAAGGAGGTGCAGTTTACACGCTAAACTGAAGTGTTCCACTTTTAAATGGGATAAGGAGGTGCAGTTTACACGCTAAACTGAAGTGTTGCACTTTTAAATGGGATAAGGAGGTGAAGTGTACACGCTTAACTGAAGTGTTCCACTTTTAAATGGGATAAGGAGGTGCAGTTTACACGCTAAACTGAAGTGTTCCACTTTTAAATGGGATAAGGAGGTGCAGTTTACACGCTAAACTGAAGTGTTCCACTTTTAAATGGGATAAGGAGGTGCAGTTTACACGCTAAACTGAAGTGTTCCCCTTTTAAATGGGATAAGGAGGTGCAGTTTACACGCTAAACTGAAGTGTTCCACTTTTAAATGGGATAAGGAGGTGCAGTTTACACGCTAAACTGAAGTGTTCCACTTTTAAATGGGATAAGGAGGTGCAGTTTACACGCTAAACTGAAGTGTTCCACTTTTAAATGGGATAAGGAGGTGCAGTTTACACGCTTAACTGAAGTGTTCCACTTTTAAACACAGTTGTTGTAAGCAGTTTTATCCTACATACGTGAGAGAGACCAACCACGAGATAACAATGTATTTCAATTCACAGGTGGTGATATCATGTAAAGAAGGTCGTGTCAAACTAGTCTGGCAGGGACCTGATTTTCAAATGGTCATGATGCCAAAGTCACCGAGACAAACGTCATTCTGGAAACCCCTTTTGCACTTGCTGTTTCCCTTGGAAGAAGAATTTGTTTAGAACTAACACGTCACGCCAGACTTTCAAGAGTGACGTCTCTTTGCTTTGAAGTCAAAGATTGCACGAGGCTTTGGAAGAGATCGAGGTAACATAATTATACGAAGCGTCTTCAATCATTTAGACACGCCGACTCCGAGATGTAGTTTGGAGCAGATCGATGCCGGGCACGCAAGTACAGTATGTAGGATAAACATATTACTATATGACTTGCTGTGTCGTACCAGATTTACACTCGTTGCTAATTCAAATATTGAAAAGCTTGCTTTCGCTCGCATTTCAATATTTAAACAAGTCGCGTGAAGCGATATAAAAACATTTAGTCAAGATCAACACCACAAACCAATGATCGCCGAGACTACATTCAGATAGTCGCGGCTAACCATACCGAAGACCGTGACGGGGCACGCTCGCCGCCGCGAAGCACACGTTCATAGTACTAACTAAACCTATTTTCTTTCATTTTGAGCACATTTATAGAGTAAACATGACATATGTATATATATTTGAATTTAGGAGAAGATGAGGAATACAATGCAATCAATTTTAAATCTGTTTGCGAAAAATCGATTTTAATGACAACTTTAATGACAAACTCATTAATTAATTGTTAAGCCTCCAAGCTGAAATGCAATACCAAAGTCCGGCCTTTGTCGATGATTACTTGACCAAAATTTCCACCAATTTGCTTAAAAAATGAGAGCGTGACAGTGCCGCCTCAACTTTCACAAAAAGCCGGATATAACGTCATCAAAGACATTTATCGAAAAAATGAAAAAACCTGTGTGGAGATATCATACCCAGGAACTTTCATGTGAAGTTTCATAAAGATCGGTCCAATAATTTTCTCTGAATCGCTCTACACTACACACACACACACACATACACACACACACACACACACACACACACACACACACACACACACACGTACACACACACACACACACACTGGCACACATACATACACCACACCCTCGTCTCGATTCCCCGTCTATGTTAAAACATTTAGTCAAAACTTGACTAAATGTAAAAAAGCAACTCGTGTCAATCTGGCACCACACAGCAAGCCTTGTAGTAACTAGTATTCTCGAGTCATGAACACCGTGTGAAGGGTTTATTATGTGAGCTACTTTTGCTGGTAGAATTATAGGGTAGTTCACACAGCGTTCACAACTGGTTACACTGAAAAAACTTAGTTCAAAAGTGGAACACCTCAGTTTACAGTGTAGACCGATGTACACGATCCAGGTTTTTGCCACCCTTAGACTTGAACACATACCAACAATTAACATCCGGATTGCGTCTTGTGTAGAGACGGTATTTTTGATGAATTATGTTTGAAAGTGGCTCTACCGTCAATCAGATAAATTAGTCACTGGAAGCCGCATCCACGGTGTTGATATGTGGCATGCCGCTTCTAAGTCAGTGGAGAGATAGTCCTATATGGGGCGGGGATATAGCTCAGTTGGTAGCGCGCTGGATTTGTATTCAGTTGGCCGCTGTCAGCGTGAGTTCGATCCCAGGTTCGGCGGAAATTTATTTCAGAGTCAACTTTGTGTGCAGACTCTCTTCGGTGTCCGAACCCTCCCCCCGTGTACACTACATTGGGTGTGCACGTTAAAGACCCCACGATTGACAAAAGGGTCTTTCCTGGCAAAATTGCTTAGGCACAGTTAATAATTGTCTACCTATACCCGTGTGACTTGGAATAATAGGCCGTGAAAGGTAAATATGCGCCGAAATGGCTGCAATCTACTGGCCGTATAAAATTTCATCTCACACGGCATCACTGCAGAGCGCCTAGAACTGTACCCACGGAATATGCGCGATATAAGCGTCATTGATTGATTGATTGATATATCCCATGTGAAAGCTTGGCCAGATCTGAGATAGTGCGTCAAATCGTTTACTTAGGCAGTACATTGCCTTTAAACTTTCCGACCTAACAGACACCGTCGGACCTTGGCCTATAGATGCATTCGCGATAACAGTTCCTGAGAAATAATAATGTCAAGTGAGTTTAAAAACCATTGGCTGAATTTGCACCAATGGGTCCGTTAGCTAGCTAAACGAGGTCACCCAAGGCAGCGCTTGACAACGCTATTCTTTGTGTCAAGTGTCTTGTGAGGTCTCGTATTAATTGTCTAGAGCAACTCTCGTGCTCCTCATTTTCCGTAGAATAGAAAATGTAAGTTTTACGCCATCACGGCAAAGCCATTAGGGGCATGTTACTCATTTTCCGTCGGAAGAAGACCTTGAAATAAAATGAGATGGCTGCCTGATCGAGTGGCATTGCCAAGAACAGGTTCAGTGTAAAGCTCCCTGAACAGAAAATAAAATAAAAATTCAGCAAGTGCCCCCCGCCAATTAACAATAAATAAATTAGTACTGATCTTAAACCCCCGAACTCTGAATACAGAGCTGACTGAAATCGGACGCAAGACTCGTGAATGTACAAACATTGATTTCTTCTGCATCTGCCTGTGTTCTGCAAACCATGCAAATCCTCCACGATTCTGCTGTGCCTGGTATTTTTAGGCATTACGCGTAGGCCTAATGCCTTGTTTCACTTATATAGCTGACCCAGTATACGCTGTCTGCACAAATATAGGTCCCTGCTTGTACGAATACCTTCTGCCTTGCTATTATTAGATACATGTCCCTGTGCCCTCCTCCAGCCGCGCAAACACAGCACAAGCAGACGCTTTTTAACTATTGATCGTGGGAAACCTTTTTGGGGTCACACACCATACAGACAAAGCAAGAGCTAAAACACACACACACGCACACTCCACCGGTGTAACGATTTCATATTTCACCCGTGGTCATATTTCCCCCTCGATATATACTCAAGACTGAAATGTTGTTTCCTGGTAAAATTAAGAAGTGAAATTATTTAAGGACGAAAAGCATGTCAGTTTCTTGCATGTGAAGAAAATTGGTGGTGACATTGAATAGATTTTTTCACCCCAAAAATCGATTTATTCGAAAACGTGTACCGAGTGGTTACGTCCCTTGAATAAGAAGAGAAACATTTTAGGATGAATCAAATTTCTAAGTTAAATAAAAAAAATTGGTTGGACAAATTTGGCCCCATGAATGTAAGGTACACAAGGTCGCTCATCAGTACTATCGAAGGGTGTTTGTTTGTTCAGTGTGGAGTTTATACAAGATCAACGTGGCCCAGAATCGAAATATGACCACCGACGGGGAAAGATGTCATCGTCACACCGGCAAGAACAGTTTCGGGTCACGGAAGGGGAAGGGGGGGGGGGGGGGGGAGGGGGGAGCCACCAGCAAGGGGCTTCGGCAAGTGGCGCAGATAGATGCACGGCATGTTTCTTCTGATCAAGACGACGAGGTGACAACATTTTATGCTCACTTTCCTGTTTTGCAAGGGAAATTGAATTTGAATAGGCGCTCCTCACAATTTCAGTAGGGCTGGACAGATAGGTTCCTGTGTGTGTTTGGATGCGCAGAAGAATAAGAAGAACAATAAGAACGTACACTACTACTGCTACTACACTGACTGACAACAACAACATCGACTAAGAGGACAAACAGAAGCAACACAGCCTGTACCTCAAGTTAATCGTACAACACTGAAATTCAACACTTCAGTTTGAATATCGGCCAAGGTCAGTCAAAGATGTAACTCTTCTGAGAGAACACAAACAGGTCGCGTAAGGCGAAATTACTACATTTAGTCAAGCTGTGGAACTCACAGAATGAAACTGAACGTAGTCCGCCGCTAGTGTAGTGCAAAAGGCAGTGAAAGTGACGAGCCGGTTTGGCGCGGTAGCGGTTGCGCTGTGCTTCATAGCACGCTTTACTGTACCTCTCTTCGTTTTAACTTTCTGAGCGTGTTTTTAATCCAAACATATCATATCTATATGTTTTTGGAATCAGGAACCGACAAGGAATAAGATGAAATAGTTTTTAAAACGATTTCGGAAATTTAATTTTAATCATAATTTTTATATTTTTAATTTTCAGAGCTTGTTTTTAATCCGAATATAACATATTTATATGTTTTTGGAATCAGAACATTATGAAGAATACAATAAAAGTAATTTTGGATCGTTTTATAAAAAGAATAATTTTAATTACAATTTTCAGATTTTTAATGACCAAAGTCATTGATTAATTTGTAAGCCTCCATGCTGAAATGCAATACCAAAGTCCGGCCTTCGTCGAAGATTGCTTGGCCAAAATTTCAATCAATTTGATTAAAAATTGAGGGTGTGACAGTGCCGCCTCAACTTTTACAAAAAGCCGAATATGACGTCATAAAAGACATTTATCGAAAAAAAGAAAAAAATGTCTGGGGATATCATACCCACGAACTCTCATGTAAAATTTCATGAAGATCGGTCCAGTAGTTTACTCTGAATCGCTCTACACACACACACACGCACACACACACACACACACACACACACACACACACACACACACCACGACCCTCGTCTCGATAACCCTCTGTCGTGTTAAAACATTTAGTCAAAACTTGACTAAATGTAAAAACAACACTAAATACTACTACTACTACTATGACTACTACTGCTACTACTTCCACAACAACAACATCGACGCACACTTAGGGAACACACAGAAGCACCAGCCTACCTTAATTTTACAGCAGATTCAACACTTCACTTTGGATATAACGCTTCTGAGAGGGTTTTGCAATAGGCGGCCGACTTGCCGAACAGGCCAGAGAGAGAGCTCTTCGGCGGCAGAGGTGGGATTGTTCGCTTCCCTGTGGGCACCTCGTATGGCGCCTGCTGTAAGTTCATATCGGGCTCAGTCGCCCCTCGATGTCAAAACTTGACTAAATGTAAAAACAGCGGTAAATGCACGCTTTTTTTTCATGGGAACTGAAACTGTCACAGAATGCTTTCTTTGGGCGCACCACCCGAAATTGTTTTGCTTCACGCTGCAGTGTTTTTGTGTGGGTTTTTTTTACAGGTGCGTTGCACCTGCCCGCGCTAAAGCCTGGCGCTCACCTATGTAACGCCAGCAGGACAGACGACGCACTGCAGATTATAGAGGTGATTCTTTTTTCCCCGGCCCGCTACACGTTGCGTGAAAAGAAAACAGGCCAAGTACTCGTCATAATCCGTATTGCAGCACTGCAGCGCCGCTGACTCAGCGCAGGTATATTGTGCCCCCAAGGTTGATGGTTATTTAATCAGAGCGCGACTGAGGTGAAATCGTACTTGCGCCGGGGTTCGAGGCAAGGATACCTGCTAACGCTGCCGAACCTCACCGAACTAGTTCGGCGACGTCATCAAATCAGGGGATTCCCCTATATTTTTGTTGCAGATGTAATGTTCGCGGTTCGCCGATACAATCCTGCAAACATTCGGCCGCGCGTCATCGGCGAACTGAACGTTTTCATTGTTTGAATATTTGTGCATCTTCATCCTTGACTGAAGAGTGACAATACTGACGGCAAAAACGCTCGCCGACCTAGTTCGGCTTGGCCCGGTTCGGCTGTAGTTAGTAGCGGGCTCAGTTTAGGTTTTGGGCGGTGACTAGCCGAAATCTGTTCCGGGTTTTCTCTTTTACCTGGTCGAAAAGGAAACAAGTCGCGAAAGGCGACATTACTACATTTAGTCAAGCTGTGGAACTCAAAGAATGAAACTGAACGTAGTCCGCCGCTAGTGCAAAAGGCAGTGAAAGTGACGTGCCTGTTTGGCGCGGTAGCGATTGCGCGGCTGTGCTTCATAAGCACGCTTTACTGTACCTCTCTTCGTTTTAACTTTCTGAGCGTGTTTTTAATCCAAACATATCATATCTATATGTTTTTGGAATCAGGAACCGACAAGGAATAAGATGAAATAGTTTTTAAAACGATTTCGGAAATTTAAGTTTGATCATAATTTTTATATTTTTAATTTTCAGAGCTTGTTTTTAATCCAAATATAACATATGTATATGTTTTTGGAATCAGAAAATGACGAAGAATAAGATGAAATTGTTTTGGATCGTTTAATAAAAAAAATAATTTTAATTACAAGTTTTGATTTTTAATGACCAAACTCACTCATTAGTTTTTAAGCCACCAAGCTGAAATGCAATACCAAACCCCGGCCTTCGTCGAAGACTTCTTTGCCAAAATTTCAATCAATTTAATTGAAAAATGAGGGTGTGACAGTGCCGCCTCAAATTTTACAAAAAGCCGGATATGACGTCATCAAAGGTATTTATCGAAAAAATGAAAAAACGTCCGGGGATATCATACCCAGGAACTCTCATGTCAAATTTCATAAAGATCGGCCCAGTAGTTTAGTCTGAATCGCTCTACACACACATAGACACATAGACACACAGACACACACACACACACACACACACATACACCACGACCCTCGTCTCGATTCCCCCCTCTATGTTAAAACATGTAGTCAAAACTTGACTAAATGTAAACAAGTCGCGTAAGGCGAAAATACAACATTTAGTCAAGTAGCTGTCGAACTCACAGAATGAAACTGAACGCAACGCAACGCAGCAAGACCGTATACTCGTAGCATCGTCACTCCACCGCCCGTGGCAATGGCAGTGCCAGTGGAATTGACAAGTATTCGTTGAGCTAAGAAGGATAGCACGCTTTTCTGTAGCTCTCTTCGTTTTAACTTTCTGAGCGTGTTTTTAATCCAAACATATCATATCTATATGTTTTTGGAATCAGGAACCGACAAGGAATAAGATGAAAGTGTTTTTAAATTGATTTCGAAAAAAAATTTTGATAATAATTTTTATATATTTAATTTTCAGAGCTTGTTGTTAATCCAAATATAACATATTTATATGTTTTTGGAATCAGCAAATGATGGAGAATAAGATGAACGTAAATTTGGATCGTTTTATAAATTTTTATTTTTTTTTACAATTTTCAGATTTTTAATGACCAAAGTCATTAATTAATTTTTAAGCCACCAAGCTGAAATGCAATACCGAAGTCCGGGCTTCGTCGAAGATTACTTGACCAAAATTTCAACCAATTTGGTTGAAAAATGAGGGCGTGACAGTGCCGCCTCAACTTTCACGAAAAGCCGGATATGACGTCATCAAAGACATTTATCAAAAAAAGGAAAAAAAAGTTCGGGGATTTCATACCCAGGAACTCTCATGTCAAATTTCATAAAGATCGGTCCAGTAGTTTAGTCTGAATCGCTCTACACACACACACACACACACACACAGACACACGCACATACACCACGACCCTCGTCTCGATTCCCCCCTCGATGTTAAAACATTTAGTCATAACTTGACTAAATGTAAAACAAGTCGCGTAAGGCGAAAATACAACATTTAGTCAAGTAGCTGTCGAACTCACAGAATGAAACTGAACGCAATGCCATTTTTCAGCAAGACCGTATACTCGTAGCATCGTCAGTCCACCGCTCATGGCAAAGGCAGTGAAATTGACAAGAAGAGCGGGGTAGTAGTTGCGCTAAGAAGGATAGCATGCTTTTCTGTACCTCTCTTTGTTTTAACTTTCTGAGCGTGTTTTTAATCCAAACATATCATATCTATATGTTTTTGGAATCAGGAACCGACAAGGAATAAGATGAAAGTGTTTTTAAATTGATTTCGACAATTTAATTTTGATAATAATTTTTATATATTTAATTTTCAGAGCTTGTTGTTAATCCAAATATAACATATTTATATGTTTTTGGAATCAGAAAATGATGGAGAATAAGATGAACGTAAATTTGGATCGTTTTATAAATTTTTATTTTTTTTTACAATTTTCAGATTTTTAATGACCAAAGTCATTAATTAATTTTTAAGCCACCAAGCTGAAATGCAATACCGAAGTCCGGGCTTCGTCGAAGATTATTTGACCAAAATTTCAACCAATTAGGTTGAAAAATGAGGGCGTGACAGTGCCGCCTCAACTTTCACGAAAAGCCGGATATGACGTCATCAAAGACATTTATCAAAAAAATGAAAAAAACGTTCGGGGATTTCATACCCAGGAACTCTCATGTCGAATTTCATAAAGATCGGTCCAGTAGTTTAGTCTGAATCGCTCTACACACACACACACACACACACACACACGCACGCACATACATACACACACACACACACACAGACACACACACACACACGCACATACACCACGACCCTCGCCTCGATTCCCCCCTCTACGTTAAAACATTTAGTCAAAACTTGACTAAATGTAAAAAGAGCCTGTAACCGGTCAACAGGGAGAAGGGTCTTTTTCTGCCCTGGGTTACCCACAAAATTATCATGAACCGTATGGTTAAGTCGTTTATTTTGCGTTGAGGTAAATCCGGTCCGCTGTTGTTTTTCTGCTTAGACATCATTTTTCCTCCAGTCATGTTCCCACGTGCGCTATCCTGGCCTGTTTGTCTCGTCTGTGTTCACGGTGTCCTCTCTTTGTGTCTGTCATACCTTTATTGTACTGTCATTTCACTGTAGCAGCATTGTTGTGTGTGTTTTTTCTGTACTTGTAAGATTTTTGGACTTCTCTCTTTTTTAAGTCCACGTGAGCGTGGCTGACGCCACCGGTGTCGTTCTTTTTATATTTAGTCAAGTTTTGACTAAATGTTTTAACATCGAGGGGGAATCGAGACGAGGGTCGTGGTGTGTGTGTGTGTGTGTGTGTGTGTGTGTGTGTGTGTGTGTGTGTGTATGTGTGTGTGTCACTGTGTGTGTGTGTGTCTGTGCGTGTGTGTGTGTAAAGCGATTCAGACTAAACTACTGGACCGATCTTTATGAAATTTGACATGAGAGTTCCTGGGGATGAAATCCCCAGACGTTTTTTTCAATTTTTCGATATAAATGTCTTTTATGACGTCATATTCGGCTTTTTGTAAAAGTTGAGGGGGCACTGTCACACCTTCATTTTTCAATCAAATTGATTGAAATTTTGGCCAAGCAATCCTCGACGAAGGCCGGACTTCGGTATTGCATTTCAGTATGGAGGCTTAAAAATTAATTAATGACTTTGGTCATTAAAAATCTGAAAATTGTAATTAAAATTATGTTTTTATAAAACGATCCAAAATTACATTTATTTTATTCTTCATCATGTTCTGATTCCAAAAACATATAAATATGTTATATTCGGATTAAAAACAAGCTCTGAAAACTAAAAATATAAAAATTATGATTAAAATCAAATTTCCGAAATCGTTTTAAAAACAATTTCATCTTATTCCTTGTCGGTTCCTGATTCCAAAAACATATATGTTTGGATTAAAAACACGCTCAGAAAGTTAAAACGAAGAGAGGTACAGTAAAGCGTGCTATGCAGCACAGCGCAACCGCTACCGCGCTGAACAGGCTCGTCACCGTGACAAATGGATTTGTACATATTTTATTCTAAATTAATGTTTAGCATTTTCATTAAATGTGTGCAGCTTTGCTTGTCATACTTTCAATCTGCATTGTGTGGCCTGATTATTGTAAGCTCTGCTTTCATTGGTTACCTCGTTTGGAATTGACCAATGGAGGAGGAGGTTGCTATGGTCTGATTATTGTAAGCTCTGCTTTCATTGGTTACCTCGTTTGGAATTGACCAATGGAAGAGGAGGTTACTAAATTGGAGGAACTTTAGGTAGCCATGTGTGTTGTGTGAGTCAGAACATTCTCAATTGTCACTGAAGGAAGGTGTGTCTGTCCAAGTCTACACATCTGTAGAATGCTTCTCAACCAGCACTGAGGCCTACTGTATTTGCCTCATGCATTGACAAATCATGGTTGATTTATTGCTGTGATTACACAGGTATTTATTGATTTGTGTTTGTACAGTAGTCTTGATTGATGAAATGATTTTTGAGAATAATGTTGTGAATTGGATCAGAAGATGTGTGAGCTGTTGTCAGCCATTTTGGAAAAGAATGTTTGTATTTTCCTTTGAAATGTATCTGGTAATTGGGCTGAAATGATATTGTAATAGCATAGGCTAGTTGATGGATGAATGTGGTATTATTGAGTAAGAGTGGAATTAATATTTTATGGGGAAGTTTGACTAAAATTGAGTGGTTGGAGTCAACATGGAAACTGAGTGGTTGAAAATCATGGAAAAGGATTTATGGATTCAACTTGGGAAGAAAGGATAAAACTTCAGTGTTCTTCAAGAGACTTATGATGGCATAAACTTTTTATACAGCACCCCGGTTGGAGCCAGGATGTCACTCCGATGTGGGAAGAGAAGAAGAAGAGAACATCCCCTCCTTGTCATCACTGCACTGGAAGGACAGATGCAACGGCAAGGTTGAAACTCAGCGCAGGAGTTCTTGGGCCAGGTGGTAACCCACTCCATGTCTCACCATTACCGTGTATCTTCACTGGCGTGACATGGGCCAAGATTATGTACCCTCTGAACTGTAAGTAGCATGTGCGCTAAGAATCCACGGAGATAAACATTGAGACAACTTCATTGAGGAACAGAATTTCCTCCACTCAACCACTCAACCTATTATTATTCCCCAGTGAAATCAACGGACTGTTTATTGTGTGTGAAACCCCATAATATATGTATTTTGTGTGTATGATCTGAATATAGGTGCAAGGGCAAAGGGAGATACTTTGTTTACGTCTTTGTACCTAGCTTGAGTGCTGTGTGTGTGTGTAATGTGAGTGAATTAGTAAAGGCAATAAATTAAATCACCAAAAGAATAGATGCTTTCACCAAAAGAATTGCTTAGTTAGCAAAAGATATTCCAACAAACAAGAAGGGCAAAGCCCATACGACTCACATGCTTGACCTCGACCTTCAGGGTAACTAAACCTAGCAATGACATCATACACTAAGAACTGCTTTACACATTTTTCCTACCAAAATACATGTGACCTTGACCCAAGGTCAAGGTCACCCAAGGTCATGCAACACAAAGCTGTTAATTCAAGACATAGGAAGTACAATGGTGCTTATTGGCTCTTTCTACCATGAGATATGGTCACTTTTAGTGGTTCACTACCTTATTTTGGTCACATTTCATAAGGGTCAAAGTGACCTTGACCTTGATCATATGTGACCAAATGTGTCTCATGATGAAAGCATAACATGTGCCCCACATAATTTTTAAGTTTGAAACAGTTATCTTCCATAGTTCAGGGTCAAGGTCACTTCAAAATATGTATACAATCCAACTTTGAAGAGCTCCTGTGACCTTGACCTTGAAGCAAGGTAAACCAAACTGGTATCAAAAGATGGGGCTTACTTTGCCCTATATATCATATGTAGGTGAGGTATTCAATCTCAAAAACTTCAGAGAAAATGTGAAAAATGTGAAAAATAGCTGTTTTTTAGACAACATTTATGGCCCCTGCGGCCTTGACCTTGAAGCAAGGTCAAGATGCTATGTATGTGTTTTGGGGCCTTGTCATCATACACCAATCTTGCCAAATTTGGTACTGATAGACTGAATAGTGTCCAAGAAATATCCAACGTTAAAGTTTTCCGGACGGACGGACGTCCGGACGTCCGGACGGACGGACGGACGGACGGACGGACGACTCGGGTGAGTACATAGACTCACTTTTGCTTCGCATGTGAGTCAAAAATCGGATGTTTCCACCCACAAAATAGATTCTTCTAGCAAAAAACCGATTGATTCTACCAAAAAAAGAAGTGAGACTTGCAAAAGAATTCTCAACAA
The DNA here is from genome assembly GCF_037325665.1 of Littorina saxatilis. Taxonomy (NCBI): domain Eukaryota; kingdom Metazoa; phylum Mollusca; class Gastropoda; order Littorinimorpha; family Littorinidae; genus Littorina; species Littorina saxatilis. Next base: position 51,750,373 of record NC_090256.1, on the reverse strand, counting down.
AAAACCGAATTATTCAACAACAAAATAGCTACTGTCAGCAAAAAATATAAAGTGTAGTGTACTTTTAGAGACACAATAGTGTCACTCCATATCATAATCATAATGATAAAATCAGTGTACAGAGCAGTCAAGATCAGTGTGTTCACTGCCTGATAAGCGCTGATCTCGACAGCAGCTTTGGGCGCCCGCGCTTTCGCTTCTGGCCGATTGGGATGGTCTTGGCCTGGGCAGGGGGGTTGGTCACATCCAGACGAATCTCCATGCCCATGGAATGATGACACATGTAGCACTTGAGGAACTCCGGACAGTAGCAGAAAAACTGATTGTTTTCGTCGATCGTAATCTTCCACACCGACCTCCGACATGTGGCATACTCCTCGAAGTCAGCCCAGGACGATGATTCAATCTTTTCTTCGGTCTCTCGGATGGCAGTCTTGAGCTCCTTTTCCAGGGTTGAAGATCCCACGAAGATCGCGTTCCCAGTCTTCAGCGACTCAGCTGGTGACGTTGCCCACTGAAAGGCTGTTGTCCACATTTTCAGTGTGCGATGTGGTGCTTCGGCAATCTCGGTGTGCCTTCAAACTCCATTTTCAACTGACAGAATCTGTGTCCTTGCTTGATTCAGCTGAATTTGTGATCACAAATCACCTCTGCTTAAGCGAAATCAGTGAGTCAAAACAATGACCATCACTCACACTGTGTTTCACTGTGTTGGAGAATGACTATCCATTTCTTTTGTTGAAACTATATTTTCTTTTGCCTGAAGTAGTCAATCTTTTGCCTGATTATATTTTCTTTTGCCTGAGTATATTTGCTTTTGCCAGTTTATTTTATTTTGTGTTCAGACAGCAATTATTTTGGCGGATCAACATTTTTTGGGGGTACTTTAATTCTTTGTCACTCAAGCCATCTTTTCTTTTGGTGAAAGCATCTATTTTTTTGGTAGAAACATCTCTTCTTTTGGTTCATTAAACGGGTGCCATTAGTAAACAGATGTATAGGTTCGGGTAAAGAATGTTCTTTTGGTTCTGGTTTCTCTTCTCTTGTGTTACGGACTCACTGGACTCAATCTCTCGGACACAACAGATGACATTGTGACAACAGCGGAGTACTGGGCATGGCAAACCTTATTCCTGTCGTTAACATCTTCTTCTCTCCTCCACTTCGCCTACCCGACCGAAGCCGGTGGCTACAAGCCACAATACTTAATTGTACTACATCTCCACAGTCAGTGGAGCACGCTACCAAAAAACGTCCACTCTCTTCCGTGTCTCTCAGAGTTCTCCCCGTTCTCTCTCACACCCTAGCATGTACATACATAATCAAACTTTAGCTGGAGTCACAAACATCCAATCAAAATCCTAGTAACTATTAGCAACACAACATTCTAAGATAATAAGCCATTCCATTGGTTAAAGACAAGAAGAACGACCTTCCAACCGCAGCTGACACGCTTCTCCGTATGAAATTCAAAAGGAATGACACCCACTTGACAAACCCGGCCCGGCTGGCCCGAGATACCCAGTCTGGCTGGCGGCACATTACATAACGACCACCTGGGGCCTCAATTAGCAATCATTGTGAGTGTTAGAAAGATGCAGGTTTAATTTTTAGTCCTTTTGTATAATGTAAAATTTAACATAATGAGTTTTTCTGCACCTCATGTAAATGAGAAAGTATGTGTACAAACAGAAAACACACAGTTATCATGTTTGTTATCACTTGTTTATTGATTGATTAAAATTTTGGAGAAAAAAAAAGAAAAGAAAAAAAAAGAAAGATGCAGGTATCGTGCTCAACCAGGAAGAGTGGCACCGAATCAAAAAGGTTAAAGTAACACTCCTTCCCGCATAAACAGTTGGGCTCACCATCTCAGATTTGGCCAGCAATTCACGTAGGAAAGGCCATCCCTCCATTTGGTCACATACAAAAAACCAACATACCTGGTGCTATCTGTGCACAGTGTGCTATTTTTTTTATTAATAAATATTGTGAAAGCCACTTATAGTAGCTTTTTAACGAAATTATTCATGACAAATATTCCAACTCACCGCAGCAAGCAGTCAGGGTCAGTGTTAGGTTCTGGTATGTGACCAGGTGGAGGGATGGTTCTATCCCATGTAAAAGCTAGCCTGGTCAGATTTGAGACGGTCAGCTGAACGTTTTTGTTAATACCATATGTTTAGTCATTTTTTTAAATTAGAGCATTGAATTGATCTATAGTGGATGCAATCTCTCTCTCTCTCTCTCTCTCTCTGTCTCTGTCTCTGTCTCTCTCTCTCTCTCTCTCTCTGATTGTCCTCTGTGTCTGTGTGTTGTGTGTGTGTGTGTGTGTACGTGTGTGTGTGTCTGTGTGTGTGTGTGTGTGTGTGTGTGTGTGTGTGTGTGTGTGTGTGTGTGTGTTGTGTGTGTGTTGTGTGTGAGTTTTCCGTACCACTGTTGCTATAGTTATTCAGTTGTTGTTGTTCTTGCTTTCATTTGTTTAAATATGATGCATTTACAATATCGTCCGCCACATTACTCGTTTGTTTCTAAGAGCACATTTATAAGTTTATCTTGCTGTGCTCCTTTATTATAACATTCAATTACGGCTTTGTATTTGTGCAACTGAATAAAAAAACTGTTTAAACCAACCTTCTCGCGAGAAGGAGTGTGCATTTAAAGGTCCTTGCTTTCCCTCGTAAACAATGTTGTAAATCCCCACGGTAGAGATCCGTTCAGCTGTTTGCTCAGACTAAGAGCATCCCTCAACAAAGACACACGCCCTCAATCTGCACCCTTGCTGCTTTCTGTGTAAAAAGAGCGATTTTTTCTGATTAAATTACTTTAAATTACTGACACCTATGTCAACCTGAGAGCTGAGTTCAGCAATATTTAGGGAATACAGAAACACGGCTATGTCTTGCGTCTTCTTCCTGGAGAAAGTGAACAACAACAACAACAACAACAAACACCACCAACAATAACAACAACATCAACAACAACGACAACGAGCGAGCAAGCGAATGTGAGCAAGCGAAGGAACGTACGAACCAACCAACCAACCAATTAACCAACGATCCAGCGATTAAGCAAAGAAATAAACAAACAAACAAATATCGAATTTAAACTGAACAATTTCCTACAGTCTGAGTGCATCCATTTATCACTGGCAGTAAACCACTGACCAATTTCAGTTAGTATTCTTCATGGGAAAGTGTCCTGAGTGAATAAACCATGCCTACCCGCCAGCAAAACTTTCTCTCCCTCGTCAGACAGCTGTTGTGTTTGGTCGTGTATGAAAACATTTCTTTCACTATTCACAGAACCAGGGAGAGCCTAAAGGTGTTTTAAGAGAAAGAAAGCGACAGTCAAAGACATATTTTGTAAAGAGTTTTTAATCGGTGTTTAAAGCACTGACGAAAGGCAAAGCACTCCGAATGTTTGCCTGAGAATCAAGGCAAAAAAAGACGCCAAACACTTTTGTTATGCAATAATTTATTTGCGAGAGGATTCGACATGTGCGCGCTTGTATAAATCCCACAGTTTCCCGAGCGATGACAGATTATGATTTGTAAAGGTGACAGAAAAAGGTCGATGGGAAGGGTCGGAGAACTGTCCCCCCCCCACACACACACACACACAAACGCACACGCGCGCACGCATACATATCGCACATATAATTATGATCCCCCTTCATTGGATCTGTCGACCCCCGTCTTTAACCGCTTGCAAGAGAACAGTAGCCTACACAAATACGAACGGAGATGCTCGGAAACTCGAGTCGAGTCAATACTGATCCCCACGCTCGAGAACTCAAGTGTAATATTTGAAGTTAAAATGATTGAGAATGATCTTATAAATCAAATTAATGAAAACGTTGCATAATTATTGAATACTTCCAGTGAACAATTTCCCAGAATTACCCATTTTATTTCTTTTTTAGTAAAATGCCCTTGCCCTATATGGGTGTCACCGCGACTACATGTAATGGTGAGATCAAGAAAACGTACATAACACAAATACGCCGGAACGGAGAAACTCGGAAACCGACGAGTCGACACATGCTCCAGAACCCACGTGTATTGTATGTTTGCCCTTCACCTTTCTATTTTCACGCCTGGGAATTGTGTGCCAGATCGGCTCAGTGGTAGAACGCTAGCCCTTGCTCCGGTAGTCTCGGGTTTGAGTCCCGTACATGGCAAGAATTTTATTTAACTTTTTTCTCTCAATTTTTTTTTCTTCTTTTCTGAACTCATTATTCTTGTATTTTATTCATTTTGATTAATTCCCAATTTGTTGAGTGATGTACTGAAAATCGAATCTAGGTCAGCTTTCCCAGAATCCCGTATTCTATTTTTAGTATGGGATACCCCCGATAAAAGGCCAAAGGGCATATACATGTATCACCGCGTGTCGATTGATAGTAATGTGGTTGAGCCACTTCTGGTTTAATCCACTTTTGACATAACAAACTTTTCCTCTAACGTATGAAACCGCTGTGCGGTTGTCCACAAAATAGACATTTAAAGTTATGGCTTTGGGTCTGAAAGCTCACACAAAAACAAATTTCTAATGTCGTCTGTAGTTGTTATTTTCTCTTCTCTTTCTTTTCTTCATTCTTTTTTCTTTTTTATGAACAAAATCTTCACGTGCGCGTGAAAAATACCACCACCCAAAAAAACTGAACCAGAAAAACACACACACAAAACACAACACCCAAAAACAAAAGACTGTGAAAACCGCAGTTGAGCAGGTGAAGGGGCAGGGGGGGGGGGGGGGCAAATTATTTTGTAAATTACACTAGAATCAATCTACAAAACTGATTAATTCTGCGAAAAATTACCACCCCGTAGAAACAAGAAGAGCAAACGCTCGATCGAGTCACTTTCGCAGTTCTGAATATTATATGAGGCATCAGATGGACAGGAAGAAATTGCTATTCACAACACAATACAGATGTAAATAATTTGATGTAAAGAATAATCCTATAAAGTTTGAATCAAATCCGATGAATAGTTTCAGAGATATGATATTTCAATTTTTTTCCTTCAAGACATACCTGTGACCTTGAAAAAGGTCAAAGGTCACCAAAGCAGACGTCAAAGTGTAGAGGTCACTGGGAGTCACGTTCACATAAAATTTGAGCCCGGTCACTTTTATAGTTTCCGAGAAAAGCCCAACGTTAAGTTGTGTGTTGCCGAACAGAAAAGGCTAGTTATCTCCCTTGTTTTTCTGATAACGTTCGTAAAAGGCTACAGATGTAAATACTTTGATGTAAAGAATAATCCTACAAAGTTTCAATCACATCCGATGAACTTTGTCAAAGATATAAAATGTCTAATTTTTCCTTTGACGCTGACCTGTGACCTTGAAAAAGGTCAAAGGTCAACGAAACCATCGTTAAAGTGTAGAGGTCATTGGAGGTCACGACTAAACAAAATATGAGCCGGATCGCTTTGATAGTTTCCGAGAAAAGTCCAACGTTAAGGTGGTGTCTACGGACGGCCGGCCGGACGGCCGGCCGGACAGACTAACACTGACCGATTACATAGAGTCACTTTTTCTCAAGTGACTCAAAAACCAGCTGTCAGACTGTTGATTGTGGATATGTGTCTAGGGGGAATGATGCTTTCCTCCCATGAAAACGACGCCTGGCCAGTTCCATGATGGATGAGAAAGTGGATTACACGAGAGTGATTTTAACCTTTAAAAGTGAAGCAAACTTCACAACAAAGTGAACATTTTGAACTCAGTGTTCACTCGGTGCTGCATTACAGGCGTAGAGTGGAACACATCTTCATTTGTGTGCGTCAAAAATGACAAGCTTGACACCAACCTGAAACACTGCTCCCGTAGTCTGACTGTTTTGTGTCCTGCTGAGTGTGAAATCCAATGTTTTATGTGTGTGTGTGTGTGTGTGTGTGTGTGTGTGTGTGTGTGTGTTGTGTGTGTGTGTGTGTGTGCACCGGTGGTGTGTGTGTGTGTGTGCAGGGTGGTGTGTGTGTGGTTTCCAGTGTTCGTGTGTTCGAGTGTTCTTGTGTTTCTATGTTCGTGTGTATGATTGTGTGTGTGTGTGTGTGTGTGTGTGTATGTGTGTGTGCGTGTGTGTTTATGTGTGTGCGTGTGTGTGCGCGCGTGTGTTTGTGTGTGTGTGTGTGTGTTCGCGGAGTGTGCATACGTGCGCGCGCGCGCGCGTGTGTGTGTGTATGTGTGTGTCAGTACGAGATTGCGTCAGTGTGTGCGTGCGTGTGTGTGTCTGTGTGTGTCTGTGTATTTGTGTATTTGCCAGTGTTGGTGTGTGTGTCTGCGAACGCGCGTGTGTGCGTACGTGCGCGCGGGAATGTGTGTGGTGAGAAATAAACAAACAGTTACAGATAAAAACTCCTTCGGGTCACGTTTGTTTAATTGCGACAAGAAAGCAAGTAATCGGAGCTAGGTCAACTCGCCAGGACCAGCAAAAAGACAAAGAAGGAGAGATAAGTCGATTCAAGAGCGTGTGCTCTCTTTCGTCTTGAGACCTTTTTCGCATAACCTTTGCCCCCAGCGTTTCGACCAATCAGATTTTAGGGCACGGCAGCCTCTCTCTGATAACCGGAACTAGGGGGCAATAGGTGCCTGGCCTGAAACACCTCTTTCACTTTCGATGCTCGAAGATTACTTTGCCAGAGGATTACTTTGAGAAATTATGCAAGAAAACGGATTATCTTGTTCAAAATCATGAACAAAAAGTCAAGGACATGCACGAAGGTATGGTTTGAAACGGCTATTGGTGGTATATGGACGAAAGACTTGGCGAACTTCCCCTGCATAAGCGAGGGTGCGTATCGCTAGCGCTACGTGTCATTTGTGCTGAGTGTCATTTGTCCTACGTGTCATTTGTGCTACGTGCCGCTATCGCTACGTTGATTAGTGCTACAAATAATTTGTCGATGAGTCGCTATCATTCGTTCATTATCACTACGTGTCGACAGCACTACATCTTTTAGCGCGACGTGTCATTATCGCTGCGTGTCAATACCACTACTTACTGACGACTCTCTCTTTCTCATTTTTTCAGTCTCTCGCAGGCTCTCACTCGTGGTTTGTGTGTGTATATGTATGTCTGTGTATGTATGTGTGTGCGTGTGTGTGCCTGTGTGTGTGTGTGTGTGACTCTCTCTATCTCTCTCTATCTCTCTCTTGCTCACTCACTCTGCCTCTCTCTCTCTCAGTTTCTCTCTGTGGCCTTAATAATAAACCATTCTGAGTTCTGAGTTCTCTCTCTCTCTCTCTCTCTCTCTCTCTCTCTCTCTCTCTCTCTCTCTCTCTCTCTCGCTTTCTCTGAAGGAATATTTTGTTGTTCCTTTCAATTTGCCAGAGATTTGTAATTCTCGGAAGAAAGTCTCTGCATGATTTTCAGTTGTTTCTTTCGGATTTTGATCTTTTTCGAAAAAAAGGGCTTTGTTTTTGACTAATTGTAAGACAGTGTTATTACATATATTTGTAATTGAAAATATTGACACAAGGTATAACCGAGGATATTGAAACCTTTTCTTCTCTCCCAAATTCTTTCATGAAATGAGAGAGGGAGAGAGAGAGAGAGGGGGGGGGGGGGGGGTTTGACAGACAGAAAAAGCGCGAGAAAGCGGAAGAGAGAGACAGTTAAAAGGGATGGAGGGTGCTTTTTATTTTATGGTTGGTTGGTTTTAGTTCTTAATGCACTGTTTTTGACAATAGTTTTCATTCGGTAAAAGCCAAATTCAATTACCGCTCTCTCTCTCTCTCTCTCTCTCTCTCTCTCTCTCTCTCTCTCTCTCTCTCTCTCTCTTCATTACACACACACACACACCGCACACACCGCACACACACACACGCACACACACGCACAAACGCATACGTACACACGGTATCGTACATACAAACTCACACACAGAAAAACATCCGTGTATGTATATATGTTACAGGCATTAAGTGAAACCAGGCATTACGCGTAATGCCTGAAATGTTCAGGCATTACGCGTAATGCCTGTGACCACTAGGCATTACACGTAATGCCTAAAAATACCAGGCATTACACGTAATGCCTGAAATTTGTCTCTCAAAATTACGCTTATTGCCTGAAGCAATTCAGGCAATACACACAACATAAAAGCCTATTGCACTGAACAGTTATCCATTACCTCTTGGATGACGGTGAGAACATTTTTTGAGGACAAAGCGTTGACAAAATGGCATGGTGTGAATATAGTAACTTGACATTCGATCAAGTGAGCTTTGAAATGATTGAACATTTTATTTTGCGATTATGAGTGATGGTTCGCAATGCAAAATAATGTATTTCTGACATAGTGTTCACCACAGTTTGAATTTCACGTAAGTGTGAGTGCATGTCACAATGGAAAGCCGAGGTCCAATATTTCCAGTCGAGTTTTCACCAGTTGCTTATTCGTCACCATGGAGGATAATGAAAAAGAACAATTGTTTACTCGACGTTTGTTTGAACATTATGAAAAGGACGGCAGAAAGTTGCTCCCGAAAGCTGTGTACTTCAGAACAATCAAAGAAGTAAAAGCTGCCTCCCAGAAAACGACAAAGTTACGTCATGAGTATCATCACTTGGGAAAGTAAGTGATGTGTGGTGTTTGTCAAAAACAGATTTGAGTGTTGGTATTCAGCTCTACGTCTATCGTAAAACAATACTGAAACCGGGTTATCTCCAATGCTGTCTCTGATAGAGTAATTGACACATAATTATAATGTCAACGGGAGGATATGCTGGTAGCATGGATGAGCGAGAACAAGACTACGAACTGGACTGCTGGCATCAAATTTGTCCAGTTTAGAAAGAACACGAGTCACCACGCCGGTATAGGCAGATCGCCATTTAAAGCAATGTTTGGCACGGAAGCCAAGATCGGTCTGAGATCAACAACGTTGCCCGATGGGATCATAGACTTGATCGAAACGGAGGAAGAATTACAAAAGGCATTATTGTAACCAAATGAAGACATCGACATGCCCCAAACTGAAAGTCAGACGCCTGGGCCGTCTTTCGGTGCAATACCCCAAGCTGAAAGTAGGACGCGTGACCGTCTTTTGGTGCAATGCCCCAAGCTGAAAGTCGGACGCCTGGACCGTCTTTTGGTGCAATGCAACAACAACAACAACAAATCAACAACCAACAACAAACCACCACCCACCAACCAACCACGACCCACCACGACCAACTACCAAACAACCAACCACGACCCACTACCAACCACCAACCACGACCAACCACCAACAAACCACCCACAAACCACCCACAAACCACCAACAAACAGCAGAGAGGTTTTAGGCATTACGTGTAGTGCCTGGTCACAGGCCTGAACATTTCAGGCATTACACGTAATACCTGGTTTCACTTAATGCCTGTAACAGGTTTCAGGCATAACGTGTAATGCCTGACAATGATTTTCAGGCATTACACGTAATGCCTGGTATTTTTAGGCATTACGTGTAATGCCTAGTGGTCACAGGCATTACGCGTAATGCCTGAACATTTTAGGCATTACGCGTAATGCCTGGTTTCACTAGTAATGCCTGTAACATATATACGGTATCATGCGAGAGAGAGAGAGAGAGGTAGAGAGTGGGGAGGGGGGTACGAAGTCAACGTAGTTGGCATCGCTGATAGCCGTGCCATTGCCAGAAACGAAGTGACTCAGTCAAGCAGACTTTTCAATGGCACGACAAACCCCTGTCGTCGGATTGCTTGCACCCATCGCGTCCTTCGCTGTTGCCCCTTCGCACTTGCACCCATCGAAAAGCCATACAATGACAAATTCTGTCCACCGTATTTCTCTTTCTTCATTCCACTGTTGCACTTGCAGTTGCAAACACAACAGTTTGCCTCGTCGTCTCCGCACTTGACTTTGCACCAAGCCTCGTTGTCGATTTTTCCTTTTGCCCCCTAGTTCCGGTAGATCTAACAATAAACTTCACAGCGCATGCGCCAAAATTTAAGTGAAAAAGGTCGCGGCCAGCACACCCTGCGACACTGCGCCCTGTTGTTGGCGTTGCCCTGGCAACCACCACAGACGAACTAGACGCAGCCCCTCAACCCCCCACCCCTCTCGGCCTTTTGGTGTCGTAGTAAAATCTGGGAAATACGCCCTGCACGGACCCGTTTTATGGGGGTAGCGAAGATTCTGCACCTGTTGAAACGATCGAGAAAGAAGATTAATTTATCTCTTGACTGCCGGAAGAACTTAGCTAAACTTGAAACTTAAATACAATATCATAACGTGTGAACCCGCACACAAATCCACACACACACGGACACACACACACACACGCACGGCCCACGCACGCACGAACCATTCACCGTGACACCCACCCACACAGACACGGACGCACACATACGCACTCACACCGGCACACACACACACTGTCACACACTAACACACGTATGCACACGTAGTTTTGACGAGAGCAAGATCAAATGTACCCATCTAGGGCCTATGCTTCCTTCCCAACGCGTGAATATGCATTTCATTGTACTCGGTCGTCTATGTAGCAGACGGTGAGCTCAGAGATATGTCAAGAGTAAAGATAATGCAATGTACCTCGATATCAATCAACACGGACAGACTACTGGGTTTTTCAGCATAGAAATCAACTTTCGCTTCGTACAGACGTGTGTACACGGAGACTGCATGGTGTTTACAACCCACTTTCATTTCCGAGAAAGAATTCTATCACCGACAACTTTGTGTGCATCCTGGAGTCAGGGACCTATATTATAATATAGGTCTATGCTGGAGTCTACCGCTCCTTGTCGAAGCATTCTGAGAAAGTGTTCCGCCGTTCACCTAGTTTTGCAAAACTGGGTCAGTGCGGTCAACATGATCTGCTGGGTCGCAGTGGCCCGACACACACTCACACCAAAGAGTGTTTCCCTACGGATTTCCTTTGCTCACACACAGGGCAAGTGCTCCTTATCTGGACCACTTTTTACATTTAGTCAAGTTTTGACTAAATGTAAATAACATAGAGGGGGAATCGAAACGAGGGTCGTGGTGTATGTGTGTGTGTGCGTGCGTGCGTGTGTGTAGAGCGATTCAGACCAAACTACTGGACCGATCTTTATGAAATTTTCCATGAGAGTTCCTGGGATTGATATCCCCGAACCTTTTTTTCTTTTTTTTGATAAATGTCTTTGATGACGTCATATCCGGCTTTTCGTGAAAGTTGAGGCGGCACTGTCACGCCCTCATTTTTTAACCAAATGGGTTGAAATTTTGGTCAAGTAATCTTCGACGAAGGCCGGACTTCGGTATTGCATTTCAGCTTGGTGGCTTAAAAATTAATTAATGACTTTGGTCATTAAAAATCTGAAAATTGTAAAAAAATTATTTTTTTTATAAAACGATTCAAATTTACGTTCATCTTATTCTCCATCATTTTCTGATTCCAAAAACATATAAATATGTTATATTTAGATTAAAAACAAGCTCTGAAAATTAAAAATATAAAAATTATTATCAACATTAAATTGTCGAAATCAATTTAAAAACACTTTCATCTTATTCCTTGTCGGTTCCTGATTCCAAAAACATATAGATATGATATGTTTGGATTAAAAACACGCTCAGAAAGTTAAAACGAAGAGAGGTACAGAAAAGCGTGCTATCCTTCTCAGCGCAAGTACTACCCCGCTCTTCTTGTCAATTTCACTGCCTTTGCCATGAGCGGTGGACTGACGATGCTACGAGTGATACGGTCTTGCTGAAAAAGTGCATTGCGTTCCGTTTCATTCTGTGAGTTCGACAGCTACTTGACTAAATGTTGTATTTTCGCCTTACGCGACTTGTTGTTTCATGCTGATAACTACACAGGGTGACCCCAACAGAATGCAACCCTCACAAATGCTAATAACTTCTACATCTGTTGACAGGAACATAAACTGCATCCTATGCATGACTCTTCTACAAAGTGGCAATTTTGTAGATTAAATGGTCTGACTTTTGTGCAATTTCTAAAAAGGTTTCCCGGCAAATTCGGCGATCGACTCAACAGAGCGAGGTTTCACATTGAGCGGTAGCAGCAAAAAAGGCTGGAGGAACTGAAAGAACACCGTTAATCTTACGAAAGCACATTCGTGTATTGAATTCCAGACTTGGAAAGTCATGAGAATTAACAGAGCTCCTGTGTTTCAGAATGCCAAAACACAGCGATCAAATGTGAGTTCCACTGATACTCATGCAGCAATTTAATGACACCTGCGCCGTCAGTTTAATGTTACACGCTGGTTAATCACTTATTTTGTCTGTGAAAACTTAGACGGGGATACTGAGCAGTAGCAAGTAATATATAGGCTATATATGCGTAATGAAAATGGTTACCCACTGATGGTAGTACATTAACCTCAAAAGCAACCTGAATCTTGCATGGAACGCAAGCCAATGGCTTGCAATGTTATTGTTGAAGAAGAATGGTGTGGAAGGTTCATCAATATAACAGGCTTTCGTCTCACTTCAAATAATCGAAATCTGATGTATTAGAAAACACCGCTCGCACGCACGCACGCACGCACTGGCACGCACGCACACACTGACACACACTGGCACACACACACACACACACACACTATGGCACAACAACAACAACAACAACAACAACAACAATTTATCACATGTCTACTCAGAGGCACAAATATGTTAGCCTTTTTGACTTGAACTTTCGGCGGTAATTGATACGAAACAACTGACATTCATAAATATGTGTGCCAGTTATATTAATATTTTACGACTTTGTAAATGTCCTTTGAGGGAGACGATAGTTTTACTGATTCCATGGTTTGATGGTGATGCAATTAATGGGGAAATTGCTCTCTTTAACTCTAGCATTTTGTATCCCAGCTGAGTAATAATACAAGGTGACCCCCCAAAAATGCAACCAACAACAATGCTACATGTAATAATGTCTACATCTGCTGATAAAATTACTTCGTATATAGTATACATAAACTTTAGCTTATGTACGCGACCAGTCCACAAAGTGATAAGTTTATATGTCAAATGGTCTGACTTGTATGCACTTTAAAAAATAAATGTTCCGAAATAGGAGATCGACTCAGCAGTAGGTTTGACATTGAGAAGTAGGCATACTTACCTGATTTAATCCCTCCAGACTTACTTTTGGTTCAGGGCAATCCCTAGACACGACAGTGTTCGTGTCATTGACAAGTATTTCGGAGGGGTAATTTTGAACACGGTAAAATAAACTCGTACCGTTTTACCTACATGAAGGAAACTTTGTGGAATGGTCGTGACAAAACTGAAGTTAATGCACAACTATGTTTGTTGGTTTCGTTCATGGGCTGAAACTCCCACGGCTTTTACGTGTATGTCTGAGTATGACAGTTTTTACCCGGCCATTCAGGCAGCCATACGCCGCTTTCGGGGCCGGGAAGCATGCTGGGTATTTTCGTGTTTCTATAACCCACTGAACTCTTGACATGGCATTACATGATCTTTTCCGTGCGCACTTGGTCTTGTGCTTGCGTGTACACACGAAGGGGGATTAAGGCACTAGCAGGTCTGCACATTGGTTGACCTGGGAGATCGCAACAATCTCCACCCTCAATCCACCAGGTGGCCGCGGCCGGGATTTGAACTCACGACCTTCCGATTAGGAGGCCGATGTCTTATCCACTAGGCCACTGCGCCCGTCAATGCACAACTATGAATACATTCGCTGAACTCAAACTCTACTGGTCATGCATAAGCTGAAGTTAACGTAGGCCTACATCTGATATAAAGTAATCCAGTCAAAATAAATGCAGAAGTTATTAGCATTTTTGTGAGTTGCATTTGGGGGGTGGGGGGAGGGGGTCACGGCCTTGTGTACAGATCATCGCGTAGACCATCTTGTAAATCAGCATATAATAATGTCCGCCCAGGCCACGGCCAATTCCTGGGATAAGATCATTATTCCACTTAGACACATACCGAAAATCAACAGCCTTGCTGCTTTCTGTGCATAACAGGACATTTGTGATCAACACTCCCTGTGTCAATTTGCAAAGTTAATTCAGCAAAGAATCCTCAGTTTGCTCAGGAAGCAGCCAGGCCGCTGTTGATTTGAGGGTACTGGTTTATGTCATGGAAGGATACTCTCTTATTTTATTGAAAAGCCTTGCATCTGTGCTGGTTTATGTCAGGGAAGGATACTTCTCTCATCGAAAAGCCTTGCTAGATCTGTGCTCGATTATGTCAGGGAAGGATACTTCTCTCATCGAAAAGCCTTGCTACATCTGTGCTGGTTTACGTCAGGGAAGGATAATTCTCTTATCGAAAAGGCTTGCTGCATCTGTGCTGGTTTACGTCAGGGAAGGATAATTCTCTCATCAAAAAGCCTTGCTACATTTGTGCTGGTTTACAATAATTATGGTTAACACGGGAAAGACTGTCTTTAACTTTAGGTGGGAAAAAATGTCAGTTAATGATTATCTTTTTATGCTGATACAAGAATTTATGCAAACCCACATTCACCGAGTTTTAAGTACGCAGCATTGTGTGAGTATAAGTGCACATGTATAACAGAAACACGCACTTCTGCGGTGAGAGACTATCCGCACAGAAAGTGCACGAGTAATACTAGGTCTCACATACTCACACATGCATGCACACACACATACAGACGCACACACATACACCCCCACCCACCCCGCCTCAAGCACACACATCGTGTGAACAATACTGGATGAAACTAAGGACAGTTATTTGTTCCTTCCTTCATCAAAACAATACATTTCAACTTGGTTTTGTTGTGTTGCAGGGAGAGAGAGAGAGAGAGGGGGGGGGAAGAAAAAGAGAGAGAGAGAGAGAGAGAGAGAGAGAGAGAGTAAAAAAGAGAAAGAGAAAGAGGGGGGACAGAGAGAGATGGGGAGAGAGAGAGAGAGAGAGAGAGAGAGAGAGAGAGAGAGAAGAGAGGAGGGGGGAGAGAGGGAGAGAGAGAGAGAGAGAGAGAGAGAGAGAGAGAGAGAGAGAGAGAGAGAGAGAGATTTGGAACTGAAACTGTGAAAAGTAAACTTGAGAGAGAAATTAGAATATTAGACATGATAAGAACACAGGATTTACATCATACGAATCACTCATCCCATAAATTTGACAACATATTTTTTTTATTCACAATCAGTATTTGAACTGTACATGACATTAACAATTTTGTTCATACAAAAGTCATTCAGTTAGAAATCCAATACTAACAACAAGTTTGTTGATTTAGCTTTAATAAAAAAACACCATTCCATCCAAAATATATATAATGACAAAATATGCATCCAAGAAGGCAATCCATCAAATAAGCACTACAATATAATTTCATCTTTGTGACTGCAAAACATGATAATAATAGAACATTTATATAGCGGTTCCCACAGCTCGAAGTGCTTTGCAGGTTCAATCAAACAACAACATGATATAGACAAATAATACTATTTGCATTAATGTCTCAAAAATGGAAAATACGCATTAAGGAGCACCCATACATACACATATGAATACTAGCATACATACATAATGTAACATACATCCATGCATGGTAATAGTGAGAAACAAATAGTTTAACAGTGCACCACTATATGCACAGTCAAGCACGCAACCAAACACATACAATAGACTGATAGGCCAAAAAAAAAAATAGGTCTGTTTACGGTAACCCGACCGACCCTAGTTTTTTCGCGCGACCCTAGACTTTTTTTTGGCATTTGGGGGAAAAAAAAAAAAATATCTTGTTTTTTTGGCAAAATAACGTAAAAATATGTTTTTTTGCAAAAAAAACCAAAAAAAAGAAAAAAAAAATCCCGACCTACCGACCCTATTTTTTTGGCCTATGTTACCGTAAACAGACCTATTTTTTGTGTGGCCATACTAACAACACACACACACATGCATGTGCAATCAAACAAACTAAAACCATTAATATGGAGTAAGAACAAATTTGGGGAAACATGATCTCAAAACCTTATATTGAATTCAGACATTCATATAAATACACTCAGTTTATGTAAACATTATTATTTAGAAAATCAAACATCTTCCAACAGCAGTTATTGTGTAGAGATGTCACGACAAGTTTAATCTTGGAAAGAAATTCTAGCTATTGCTGCTTTGAATATCAACATGATGCTAGGGTGCAAAATCACAAAGCAATTCATAGTGACAATCAACACATAATCAGAATAGCATGATTACACATATTTCATCAATATAATCCATGTCATACCTTTCATACTCCATGGGTACAACCTCAGACCCAATGTGACCAGGACTAGCATACCTGTACAGGCAACTTTTCTCCCATCCATTTCAGTCATACAGTACAGTGGAACTCCTTTTTAAGACCCTGGTTTCTCAGACTTTCTGTTCATAACCTGTGTCAATTTACCCCCATTTTAAGAATCCTCCTTTTTAAGACCTGATTTTCTCAGATTTTTGGAGGTCATAAAAGGGGGGGTTCCACTGAACAAGAAAATTATGCAAAAGACAAATCACAGGTTTTACACACAGTCTTGTCTCCCGTTTTGCTCAGACAAAAAACTTTCATAAAGCGTGGAAACATGAGCTTGTTCGGCATTTCCGTTTATCATTATCTGAAGATGCACATAAACCTTAATTCGCGAATCTGCTTTTAAACCTCAAATGTTGAAACATACAAAGTCTGAAAACAATTCACAAACTTCAAGCCACAATAATGATATGTTACTGTTGTATATTGCTAATAAATTATGCATGACATTTTAACACTATTGTGACTAGCACTGCCACGGCGTTAACGTCCTGCCTGCCCAAGCTTGCCACCAAGAAACTTCCCAAAAAACAGTAACTGTAAAGAAATCTGTCTAGCAAGCTTGAATTAAGTCCAATCACCACCAAATTTTGTGTACTAATTAAAAAATGGATGCCCAGTTCAGTCGTGCTATTTATAAGTTTGTCACGCGATTTGTTTTAGCAAAGGAGGGGTGAAAGGGGGATAATTTGTGTTTTTTAACGTTTTTTTGTGTGTGTTTTCTTTTCCACTGCTTTTTTAAAAGTTATTTTTTAACAGAAAGTATTATAAATAATGTTATAACCAAACAAGGTGTAAAACCTATGAATTAGCTGAAATATTGTTAACATTCTACACAGAAATAAGGAGACAGTACAAAGAAAAAAACAAGCAAATCCCGCATTCACTCACAGCATCCTGACTCAAATGAAACAAAACTGTGACACTCACCAAATGATGTCTAGGTAATCCATATTGAATATAAGTCACATTTTCACAACAAAGTCCCAACTGTACACCTATGAACATTTCCAAAAGGATTAGGAGGCTCCAGCCATCCATTGTTATCAGTGCTGCCACGCCCCCCTTGCACCTACACGATTCCAAGATCCATGCAGTACCACCCTACCACGTGTAGATTTGCCGACTCATACTAGCAACAACAGGACTGTTTCTTCCTCAATATCACTGCTATTATCGCTTTCTTGAGGCGAAAACAACACGTCGGAATCATGATCTACAGGATCCTCAAGATCCAACATCCGGAGAATCTCCTCCCGTGACAAGGCTCGCCTTCGATTCATTTTTTTTTCTCGAAAAAACCACACAAATCAGGCTAATTTGCACATGGCGGAAGGGCACGCCAAGTGTATCAAGGGAAACAACTCAATTTACTGCAAGCTTCAAAAACCGGGAAGCAATCACGAGTCGTGTACCTTGTATGTCTAATACTCAAATAGTCACTTCCTGTCCGTGGGCGTGTCAGCGCTATTACTAATTTAGTCACCTCCCGTCGCGAAAGTGTTAAGGCAGTTATGCCCGAATAGAAATCAATATGACACTTCAGGAAAAGCCACATGATTAAGTCATTTCTGTTTTAGGCTTTTGGTGTGGTCTTTGCAGAACACTGAAAGGGGTGAAAAAATTCCGTAGCATCAACCTAAAGATGGCTCACTATAACACATTTTAGGCACTGCAATCTAGCAGTGGACAAAATTCTGACTTTATCTTCCAAGATTCGTCACACAACTTGGGTTCATGAGCACAGCAGAATGTCCGAGTTCACTTTCGTGCCTGAACGGCAAACAGCCTTCAGTGACTTAAGGTCTCCCGCTTTCTGCAACAGAAACAGCACCATAGACTGATAGAGTATTAAGGCTGGTTGAAAAGGTGGATGTGTGGGAGTATAAATAAAGATCAAATAATGCATTATTTCCTTAATTGCAGCTTTGGTGTACACGCCTCTTAGAAATGATCTAAACACACACACACACATGCGCACGCAAACACTTCCAATTGACAATAACAGAATAACAAAAAAATTCATCTCTTCTGATGTTTAACCACACACATTTTTTTTTTTACTCAGCTGCCCTGTTGATCTGAAAAACTTTATACACACCATTTTCCTCTGCAAAGATTGTTTCTTTGCCGTCAAGTACCTCTTTAGCGGCTTGTACCCTGGGTAGCGATGAAGTTTTGTCAGGAAAGCATCTGCATTCAACCTGCACAGCAATAAGACACATAAATTACTTCTTTCTTTCCTGCAAAATTAAGTCATATGATTGTTTTCAGTGGTTGATATTTATATCTGGGGCAAAAAATTAAACTGGTAAATGCATACATGCTGAATTTTATTTATTTTTGAATAAACATTCAGATGGTCTTATCTTTTGTAGTCATCTGTCATGCTCTTTTTTACATTCAGTCAAGTAATGATTGAATGTTTTAAACAAGAGCGGAGAGCGAGGTTTGTCTCCCGATGTATGTCACTATGTGTGACTGTCTGTCTGTCTGTGTGTGAATAGCATTTTTCAAAAACTACTGAACGGATTATTATGAAAATTGGTACAGACATTTTTGAGAGCATTGATGCTCGCAACATTCTTCGCCAATTTTTGATAGGGCTGTTTGACCGTTTGCAAAATTTGAGGTGGCACTCTCACGGTTACAGCTTTTCATCAGTTTGTTTGAAATTTTTGTTACATAATCTTTGACTATGTCCAGACTATGGGATTGCATTTCAGCTAAATTGTACCTTCAAAATTTGCGTATGAATTGTTGACTCAAAGTTAACTGATTTTTGACATTTTTGAAAAATGTATATTTGAATCACAAAGGTGACAACCCCAATAAACATGCCAGAACTGGGCCATTGCTGGCTTTTTGCTGGCAAGTTTGGTAAAGCTGGCCATAAAAAAACCAACACTGGGCCAATTATGGTTTGCCAACAAAGGCCCAGTTATGGCTTGCCATCACTGGCCCATCTCTGGCATTCAAAATATTGTCGGCCAGTAAAATGCCTTAATTGGCCCACTGTTGGCACGCCATTGATGGCCCAGTGCTTGTTTGCCAGCATTGGGCCATAGGTCGCGTTTTGCTGGCAATTATAGGTGGGTTTTTGCTGGCACGCCAGCAATGGGCCAATGCTGGATTATTGCTGGCAAGAAGATCTGCGACAGCACAGCGGTATGACTTTCTCTCTTGGAGTGACGTAATGTACAAACAAATGTCGAAATAGCTTGACGTCACTCGTGATGATGACGCATTGTCAACTAAATCCGGCCCGCGGTGGTTCTGCAGATGTCCGGTTATTTGTTTTGCATTCAACTTCAAGGAATTTCCAAAGCACCTTCTTCGATTTCAGTACGCGTCCGATCTCCTCCAGCTAGAAGCAAGCGTGGTGAGTTTCACAAACAGTTGTGTGAGCAGGTCGTCGCAACGGCGTTAGATCTAGTATCTTCTTGTTCTTTTCCTCCGTTGTCGGTCTTTTTTTCAACTTTCTTCTGCTGGACGTTTGAGTCAGTTCGCAAAATATAATAGACTTTAAGAAGTCGTCCTCTCTGTAAGAAAGAATCTGCGCGCGCGTGTGTGTGTGTGTGTGTGTGTGTGTGTGTGTGTGTGTGTGTGTGCGCCCGCGCACGCGGTTGTGTGTGTGTGTGTGTGTGTGTGCGCCCGCGCACGCGGTTGTGTGTGTGTGTGTGTGTGTGTGTGTGTGTGTGTGTGTGTGTGTGTGTGTGTGTGCGTGTGTGTGTGCATTTTTCCTTTCTTTGTGTGATTGAGTTTGTTTTTTCTCTGTCAAAAGAAAAGCACCATAGGCATAAACACCATAAGCTTACTTGTAACCAAACAAATTGCATCTTGTGAATGTTGACATTGAGTATGTGTCTATTCACTCCAGGACAAAGATTTGTGCAAGTGTCTGACTGCCCAACTGGATAAGATGCAGCTCACCTGGGTCTCAGTTCCTGAGAGAAACGCAAGAGAGCTGTCCGAGACAACGTAAGCTTCGCAGGTTGGATCAAAATACATATTCCTGTTGACCCCTTACTTCTGCTTGGCATTTTAGTCAGTTCAGAAAATATGATAGATTACAAGAAGTCGTCCTCTCTGTGAGAATGCCTCTGTGTGTGTGTATGTGTGTGTGTGTGTGTGTGTGTGTGTGTGTGTGTGTGTGTGTGTGTGTGTGTGCGCGTGTGTGTGAGTGCGCGCGCGTGCGTGCGTGCGTGTGTTGTTTGCTTGCATGCGTGCGTGTATGCTTGCGTTTGTTTGGTTGTGTGGTTGTGTGTGTGTGTGTGTGTGTGTGTGTGTGTGTGTGTGTGTGTGTGTGTGTGTGTGTGTGTGTGTGTGTGTGTGTGTGTGTGTGTGTGTGTGTGATATGGAATAATGAATTAAAACCAACAAAACTCGTTTGCTTTCATGTTTCAGAAGGTGAACGGCAGGAGAACTTGAGAGTTCCAATGGCTTCACAAACAGA
Organism: Littorina saxatilis; assembly: GCF_037325665.1. Classification (NCBI taxonomy): domain Eukaryota; kingdom Metazoa; phylum Mollusca; class Gastropoda; order Littorinimorpha; family Littorinidae; genus Littorina; species Littorina saxatilis. Next base: position 51,729,621 of record NC_090256.1, on the reverse strand, counting down.
CTTACCGTAGGTTACGACGTCAGGACAAAGAAAAGAAGCGTTATCTCAACGTTGCGGATGCGAACAGAGAAATGACAGAATCAAGACAATCCTACGGAGGTTTACTGGGAAGTGAACAAGAAACAGTCTGCCTTTGGTCATCATGTCTCGAGTGTGAAATTAAGAACGCTGTACAAATAAAATAAACCAGTGAGCAACTGAAAACAAAGCGTAGCCTACGTTTCTGTAATGCTTCGATAATGAGTCGTTGCTGTTTGGAAGCTTTACATTTGTTTTGTTTTTAATCTATATTACTGTATTGTTGTTGTGCCCGCTATAACTGCGTTGATGACGATATTCTGTCAAAACCACTGCCTTTACTTGCCAGATAAGTTACACGACAAATGTGATTAGCATTTCAATTGCATTTTACTGATGAATTTGATAATTACGCATATATATACATATTGCTAATGTACAGCTTCACAGCATTGCCCTTTGCTTTATTTGCAGCACGTCTTGCCGCCAGCATGTGTTGAAAAGTCCATTGATGTGCTGTGTTTTGTCATTGTTATTACATTTACAGTAAAAATGACAAAACAAAGCATATTTATAAACTTTCAACAACCATCTATGGGCTAACAAGACTGTGCGGGTAGAGTACATGAACAGCCTGAGCCGTCATGCTACCAGAATCAGTGGTATTGGTATATTTACTGCAACTTATTGGCATTTTGCTGGCAATGGTAATGACAGAAATATGGCATTATGCCGGGCCACAACTGGCCCGGTAATTTCAGCAGGTAAAGGGCCATTAACGGAAAATATATGGAAAACAGTTTTTTTTATATAAAACTAAAAACCTGCAAAATGCTGGCGAAATGCTGGCAAAATGCTGGGTTTTTGATGGCAAGCCATCAATAAGCCATCAAATAAATGATGGGATTTTGCTGGCAAAATTCTGGCAAAATGATGGCAAAATGATGGCAAGCCATCAAAAAGCCATCAAATACATGATGGGTTTTTGCTGGAAAATTGCTGGCAAATTGCTGGCAAAATGATGGCAAGCCATCAAAAAGCCAGCAAATAAATGATGGGTTTTTGCTGGCAAAGTGCTGGCTTGCCAGTGATGGCCCATCAATTTGCCAATGTGCATACGGGTAATATGCCAGCATTGGGCCATCAATGGGCCTTTGATGGCAGTAGTTCTGGCAACTGGCATTGCCATCAAAACGCCAGCAATGGCCCAGTTCTGGCATGTTTATTGGGAACGTTGTATTCTCTGTTGCCTCCTGTATCCGAAAATGTGTTTGATTGAAAAATGGCCTTTACATGAAGAAAATCGTTTTTGTTTATTTGTTGCTTAACGTCCAGCCGACTACGCAGAGCCATATCAGGACGAGGAAGGGGGGGATGAAGGGGGCCACTTGTCAAGCGATTCCTGTTTACAAATGCACTAACCCATTACTTGTGTCCCAGCAGGCTTTAGTAAAACTAAATTAATACCTACTGGAAGATTACCAGTTTCCAGTATGTTAAAATAGGCTTAACCTATCTACTGCTGGACTTACATCAGAACACTAACAGATTAAACTATACATGAATCGCGAGACAAGCGGCAAGAGAAGAGATTTTTGGAAAAAATACAGGTGAATGAGCAAGAAGGCAGAAAAAAGAAAAGAATTCATGAAGAAAAAGAGAGCATGACAGGAAAGAGGAACCAAAAATCTACCTAACAGCAAACTAGAAAGCTCCTGCGGTTCCAAAAACAGGAGGGGCCTTTAATTTCATAACCGCAGTGCCCCACTGCGGGAAAGAAAATCGTTAAATAGCGACTTTCTTTATAGTTGGGAGAAGACACAAATAATGATCCTTCCTTTATTCCTTATCATTTGCTGATTCCAAAAATATATATAGTTTCATGGTGTTTGGCGTTGAAAATATGCTTAAAATGAAGAAATTCCTTGAAAGAAAATTATGCTTCAGGCATGCATTGACTTTAAACTCTGTACAGCCGATCAAGATAAATGAATGTCATATAAGTCTGGAACGCGCAAATGACGTCATATTGAATGGCGAGAGATTATGACATCACCTTGCGACTTTCTTCCCCCGGAACACAGTATAAAGATTTTACTTCAATTTTATTTTTGTCTTCCCATAACCTCTCTCTCTCTCTCTCTCTCTCTCTCTCTCTCTCTCTCTCTCTCTCTCTCTCTCTCTCTCTCTCTCTCTCTCTCTCTCTCTCTCTCTCTCTCTCTCTCTCTCTCTCTCTCTCTCTCTCTCTCTCTCTCTCTCTCTCTCTCTCTCTCTCTCTCTCTCTCTCTCTCTCTCTCTCTCTCCACTCCCCTTCTTTAAATTAATAAAGAAAGCTAGAGAGAACCGGACGTATTTCAGTGCAATCCCTTGACTGAATGGTTAATCACGCCTCGGCGTTCTTGTTTTCTTTTTTCTTTAAATATAAGAAAGAAGAACCTACCATTGCAGGACTGCAAGCTGAAGAGGGAAATGATACCCAAGCTGAAAACAGAACAGTCGGTGTAACAAAATATCTCAATATTATTAAAAGAATCCACAAACTTGTAGGCAACTGAATATCACAGCAAGTTCCAGTGGCTGTTACAGTCTCCCTCTCACACCCTCTGTAACTATCACTCCCAGACCTGGGAACCCCCGTTTTACACTTCAAGTATTCCCAAACAAACGGTGTATTTTCAGACAAATGAGCGTACTCCACACAGCATGTGAACACCCATGATTTAAACATGCTTCACGTGTCCGTTGCACCGTTAATTAAGTTTACCAATACATTTCAGAAAAAAAGCTTCTTTCATAGTTTACTGACAAAAACTGTCATCATGAGTCAAAATACTGGATCGGAGACCATGACTGTTTTTATTAGTTATTATTATGTTATATGAAGTCTTATATCGCGCGCGTATCTCCAGATTCGGACTCAAGGTGCAGGGATCTATTTCGAGATAGTTAGAGATCCTTTTGCGATGAATTGAATACAAAAATAACCAAAATGAAATAAACAATACAAAAGCACTTGGTTTGTCAACGCACAAATCGCCACATCATGTATTAGCAGGAGGATGAGAAGATAAGGAGATAGCAAGTAAAAGATGCATAAAGACATAAGCAGAAAGAAAAAGAAACAAACTCAACATATACCTTTCCTTGCTTGAACTGTCTTGCTACAAGCGTCAGCATGCATCTTGGTATCATGTTCACAGTGCCTGGAAATCCAAACCAACAATGAAATAGTCAATAAGCATCAAAATGGCACTGCAGCATTAACAAAAACAGGCATTTGGCTGTGACCATAGGTTGAATATAACCCTACCCAACACTTTAGAAAGTAATGGTTGGTCCTTCAAGATCCACGCTGGGCGACATTTTCTTCACTGAACTAATAAGAAAGAATCTTGGTTAATTTTCATTTATTTCAAAACATTTGTAAAAAAAATATAAAAATATAAGAGGGCGGTAACATTTGGAACTCCTGTGTGTATGTTTCATCTCCCCCTATATTCAAAGAAACAGGCCTACTCAATAAGACAAGTTGTCACTGGAAGCTGGACACAGGATTACCAACAATGTACAGCAATGCATCGATCACTACACCATGTCCTTTGCTACATGAGCACACACATATTTACCATTTGTACACAACGGGCGAAGTGGCGTAGTGATAAGATGTCGGCCTCCTAATTGGGAGGTCGTGAGTTCGAATCCCGGTCGCTGCCGCCTGGTGGGTTAAGAGTGGAGATTTTTCCGATCTCCCAGGTCAACTTACGTGCAGACTTAACCCCCTTTGTGTGTACATGCAAGCACAAGACCAAGTGCGCACGGAAAAGATCCTGTAATCCATGTCGGAGTTCAGTGGGTTATGGAAACACGAAACTACCCAGCATGCCTACCCAACGAAAGCTGAGTGAAGCTGACTATGGGCAAACGAACTCACACGTCACCAGAATTTCTGGAACGCTGAAGAAGAAAAAGTAACACAACAAACCCATGCTTACTGATGAAGAATCCAGGATTGGCATCCACCCTTCTGTTGGCAGGCAGCTTGAGGACAAAGGAATGGAAGATGGCGGCCACAAACAGCAACAACTGGAATGCATTCACCAGCATTCTCTCTCTGCTGTTGATCTGGTCAGACAATTAAGGACAAAAGTAATGATCAGGTTCTGCACACAATGAATTTCAACAACCCGCTCTCCCTTCTCTGAGCTCTTATTTAATGTTTACCTTTTTCGCACATGTATGTGGAGGATTTCTACCTTTTTCGCACATGTATGTGGAGGATTTCTACCTTTTTTGCACATGTATGTGGATGATTTCTACCTTTTTCGCACATGTATGTGGAGGATTTCTACCTTTTTCGCACATGTATGTGGAGGATTTCTACCTTTTTCGCACATGTATGTGGAGGATTTCTACCTTTTTCGCACATGTATGTAGATGATTTCTACCTTTTTCGCACATGTATGTGGAGGATTTCTACCTTTTTCGCACATGTATTAGATGATTTCTACCTTTTTCACACATGTATGTGGAGGATTTCTACCTTTTTCACACATGTATGTGGAGGATTTCTACCTTTTTCACACATGTATGTAGATGATTTCTACCTTTTTCGCACATGTATGTGGAGGATTTCTACCTTTTTCCCACATGTATGTTGAGGATTTCTACCTTTTTCGCACATGTATGTAGATGATTTCTACCTTTTTCGCACATGTATGTGGAGGATTTCTACCTTTTTCGCACATGTATGTAGATGATTCCGACCTTTTTCGCACATGTCTGTAGATGATTTCTACCTTTTTCGCACATGTATGTAGAGGATTTCTACCTTTTTCGCACATGTCTGTAGATGATTTCTACCTTTTTCGCACATGTCTGTAGATGATTTCTACCTTTTTCGCACATGTATGTAGATGATTTCTACCTTTTTCGCACATGTCTGTAGATGATTTTGACCTTTTTCGCACATGTATGTAGATGATTTCTACCTTTTTCGCACATGTATGTAGATGATTTCTACCTTTTTTGCACATGTCTGTAGATGATTTCGACCTTTTTCGCACATGTATGTGGAGGATTTCTACCTTTTTTGCACATGTCTGTAGATGATTTCGACCTTTTTCGCACATGTATGTGAAGGATTTCTACCTTTTTCGCACATGTATGTGAATATCTCATTTTCATTTTATTCCATGACAACTGGAGATGCCTCCCTAAAGAATATATTCTGACTTTTTTTTTTATTGGGAAGAATTAAACTACCTAGATTTATTTAATGTTAACATGCTAAGAAAGCCATGTCAGCTATTATCGTATGCAGCTGACAATGAATGACAATGATGAGAAAAATTTGATAAAATTGAGCAGGTAAGCAAAATTTCTACACAAATAAGTTAAATGAGGTCTCAGACTGAAGACACACGGAATGTTTTTGCAACGTATTAGCCTCATCTGCGACAAAAAATAAGCTAGGATCAAAAACGCATGCAATACATGTACAGTATGCTCACCACAGGGTCAAAGTAGATGGCATGGCACCTGATCTTCATACATCTGAAATTGTCACATTAATAACTTACAATTCAGATGTTCATGATCATCATGTAGCACACACATTCATGTACATACACAATTTGATTATAAAAACAAAGTGGATAATGAAGACAAAGGGACTAAATTGGTGACCACACAGAAATTACAAATGAAACCATTTCTGAAATCTGATTAAGTTATGACACATGATATTTCCGTTCGTCGTCGTCCTGGAATTTTGTCGTCACTCGATTCTTGGCGAATTTGATATTTTTGTGATTCAGACTAAGTAAATCATTCTCAATGAGAAATATCTAAAATATGCTGGACAATACATGATATAACATTCTTTTATCTTTCTATCCATACCCGGTACAAATATAAACACTATTTCTTAATAAAAATGATTAGTTTTGGCCTTCTGCTAAAAAGCTGTCTGAAAGAAGTTACGCCAAAATGACGTTGATTTTTTGAAATGTTACTTACCTCACCAGCTTGCTTCTCAAGGTTTGCCCAGCCTTGTTGCTTGTGTCAAAGGTTGCTGGATCAGTTATACCTAGCAGGACAACAAACAAAACAATACATGAAGTAAAATCTTGTCGCCATTAAACTAATCAGGGTTCCACACAACCCCAAAAGTCAAGGGTATTCATACCCTTTCAGGAAAAAAGTAAAGGGTTTTTATACCCCTTCCAGATTTTTCACAGGGTATGAGTGACAATCGGTGTATCCATGAAATGTCATTTTTTTGTTCTTTCGTTTTGCGAGGCATTTTTTTGAGCAGGCGACAGCACCGGATAGACTAAAGCGAACAGTGCCATCGAGATGATCAGTTTAAAGATATCGCGCAGTTTGAGGACAAGGGAGGCAACCTCTGCTTCACGGCGTGCCAGTGTCGACAGAGGAGTGGCACGAACACGGCATGTACTTTAGTGGTCTCAGTAGAGCAGGCGGCCTGCGTGCTGTTGCTTGTAAACTAGCAAAGGCTACACCCTTTCAGCGTTTGACTCGTACGGTTTTTTTACCTATTTGGAAGAAAACAGTTACGTATTTATACCTCTTCAGAGAGCATCTCGTACGTGATTTGGAGGGTCAAAGGGTATTATACCCTTAATTCTACGTGATGTGGAACCCTGCTAATTCTGTAATCAGATTATTTTTTATTGTCCTCAAGTATGACACTATATCAGGCAGTGATTTTCTTCTGCAACAGATTGCACAGGGGAACCCCCCTTTTAAGACTTCTCAAAATCTGAGAAAACTAGGTCATAACAAGTCGCGTAAGGCGAAATTATAACATTTAGTCAAGCTGTCGAACTCACAGAATGAAACTGAACGCACTGCATTTTTTCAGCAAGACCGTATACTCGTAGCATCGTCAGTCCACCGCTCGTGGCAAAGGCAGTGAAACGCTCGTGGCAAAGGCAGTGAAATTGACAAGAAGAGCGGGGTAGTAGTTGCGATGTGCTGCATAGCACGCTTTTCTGTACCTCTCTTCGTTTTAACTTTCTGAGCGTGTTTTTAATCCAAACATATCATATGTTTTTGGAATCAGGAATTGACAAGCAACAAGATGAAATTGTTTTTAAATCGATTTCGTAAATTTTATTTTAATCATAATTTTTATATTTTTAATTTTCAGAGCTTGTTTTTAATCCGAATATAACATATGTATATGTTTTTGGAATCAGAAAATGATGAAGAATAAGATGAATGTAATTTTGGATCGTTTTATAAAAAAATAATTTTAATTACAATTTTCAGATTTTTAATGACCAAAGTCATTAATCAATTTTTCAGCCTCCAAGCTGAAATGCAATACCAAAGTCCAGCCTTCGTCGAAGAATGTTTTGCCAAAATTTCAATCCATTTTATTAAAAAATGAGGGTGTGACAGTGCCGCCTCAACTTTTACAAAAAGCCGGATATGACGTCATCAAAAGTATTTATCGAAAAAAAGAAAAAAAAACGTCCGGGGATATCATTCCCAGGAACTCTCATGTCAAATTTCATAAAGATCGGTCCAGTAGTTTGGTCTGAATCGCTCTACACACACACACGCACAGACAGACAGACAGACAGACAGACACACACACACACATACACCACACCCTCGTCTCGATTCCCACCTCTACGTTAAAACATTTAGTCAAAACTTGACTAAATGTAAAAAGGAGGGAGTCTTAATGAAAATGGGGGTACATTTACAAAGGTTATGAACAGAAAATCTTAGAAAACAGGGTCTTAAAAAGGGGGAGTCTTAAATTCGGGGGTCTTAAAAGGGGGTGTCCACTGTGCAGCACAGAGAAAACAGACTACAGTGGAACCCCCCTTTTAAGACCTCCACAAATCTGAGAAAATCAGGTCTTACAAAGGAGGGAGTCTTAAAATGGAGGGTAAATTCACAGACATTATTAACACTTAGCATAAGAAAAGAACAGGGCTGTACCATAGAGGCCGCCACACCGCCGGTTCAAATTGCGTCCGGCGACTTCAAAATTCCTCTCAAATCGCCCGCCGGGCGGGTTCAAATTTCGCTGAAGCACAAAGTCGTTAGGCAATGCAGTCAATCGGAAGGGCCCGCGAACAAAGATCTCTCGCTCTGGCTCTCTGGCGGGCGATCTCAAAATCTGTCACTTCTCTACTGCCCACTCAACCCACCCCCCCTTCCCCACTTTTAGAACTCAGGACTGCCACCAATCAAGCTCAGACACATTGGCTAGACAGCTACCCCCTCCGCCTCACTTGACCGTGTCCTCGCTGTTCACTTAACCTCACCCCTTCTCTTATTGTTCTTCGCTGGCCAGTCCTTGAGAGACTTTAACATGTTGTGAAAGAACTTTCTTTCTTTCTTTATTTGGTGTTTAACGTCGTTTTCAACCACGAAGGTTATATCGCGACGGGGAAAGGGGGGGAGATGGGATAGAGCCACTTGTCAATTGTTTCTTGTTCACAAAAGCACTAATCAAAAATTTGCTCCAGGGGCTTGCAACGTAGTACAATGTATTACCTTACTGGGAGAATGCAAGTTTCCAGTACAAAGGACTTAACATTTCTTACATACTGCTTGACTAAAATCTTTACAAAAATTGACTATATTCTATACAAGAAACACTTAACAAGGGTAAAAAGAGAAACAGAATCCGTTAGTCGCCTCTTACGACATGCTGGGGAGCATTGGGTAAATTCTTCCCTCTAACCCGCGGGGGGTTGTGAAAGAACGAGTTTCCTCTCAGGTAAATCTCCGTCATTGACCCGGGTAAGAAGGTCAGTGTCTCTAAACTGGTACAGGCAGCTGGTCTCAGATTGCAAGTACTGGTCATTGACCCAGGTCTCAAAGACAACCACCTATTACAATGCATCTGCTTTTGATCTGACCGCACATCCAGAGCAAAAATATTTCCCCTCTGTATTTTTCCTTTCATGTGCCAGCTATGTACCACTGATCCAGTTTCTGTGAAATGTACAGGTCATTGACCGCAGGGATACTCATGGAGATGGTTTTCTAAAATATGTTAACACCAGCTTTGCTGACTAACCTAGTACTAGTAGTGACAGTACTACTGCTGCCAACTATTTCCCTTTAAGTTTAACTAAGCAAGTAAAAAAAACGATCCAATATATGTGATAAAGAAGAAAAGACAGGGCTTCAACAATAGGACAAGGGAAGCAACTCTGTGACAGGGTGTGAAGTTGTTTTGATTTCTTGTTTCTTTGTGGCGGCTTTTATTTTTAATTCTTTATTAAAACAAGGTTAATTATCATTATATTAAAACATAAAATTTTTGTCATCAAGTCTTGTGTGTGTTTGTGTAGTTATGAGTAGTGAAAATCCACATTTGCATTATAAGTATAGATGTACGTCTTTTGTGTCCAGGCTGGTTGGGGGCCGGTTGGGATTTTGGCGGGCCAGTTCAATTTTTGACTTACCGGTAGTAAAAAAAAGTTAAGGTACACCCCTAAAGCAAGGTCTTAAAAGGGAGTGGATCTTCAATCCGGGGGTCTTAAAAGGGGGGGGGGGGGGGGGGGGGTTTACACTATATACACAGAAGATGTTTTATCATGCAACATAACTCACTCAGTCCAGAGTATCTGGAATAGTCCACCGACACCTCCAGAGAGCTAGTGTTGATCAAGAGGCCACACCAAGGAAGAGGATCTAAAAACATGAACGCCAACATGTCACATCTATCACATCAAGGACACAGCATCAACAAAACACTGTCAAAAAAGATGAAAAACATGTAGCTATTTACAACAACAAAAACACAAACACACAAAACCAAGGCGATTCACACCTGAAAATCATGAAAGAGCTTTGGTTTAGCATCAAAACAAAAATAAAACATAACAGCAATCAGTTTAGGTAAATTCTTCATCAAGTTTTTGTCAGACAGTCACTGACTTCACCAGGATGGTGAGGATAAGTGCTCTGGTTTGTTTACTTTTGTTCCCAACCTTATTACACCACACACCAACTTAAAAAATCATGCATGCAACTTGAGTCAAAACCAGAGGGTATGCTTCACAACCATTTTCATTGCAAGTGAAAACATACCAAGTTGGACAATGGATTTTGTACACAATCAAAGCATTGACAAATATGTGCGAGAATCTTACTTACTTTGTCTTGACCATATTTAGCACAATGGAGTCTTACAAGATTTCATTAAAGTTACTAGACCTGTCAATTCCAGGTGCACGTAGCCCCAAGGGCTTTCAGTCATGCCTCAGGCAGCTATCCGTTTGAAAAAAATACCAAGTTTCATTGATTTTCATGCAAAGAGTCAGAAACTGCAATTTTTTTATGAATTAATTTTGGACTGCCACTGGGGCAGGTCTTAGTTGCCCTCGGCCAGGCTCACATCAAGTCCCGCACGTGACCTAGTTACGTCAAAAGCGTACATGGAAGTCTATAAGTCTCGGCGAGAGGGAGAATTCTTTCTCTTTTGAGTACTTTACGTGTGTGATGGCGTAAGAACATTGTAAAAGATGGTATATGGGTCCATTGTGGCATACCGCACACAACCTTTAGCCTCAGAACGTGTTCACCGGAAATGTTAATTACTATTTGGTGGGAGATGCGAACTGACAAACCGCATGAAGTTTCGTTTGGCTGGCAACACTAAAGGTATGTGTAGGCATCTGCGAGATAGTTGTGGGAAGCTCCAGGCTGTTAATATCGTAATCTGCGACAAAATGGCAAATCTTTGTTCTCGATGCTGTGAGTAAGGCACTGCATCTTTAAACTTTGCTGTATGCTTTTGACATTTAGATTATGAAGTGAGAAATTAATTATTTACCCCCTGGCTGTGTATGCTTTGTGGAGGCAACAGATGGAAGCTGAACAGGAAAGCTGGTCATCATCTTCTCAGCGTTACAGAAGCAGTTGTAGTCAGGAAAACCTGGAATGAAAGGGACAGAACATTGCATTGACAATACGCACAAAACAATCTTGTCTGGAGGAAGCCTAGACAGAAAACCAAAGTATGCAAAACTAGCAGACTAGCAGGTACAAAAATAGGTCAATTTGGATCTCATATAGGGCTTAAATTGCAATGAAAGAGTTCAAAAATAAAATAAATAAAAGCGCGCCAACTGTCCAGACTGAAGGTTTACACTAACCGGAGACTTTCTGAATCACTGATACAGTAAAATAAACAATCAGCTATACAAAATAGGAAGAAGAATTGACTCAAAGGGAGTTTTCCTAATATCTATTTTGGTCTTTTGTGCGTTGAATTTCATGTACTGAATTTTTTTCCTTTTTCTTTTGAAAGACAAAAAGTCCAGTTAGGTTCAATTCAACCAACACCTCATTTCTAATTTGACAGCTTCTTTAGTAAACTGCATCGCACCACTACCTTTCGCCATGGTTTCCACAAAGTGTTGAGCATGGCTTCTGTCAGGTGTGACGAACAGGTAGTCATCCATCCACCTAATGAGCAGCTCATCACTGAGCACGGTCAGGTGAGTGGCCTCCAGGTGAGACAGGTACAAGTTAGCAAGTAAAGTGGATACCACAGACCCTTGGCTGATTCCCTGGCCTTGCAGGTAGTGTCTCTGGCCCACCTGGTGGTAAAGACAGGTAACACAAATACAGGTGAGACAGGTACAAGTTAGCCAGAAGTGTGGACACTACTGATCCTTGGCTGACCCCCTGGCTTTGCAGGTAGTGTCTCTGGCCCACCTGGTGGTAAAGACAGGTAACACAATACAGGTGAGACAGGTACAGGTTGGCCAGAAGAGTGGACACTACTGATCCTTGGCTGACCCCCTGGCTTTGCAGGTAGTGTCTCTGGCCCACATGGTGGTACGAACAGGTAACAACATACAGGTGAGACAGGACTCTTATAGTTGTCTCCCTTGTAGTACTGTTTTTCGCCAGAAAGGTGCAAGAATACTGCTGCTACAGGTACAACAGACAGGCCAACAGAGCAGAAACCGAAGAACCTTGACTAGCATGTTAGTCTTATACTGTTATAGTAGAACTGTAGTAAAACATGAATAGCAAAGAAGAAACCACAAAATCTTAAATGACTATGCATTAGATAACCTTAAAACAAAGATAAAAGAAAGACACAGGCGAGACAGCGAGAGTCAAAGAGATTTCTGAGAAGCCCTCACACTTCATATTTGCCACTCTTATTTCTTTGCTTATTTGTGTAAATAACAAACAAAAAAGAGTTCCCACCTTGATGATGTTTCGGAACAGATGTGATGACAAGACATTCAGCAAAGATGCTGTTGTCTCCTGCATGCAGAGTGCCTATAAACACATTTTTGCTGTTGTTAATTTCTAGAAAATACCTCCAGATACAATTCACAAGTACGTATTCAATATATCAATGATTATTATCATATATTCAATGTCTAACACATACACACGAGCTCTAGCTCTCTCGTTCACTCCCATCCTACACAAACATCAGTCAACGAAAGACCCCCACAAAAACCTACACCCTCATCTGATCCACCAAACTGTCAGTGAACTTGCCATCAATACTTTTTACTTCTTACGTTAATACTCTTCTGAGTCCACACAATACAACACACACACACACACACACAAACACAAGCTCTCTCTCTCTCTCTCTCTTGCTCTTTTTCACTTTCTGCTTCCTGTATCCTACACAAACATCAGTCAACAAAAGACATCCCACAAAAGGCTACCTCCTTACTTGATCCACTTGATCAAATTGATTTCTGTTAACTTGCCCTCAATACGCTGCAGACGAGCAAGACACATACAGTCCACACAACACAACACAACACCCACACACCCTGTCTCTCCCACCCACCCTCCTTCTCTCTCTTTCTTGCTCTCTCTTTCTATCACAAGTTCTCTCCTTCTCTTTCACTACAATCTTCCCACATCCGACATAAACATCAGTCAACAAAAATCCATACGAAAAGCCTTCTCTCATACCTGATCAACCAATACGATGTCAGTGAACTTGCCATCCTTGCTCTGCTGTCGTGCAAAGCTGGTGAAGTCGGGCTCAAAGTGAGTGAGACGCTTGGTGTCTGTGTGAAACACCCGCTTCACGTTCTGTCCCATCAGTCGAATGCTAGCGTATTTTCTTGTATTGTACGTCTGTTCTCCATCCTGTTGAAGCACAACGTGTTTGAGATGTCAGCAGAGACAATGATACAGTGGAACCCCTCTTTTAAGACGGTCTCAAGAAATATTTTTAAAAAAAAATCAAAAATTAGGTCGGAAAGAGAGGGAGTCTTAAAATGGAGGTAAAATGAGAGATGTTATGAACAGAACATTTAAAAATCTTGGGTCTTTAAAGGGGTTAGTCTTAAAACCTGTTTTGGTTGAGTGAGTTTCACTTGCGGTCACGGGAGGCCATCGCCAGTGAATTGTGGCTCTGATGTGCACATTTTCGAAAAAATAAAGCATCATATCGAGCAAACACTGGAAAACATACACATCAGAGTCAGGGATTGACGTGTTATTGTAACTGGATATTATTGCACGCTGTACACTAGAGCGAAGCGGAACTCTTCGGGAACGCTTGGAAACCCTGACAGAGTTATTTTTGAACATCATCTATTGAGACACTGCAGTTAACAAAGAATCCCCTCCCCAAAACAAAACAAAACAAAAAATCAACCCCCCCCCCCCCCCCCCCCCCTCTATGCAGAGTGCCTGACCTTGGTAAAGATGTCCCTGACAAAGGAGAAGAGCAGCTGTTGATGTATGGAGTCAAAACACTTGCTGACGTCCGTCTTCACAAAGTAGAGACACCTGTGCAGTCAGAAATTCAAACTATACACTCTTTAACAATAACACACACACACACGCACGCACACACACACACACACACACAAAGCAGTTATGCATGTACGCACACAAACATATATTTTCACACACACACACACACACACACACACACACACACACAACATTAAGATGAAACATAAATAAACAAAACAGAAAACCAGCTTTCAACAGAAAAGTCAAGTGAATTTGCTCACTAAACCTGATAAAGCTATTCATGAAAACACTTCCTGGAAAAGTATATAAAGCTGGAAAGATTGTGTTTGGTACTTGAATACAGGGGAACCTCACCCCCCCCCCCCCCCCCCCCTTTTTTTTAAGAGCCCCCTTTTTAAGACGTTGCTTTTTCATGTTTTCTGTTCATAACCTCTGCAAACTCACCTCTATTTATTTTTTTCACGTATGACTATTTTTTGTCCTTTTGTATAATGTAAAAGTTTTTTCTGAACTGCATGTAAATGAGAGAGTATGTGTGCAAACAGAAACTACAGTTACCATGTTTGTTATCTTGTGTTTTATTAATTGAATAAAAAAATAAAAAAAAAATAAAAAAAAGAACAATAGAAGGAAAACTACACTTTTGTGTGTGCAGCTTATTGCGTTTCAAACTGGAGAAATTCATTGTTATTAAAATTCTCTCGGAAGAGAAAAAAAAAAAAAAAAAAAAAAAAAAAGACCCCCTTCCTTTTTAATTCTGACCTGATTTTCTCAGATTTTGGAGGTCCTTAGCTAAAAATGAACTAACAGCCAAGATCAGTACCTGTCATCATGACGAGATGCTCTGTTTTCCTTGAACTGTTTCAACTTCATGTACGCATCCTCGATGCCAAACACAGAGCAGTCTGGTACTTTATTCTCAAAAACCTGCACAGTTGCAAAATTAAAAGTCAGACAGAAAAAAAGAGTGGAGAAATATTGATGCAAGTTTTCTGGTACTAAATGAGTAGGTGTATACAGATCTGTATCACACAACATACTGACTCTGACTAACATGATTTTGCATTTCTACAAGTTTCAAAATGCTAAACGTCCTGAATGTTTTTAGTTTGTGTGACCTTTCAAGCATCAGCTTACAGATATGCAAGCACTAATGAGCAAATACAAAAAACTAATGAACTCACCATTTCATATTTTAAAACATCAAACAGCTTCATCAGTTGTCTGTTGATGGTGATGGATCTTTTCTGAAAAATAAAAACTCAGTAACAGCAGAACACAGAATACGCAAATGTAAAACGAATAGCATTATAAATAAATATTTTAATAAAAGACATGAGGTGCGGAACGCTTGCATTTCAAGTTTACACTAAAGCAACAAACCAAGACCATAAAAGGGAACTGTATACATAAATGCATTGATAACTAAAATTTAAACGATTTTTGTGTAGCTAACACGCCCAGAAAACCAACATAAAACTGTGCCAAAAAAAGCCAACACTATAAATCTGTGATTAAGAGGGATTTTCAGAAAGCCATATATTAGGGCAAAGAGGGGAGAATACACTTGAAAGAATGAGCCAGACAAACGTCTCCAACACTTTGTCAGGAACATTCTGAATAAAACTCAAGAGTGAAAATGATTGTCCTCATCACGAAAAAGAAAATGTAAGTGCTTACATTTAACCCTCATTTTAAAGGATGACCCATTACAATACAGTGGAACCCCCCTTTTAAGACCTACAAAAATATGAAAAAATCAGGTCTTAAAAAGGAGGGAGTCTTAGAATGGGGGTAAATTTGCAGAGGTTATGAACAGAAAGTCTGAGAAAAAAAAGGGTCTAAAAGGGAGGGGGTTCCACTGTACCTGCATCCGGTGCAATGGTGCATTTGGATCTTGCTTGCAGCTCATGTTGACGATAGGTCGAAGAGACTGAGACTTGGGCAGAAAGCGCAATGCTGACACTCCTAGACACTGGCCTGATGCCAGCAGTTGATTCACCTTTGTCTGTGAACAGTGCACAATCATCAATATTGTGTCATTTTAGTGTCTCAATCTTCCATCCTAGCACACAGAAACAGATTCACCTTTGTCTGTGAACAGTGCACAAACATCAATATTGTGTCAGTTTAGTGTCTCAATCTTCCATCCTTGCACACAGATACCTTTGTCTGTGAACAGTGCACAAACATCAATATTGTGTCAGTTTAGTGTCTCAATCTTCCATCCTTGCACACAGATACCTTTGTCTGTGAACAGTGCACAAACATCAATATTGTGTCAGTTTAGTGTCTCAATCTTCCATCCTTGCACACAGAAACAGATTTACCTTTGTCTGTGAACAGTGCACAAACATCAATATTGTGTCAGTTTAGTGTCTCAATCTTCCATCCTTGCACACAGATACCTTTGTCTGTGAACAGTGCACAAACATCAATATTGTGTCAGTTTAGTGTCTCAATCGTCCATCCTTGCACACAGATACCTTTGTCTGTGAACAGTGCACAAACATCAATATTGTGTCAGTTTAGTGTCTCAATCTTCCATCCTTGCACACAGATACCTTTGTCTGTGAACAGTGCACAAACATCAATATTGTGTCAGTTTAGTGTCTCAATCTTCCATCCTTGCACACAGATACCTTTGTCTGTGAACAGTGCACAAACATCAATATTGTGTCAGTTTAGTGTCTCAATCTTCCATCCTTGCACACAGAAACAGATTTACCTTTGTATGTGAACAGTGCACAAACATCAATATTGTGAGTTTATTGTCTTAATCGTCCATTCTTGTATATGAAAACAGACCAACTAACTGGAAAAAATAATAAAGTTGCAAGAAAATCCTAAGACTTATAGTGTGGATCAACAGATCAAAACTTTATGCACATCTTCCCATGAAGCGAGCTTTGAGATGTGCTTAGGCATGACAGAAGTAGTGGCAGATGAGAGCTTATCTCAGATAGATCACACCATATGACATGTTTCTTCATCAACTGTGTGTATTAATGATGCAAGTAGTCAGGAAATCAGCAACACAATAATATGATGAACATGTGCAATACAATTTTAATGAGTTCTGTGACGGCCTATTCTCTGAGGAAAGAAAAGCCATGTCAAAAAGCAGAAATAAAGTAATCACCCGAGATATGCCTTGTAATGTACAGGTAGTCGCTTTCCTGAAATCTGAAACACACATGAAGAAACACACCCCTGTTCCAATTCAATGAATAACACATAAGTTTTAAAACCATATAAACTAATTCTCTACCAAATTAAGATTGAAAAATAAGAATTCTATTGCTGCTATGAATAAGAAATACAACAAATCTAACCCAAAACCAACAGAAATTCATACAACACATCCTTGGTAGTAAATGTATGATAATGATGATGATGATGATGATGATGATGATGATGAGTGATGATGATAATGATAAGGAAGTGGAGGAGGAGGAGGACTATGTATATAAGAATTATCATTCTTGCTTGAATCTTTACTCCAGTTACAACTACTTCTTAGTAACCAGGCAATCTATGCAAGGAAGAATGAGTTTCAAGGAAATAAATAATGCGGGGGGTCCAGGGGGCCGCAGAGCCCCTGATGGGGATGGGGGGCGATGCCCCCATAAGCTGAAACTTTTTGGCCTTGAAAATATGAATTTAACCCCCTCTATGAAAAAAAAAATTGTGAGTGTAAAGAAAAACACTATTTTGTCCCTCTCACTTGGGAATAAAAAAAATAAATAAAAAAAAGAGATTTGGATTGCCTAAATAACGCATAATATCCCCTTACAAGGCCACATCATACTGATACAGTTGGTAATGAGGCTGTGAATGCAGATTTCTCAGTACTGTACCATTCATTGCTCTCATCTGGAGCCTGAGCCATGTCTTCTTCCTGTAGTACAACACTCTGGTTCTGAGGGCGCTGGTGTCCGTCAGATAGAAAAAGGCCTGGGAAACAGAAATCAACAGCAGCGGCATTTACACTCTTAACTCACTCGATCATGATGCACAGATAGAGGAATAAAGCCGATTTACACTCTTAACTCACTCGATCATGATGCACAGATAGAGGAATAAAGCCGATTTACACTCTTAACTCACTCGAACATGATGCACAGATAGAGGAATAAAGCCGATTTACACTGATGTAAATGTCATCAGATCTCTACTAACAAAAGAAAACTTTGAAACACCACTTCCCGTCATTACATCCATACCAAATTCCCACAAAATTCTTGTTTCTTGGTGTGTTTTTGAAAATATAATACTACATGTATTATTCATAACATCATAATTTGTGTTTGATGACAGCTTACAGTTTCAATGCTTTGTTCTGAAGATGTAGTCAATTTTCAAGGGCTTTATTATCACATTTAACAAACACACATCTACTTACACATGCAGCAAGATTACTTCTCAAAAGGATGAAACATAATGGATACAGCAGCAAATACATACACAGGTGCATGTGAAGTGTGAAAACAGGCATGGGCATTGAAAATTGTAAAAAAGGCTGAAAATGTATAACTGAAGACGCGAAGCGTCAAGTCGACAGCGCGAAGCGCCTAGCCTTACTAGGGGGGTCCGGGGGCATGCCCCCCCCGGAAAAAAAATTCTCCAAAGAACCAAGATGGTGCAGTCTGGTGTCATCTGAGCTCCAAGTTTGCCATTAAATTTTGTTTTTAGAATCAGAGTTTTTAGTACCAATTGTTGCTTTTTTGAAGAAAACAAATATACATGTATTATATGGTTTAAATTAGTTAAAAAAATTGATCTGTTGAGACAAACAGGAAAATGTAACTTGTAACACAATCTGTGCAATCTGGTTTACTTTCAAACATAAAAGTTCAAGTAACTGAGGCGGGCGGTAGCAGTGCGTGAACAAATTACGGAAAGTTTTCGCGGATTTATGTGCAAAGGCAAAAGTAACCGGTGCTTTTTTTGTGTGCCTCCCCCCTTTATTTTTTCGGCGGACACTTTTGCTTTTTGGGCGGAACAAAAAAAAAATCGGCGGTATTCCGCCGTTTGGCTGACAATTCCCATGCCTGGAAAACCATGCCTGAAAATCTTCCCAAGTTACCAGTACCATGGGATTACCATTACTCTTTCTTGCCTGAGATATGTATTTTCTTTGTCTTCAGACACTTATCAAATTGCCTGGGTTTAACTCAGCTTCCGGCAAGGCCACATGCACCCATGTACATATAAGCGTTTGCACAGCACTATACCAAGAACAGCAAAATGCAGCTCACTCTGATCAGTGGAAAAACAAAGCATATGATGATCCACCACATCAGCTGTGCCAACCTGTGCTGTTTCTCTTTGGGGCACAAGACTTTCCTTAGCCACACACAACTCTTCACCTGCATCATAACAATGATGAGCATATGATTAGCAAATAACACCTAAT
Organism: Littorina saxatilis; assembly: GCF_037325665.1. Classification (NCBI taxonomy): domain Eukaryota; kingdom Metazoa; phylum Mollusca; class Gastropoda; order Littorinimorpha; family Littorinidae; genus Littorina; species Littorina saxatilis. Next base: position 51,710,426 of record NC_090256.1, on the reverse strand, counting down.
AATACTTCAATTAAAGATATGCTTTACAAAAGATGCAGTACGCTATAAAATGTAGTGGACTCTTGTAGTTTGATACATACTGTTCTCTTTGTGGCCACCAGAAAATGTAGTCTTATAATTGTGTATTTTCTGTATACAGCTAAAAATATCAATTTAAAATACAATTCCAGTCCTGATACTCGGGCTATAGTAGTACATGATGGCAAAAAAAATCAACCTCATATTGTGCCAAGAAGGGATAAGGTGAACTGGTCAAAACACGACGATGGTTGAGAGAGAGAACAAGAACAAGAACAATTCTTTATCTAACGAGGGTAATAGAGTAAGCAGTGATCTGCTTTTTACATTTAGTCAAGTTTTGACTAAATGTTTTAACATAGAGGGGGAATCGAGACGAGGGTCGTGGTGTATGTGTGTCTGTGTGTGTGTGTCTGTGCGTGTGTGTGTGTAGAGCGATTCAGAGTAAACTACTGGACCGATCTTTATGAAATTTTACATGAGAGTTCCTGGGTACGTCTGATATCCCCAGACGTTTTTTTTTCGTTTTTTCGATAAATGTCTTTAATGACGTCATATCCGACTTTTTGTAAAAGTTGAGGCGGCACTGTCACACCTTCATTTTTCAATCAAATTGATTGAAATTTTGCCCAAGCAATCTTCGATGAAGGCCGGACTTTGGTTTTGCATTTCAGCATGGAGGCTTAAAAATTAATTAATGACTTTGGTCATTAAAAACCTGAAAATTGTAATTAAAATTATTTTTTTATAAAACGATCCAAAATTACTTTTATTTTATTCTTCATCATGTTCTGATTCCAAAAACATATAAATATGTTATGTTAAAAAGAAGCTCTGAAAATTAAAAATATAAAAATTATGATTAAAATTAAATTTTAGAAATCGTTTTAAAAACAATTTCATCTTATTCCTTGTCGGTCCCTGATTCAAAAAGCATATAGATATGATATGTTTGAATTAAAAACACACTCAGAAAGTTAAAACGAAGAGAGGTACAGTAAAGCGTGCTATGCAGCACAGCGCAACCGCTACCGCGCTAAACAGGCTCATCACTTTCACTGCCTTTTGCACTAGCGGCGGACTACGGTCATTGTGAAAAAATGCAGTGCGTTCAGTTTCATTCTGTGAGTTCCACAGCTTGACTAAATGTAGTAATTTCGCCTTACGCGACTTGTTTACATCTTGCCCTCGCCCTAAAGAGGGACTAGTCTAAAATTGCTTAAGAATAAACAAGTAAAGAAAACTACTGCTACATGATTATAAATAAAATTAAAGTAAGAACATATCATCAATTTACATACAATTCATTGCTTGAATGAAAAATGTAAGTTCATTTGACGTGAGTTAAGTATTATAGAGTAGATTGCACTGATGCAACAACGCTGTAAACGCCATATGACCATTGACATACACTGCATTTGAAAAAATCAGGAAAAAAAAATAAAAATAATAATACATTGTTGAAAAGCACCGGTTGTTGGTTTTAACAACAGTTCTGGTGACAACAAATGTTTATTTTCACTTCATGAGATAAGATGTATATCTGGTCGTAAAAACGTTTGTGCTAGTAGTTTGCCGCAGGATTGTCGGAAGAGTGTTCCAGAGACTGCTACTTGAATAAACTAAACTAGATTTGAATAGGTCAATCCTAGGCAGAGGAGTCAATCTCATCAATTGGCATGAATTTTTCAATGTGAATTTGGAAAATATGGTTTGAGGTACACATCCATGAATAATTTTATGCATAAGGGTACCTTTATTATAACCTAGCCTTGCCATCAGAGGAAGAATGCCGAAGTTTATGTAGTCTAACTCAGTTAGGGTTGTTTTCTTTAATAGAGTACTTTAAGCGCTTGTTTATGTAATCTAAGAGAGAGAGAGAGAGAGAGAGAGAGAGAGAGAGAGAGAGAGAGAGAGAGAGAGAGAGAGAGAGAGAGAGAGAGAGAGAGAGAGAGAGAGAGGGAGAGAAACAGAGAGAGAGACACAGAGACAGAGACACAGAGAGCAAAAGAGAGAGAGAGAGAGAGAGAGAGAGAGAGAGAGAGAGAGAGAGAGAGAGAGAAAGACAGAGACAGAGAGAGAGCTGAGGCACACAAGTTTGGTATACATAGAATGAACAGTTACCTTCAAGCCTGTTACCAATTGACCAAGGCACATCTTTTCAAACTTTCCAGCTGACACGAGTGACTTGATGTCTGTGCAAAGACATAAGAACAACATTTTTAATAAAGGCTAAAGCACACAAAAACAATAAAAAAAAGAAGAACAAATGTACAACAGAATTTAAATTGAAGAAGGCATAGCAAACTGAAGAGCAGGCATACAAGAAAATACAAAAAAAACTTACTCTTAAGAAGGTGAGCCATATTTGCAGAGGATCCAAGCAGCTTTTCGGGAACAGTCTGTTTTACCACAGCTTGCAAAAATCCCAAAACCTGAAACAAGTCAGGGATGAAATCATCTTACCACCAGTTTAAATGTTTACGCATTCCATTCATTCATCAGTTGTAATAATGACAACCTTCCCCCTACCACCACCACCCCCCCCTACCACCACCACCACCACCCCCACCATCACCACCACCACCACCACCACCACCACCACCCCCCCCCCCCCCCGAAATTTTGGAAATAGCTCAGTCGGTAGCGGCACTGACTTCAGAACCAGTTGTCACTATCGGCATGGGTTCGATCCTCACATTCGGCGAGGGATTTATTACAACTTTCTGTACTGTCCTTGGTGTCCGAACACCCCCGTGAACCGAAGTTCACAGCTAAAGTCTGAGGGCTTGGAAACATGAATACACACATGCCGGAAAAAGAAAGAAAAATGGGTAGCGCCGTACTGTATGGCAGCTCGCTTTCCCCAGAGGCAGAGAGAAAGCAACCCAAATTTCCATGAGGGAAATCTCACAGGACTATATAAAATCTTATCCTTGTCCTTATATTAGGGGAAAATACTGACATAGCAACTCTGCCATCAAGATATAACAAACTTTGCACTGAGGGATATGGTCTTCCAGTAGCTTTGGTGTGGCTGGTAGTTTTTTCTTGATCTTTCTGCGGAACCCTTGGTTAGCCTGAGTGTTACCCTCACCTGCATTCACAGAGTAGCGCTATCATCACCATGTGACCAAAACAAACAACGTAAAACTAACAAGAAAACAAGATGTATCTAATAAACAAATTTGGATTTTTCTTTTCACAAACATGACAGAGACGTACATAATACAAATCATAGTCCATGCTGTACATCCCACAGTTTGCAGTCCACACGCACACTCACACACACAATCAGGATCAGCTGACAATGTTCATATTATTTACAAACAAGCCCTCCCCCATACAACTCTTCCACACACAATCCACACAAGCTTTCATTTCAGTTTACGATACAATGTTTTTTTGTCAAGCATAGCACAGTAGCACACCTGCTGCTGCATTGTCTCCCTTGTCAACTCTTCTTCTGGCCGCTGTATGGTTTGTTGTCTTTGCCGCCTTTTTTACATTCTTGTCAAATCTGCTTTTGCAGTGGTGCTCCAGCAAAGCCCAGTGCCTGCATTTCCTGAAATGATATACCCACAAGAATAGGTTAAGATTATCTGTGTCCTTGAGCATGCAACCTCTGTTAAAAAGAACGGTCCACATACATTTGAAAGAAATCATACCTCTCAAACATACCATTACTTAACTTTACATGAAACATCTGATACAGAGTGGTTTTCTAATTCTTTCCAAAATTTGGGAGTTAAGTGTCCAACAAGTGTGTGTGTTAATTTTCTGTAAGCCACACTGAAACAAGACAGTAGGTTTTTCTAAATGTTTGATTTGTTTTTGAATTCAGACACAGTATATGAACATATTCTTGGAATCATGAGATAACAAATACGATGCTATCATTTTTTAAATCTGTTTGCTAAAAATTAGATTTTAATAAAAGTAATCCCAATTTTAATAATCAAACAAATTAATTAATGTTCTAGCTTCAAAACTAAAATGCAACACCATAGTCCGGACCGAGTCAAAGAATAAGAACTTTTGATCAAAATGTCAATCAATTTAATTGATAGATGAGGTCACCACAGTGCCGCCTCAACTTTTATAAAAAGCCTGATATGTCAGAGATATTTATCGAGACAAAAACTGGGGGGAAAACATCTGAGGATATATATATATATCTATATCTGGAAGAAATAGTATGTACAGTTTTATGAATATCTGTCCAGTAGTTTTCTGGGAATCGCTCCACAACACAAACACACACACCTACACCACCACCCAGTCTATCTGAAAACATTAAGCAAAAACTTGACTAAATGTAAAAACACGCACAACCTTCGAACTTCAAAGGAGTGTTGTCAATTAATCTAGTCAGTGGTGCTGATGGGGTCTATGTCGACCAAAAGAGTGGGATTCCCTGTAGGTGGAGTTTCTGTAGGGGGATTCCCTATATACAGGGAATCCCACAGGGTGGAGTTTTTCAATAAAACTTGCAAACCATACTCAAGAGTCAAATTTCTAAGAAATATGAAAAAAGATAGAAAACCATCAAATTCTGCCGAACTTCGCGATATAAGCGAAACTCTACAGGAACTACACCCTGTGGTATTCCCTGTATACAGGGAATCCACCTACAGGAACTCCACCTACAGGGAATCCCACTCTTTTGGTCGACATAGACCCCATCAGCGGCAGTGGTTGGCAGAAGCAAAAAGAGAAGGTAAGAAGAGGAATAGTTTTTGTACACACTAAACCAACCTGTGGTTGTGAAGCAACTGCTGAAGTATGGGTACAACTTCAGGGTGAAACTCTGGCAGGGATGGCACCACTCTTGCTGTTGTTTCTTTGTCACCAACCTGCATCATCTCAGCGCTCTCCCCCTTCTCCTCAGCTTGCTTTGGGGCACCTCTTTCAGCCAAGCTGGAAGTAAGATTTGCACACCCTGGTCCATCTTTTTGCTTTGCCAATTCTCTTGATGCCTGAAGATCTGTCATGTTTATGTAGACCAAGCTTTTGTTTCGTAAGCTGCCGTCACAGTAGAAACTAGAGTGCTCATGGTTACCAGACTGAGTAACAGACCCTGCTGGTGAGCTGTAGTTTGAGATAGAAACAGAGGTAGAGGATTCAGAGTCAGAACCAGATTTGAACCATGATGGAGTCTCAGCTATGATAATGTCCATTGGCGATTTGAAAGAGACTGTGGAATCTGGAGTTGTCGACAGAGAACTCGCTAGTTGGAAAATATTGGAAGATGAGCTAACCTCCATTGACTGTGAGGTGGGCTCAGCATTCAGCGATATCTCCTGCAGAAATTGATCCTGACTTGACCCTGCCCCTCTTTCCCTGCCACCAGTACGCTCTGAAGATTGGTGTACTGCTGTTACTGACACATCATGAACTTCATTGCAAGGGTTGTGATCAAAAGCTGAGGAATCAGGCACTGGTGTCTTCGGGTTCTTGTCCTTCATAAAGAGACTTTGATAGACGCTACTCCCACAGGCTTTTGATACCTCTCGATGTGCATTTTCCTGCAGAACTGATGCTTTTCTGCCGCATCCTTTGGTTGATGCTGGAAGAGATACTGTAAGTGTCTGAGAGTTACTGTTGTGACATTTTTGACCACAAGGTAGGAATGATGAATCCCCCGAGGACGATATGTCACCGTCATGAGACATCGACTGTAACTCTGTTCTGATTTCTCCTGAATCTCTTGTCACTTTTCGTACAGAATATCTCATATTGACTTGTTCCTCTGGTCCTTCTGGACTGGTAGTGTCTGCAGCACCTCTGCAAATGTGAACTCGCGAGCTTGTGGAACGATTCTGAGTCGTCAGCATGCTGTGATGTGTTGTGCAATGAGTAGTTACATGCTCATTCTCAGAGGCCATTTCAACATTGGAACTCCCTTCAACATGAAAATGCGTATCACCTTGTCTCAAAGCACTCTCATGCACAGCTTGTTGAGACTGCAACAACTGCAAAAGCTGCGATCTGGAGCACACACAAATGGGTGTGCCGGGTGTAGCTTCCGCAGCAACGTTGGTGCTCACTACGACTGTACTTTCTGCTGAGAAATATTGTGACACTTGGGATGGCTCACTGGACACAGCTTTGTTAGTCGCACCACAGTTTGCTACAGCACAAATGTTTTCTGGATGGCCTTCTGAATGACGGTCTGCGGTTTGGTTACATATACTGGACATAGTTGCAGCAGCAGTGTTGTAAATATCTGCAGCATCCAAGTTTTGGGTTCCCCCTTGTAATGGTGTATTGGCCACAGTGTTAGTAGCAGTAGAACTGCCCGCAACTGGCAAGTTGTTTACCGGTTGGTCCAGTTCCTGGCAATGCATGTTTGGCGTGCCAGTAGTACGGAGTTTTTCCCCCATTTTCAAGCTTTGTGCAGCCAAGCAGGTTGAAAAATGTTTTGCACCTACTTTACCCTGGCTGGAAAAAGTTGCTTTGAAAGAAGCAGTGTCAGCATTTGCTACAGCGGAGTTTTGTGAAGAACAGTCTCTGGAGGGATGCTCTGACGCTTGCCAATGTGTGTTCCTTGAAGCAACACCTGCAGTGTAATGGTTCTCCGAGTTGCTTGCAATTGGATCGAGGGGGATGCTTTCTACTTCTTGGTGTACAGTCCGGGTCTTAGCAGTAACTGAGCCTTGCACAGGTTTGTCTCTTGCTGGATGATTCAGTGCATGCACGTTTCTGTTGCCCATAGCACCTTGAGCAGTATTAACAACACCAGCGGGATGCAAGATGTTTGCAGGCTGATCCAAGAGGCTTTGTCCCACCAAGCACTGTGTACTGGGCCTTGCCACATCAGCAGCATGACCACTTACTGCTCGCGAGTTGACAGAGGGCTGGCTGAGAAAGGTATGGCCTGCATCGTCAGACACAAGAGCAGTTGCAGTACCGGTGCTTTTTGCGAGTGAGCTATGTCCAGCATACAAGTTCAGGGAGAGATATTCAGTTCTTTGGCACTCAACATTGGAAACAACAGCGCTGGCAATTCCAGCATTTGCTACCTCTGAGTTGCGTGCAGTTTGACACTGTGAAAGCTGTTCTTTTTCGTCAAAGTGCAAACCGGACAAAACGTCACTGAAAGCATGTCTTTCTATTTCACCAGACTTGTATGCAGACTGGTTCACCGAAGCATGGCCTGGAAGCTGAATACGGGACATGAAGGTACCACTGCAAGTGCTGCCTTTTGTTGAACCAAAGATGACTGCAGTGTTCTCTGCATGTTCCTCCTGCTGACACTGACAAGGCCTCTCACCACCGTTCAGGTTCCCACCAACATCATTCTTCACGAAAATGTCTCTGAACAGTAGCTTTGCTCCTTCCCCTGTTGGCTTGTAGGCTGCTAAGGTGACTGAAAAGAAGGGTACATTATATTACATGATGGTGGTACAGCCAGATAAAAAGTGGTCTGGGTGGCCGAGTGGTAACGCACTTGCGCTCGGAATCGAGAGGTTGCGTGTTCGACCCTGGGTCGGGCCGCTATTTTCTCCCCCCTTTCCTTACCTAGATGGTGGGTTCAAGTGCTAGTCTTTCGGATGAGACGAAAAACCGAGGTCCCTTCGTGTACACTATATTGGGGTGTGCACGTTAAAGATCCCACGATTGACAAAAGGGTCTTTCCTGGCAAAATTGTATAGGCATAGATAAAAATGTCCATCAAATACCCGTGTGACTTGGAATAAAGGCCGCGAAAGGTGAACATTTGCCTAACAGGCTTGAGGTTTGCTGGTCGATGTGAATGCGTGATAATGTGTAAAAAATTCCATCTCACACGGCATAAAGCGCTTTGAACTTCGGATAAGGCGCTATATAAATAAAGAGAATAATAATAATGATCAAAATATCAAGAATACATTTTTTTAACAGGTGATAAAGACAAGTTTTGGAGTGAAATGCATGAATAAAATTAAGATTAATTTTAGACTGAGAAAACACAAGTCACATAGGAAGGGAGATAAACGCGCAAAACACTGGAGAAGATAAGGAGCGTTGTGGACAGTGACCTTCTAAAAATAGTAACGGGAATATGGATTGAGCGTTGTGGACAGTGACCTTCTAAAAATAGTAACGGGAATATGGATTGACGCCACACGAAGGAAGGGAGATAAACGCAAAACACTGGAGAAGATAAGGAAGAGTTACTGGGAATGGATCTGGGAAGATGAACAGAAAAACCAAAATCGGTTCAGCGCTGCGCGCTGAGAGCACGTGTTGAAAATTCTCATCGACCAGGTTGTGTCCGGGGTCTACCTGAATATGCCCACCAAATTTGAAGCAGATCCATCGAGAACTTTGGCCGTGCATCGCGAACACACACACACACACACAGACAGACAGACACACAGACAGACACAAGTCGTATATATATATAGATTCTTGACACACACACACACAAACACGCTCACACACACAAAGTAACTGAACAGAATTTAATTTTAAGTGTTTTACACAGAGCTTATACATACAACTGCTTGGAAATTTCTCCCTCAAATTCCTCCTGTAAAGAAGACTCAGCCGTGGAAGATATCGGTGATGCCTGAAACAAAATATTGCAAGAAACTCAAAACTCCCTTCATCACAAAACTGAAATTACAACAACATAAAAGAAAAATACATACACAACAAGAAGAGCAAACGCTCGATCGAGTCACTTTCGCAGTTCTGAATATTATATGAGGCATCAGATGGACAGGAAGAAATTGCTATTCACAACACAATGAGTCACGTTCACATAAAATTTGAGCCCGGTCACTTTTATAGTTTCCGAGAAAAGCCCAACGTTAAGTTGTGTGTTGCCGAACAGAAAAGGCTAGTTATCTCCCTTGTTTTTCTGATAACGTTCGTAAAAGGCTACAGATGTAAATACTTTGATGTAAAGAATAATCCTACAAAGTTTCAATCACATCCGATGAACTTTGTCAAAGATATAAAATGTCTAATTTTTCCTTTGACGCTGACCTGTGACCTTGAAAAAGGTCAAAGGTCAACGAAACCATCGTTAAAGTGTAGAGGTCATTGGAGGTCACGACTAAACAAAATATGAGCCCGATCGCTTTGATAGTTTCCGAGAAAAGTCCATATAAAATGTCTAATTTTTCCTTTGACGCTGACCTGTGACCTTGAAAAAGGTCAAAGGTCAACGAAACCATCGTTAAAGTGTAGAGGTCATTGGAGGTCACGACTAAACAAAATATGAGCCCGATCGCTTTGATAGTTTCCGAGAAAAGTCCAACGTTAAGGTGGTGTCTACGGACGGCCGGCCGGACGGCCGGCCGGCCGGACGGCCGGCCGGACAGACTAACACTGACCGATTACATAGAGTCACTTTTTCTCAAGTGACTCAAAAACTGAAAGACTTTTTTCTAATTAATCTGAAAATGTTTAGCTCAGTCTCCCCTCCAACCCCCCATCTCCCAGTTGACTAAGACAAATAAAAGGCCCAAGTCAAATGATCAAGTCACTTTCTCTTTGATTGGGATTTTTACTTACTGATAAGGTCTTGTTCCAGGTGAACATGCGTCCAGCTGTTTCTTCTTCTTTTTCTCCCTCATTCTTTTCCGTTGCCGTTTTGATTTTGAGGAGGATTCTTTGGCATCATGTGAAAACTGTGTTCCTGTGATTCCAGCAGAGATGTCACTTGTTTCAGTCACCACTGTGAGATTGCTGACAACATGGCTAAGGTGTGGACATGAACTGGAAATGACACTTTGTTGTAATGACTGTTGACACTTGTCAGCAACACTGACATGTTCCTTCACAGAAAGTGTGTGCGCCATAACAGGAATGCTTATGCTAGTAGCTGCACATCTTCTCTTGCACTTACTGGCTGGCGTTTGTGTAAGTGAAACTATTTCTCCTTGACTCACAGAATTACGTTGCAATCTTTGTGATAAATGAGTTGCATTAACATCACTGTTACAATGTTTTCTTCTCTTGGGATTGGGTTCTGAGGAATCCTGCAGTGATTTTCTTTTGCGTATTAGAAGGCGGTGCTCTTCCTCGCTCATTTGACTACTGCACCTATGTAACTGTTCCCATTTATCGATGCGCTGACTTCTCCGACTCTTCGCTTCTTCTGTTTCTACGTTTTTGCTCCTGTGCAACTTTAGTTCTTCTCCATCTTTGCTCTGCCTCTTGTGTCTCGTTAGTTGATCTTCTCTTTCTGAGCTTCTGCTTTTGTGCTGCTTTACTTTTTCTGTCTCTTTACTTCGACTCGTGTGTAGTTCCTCTCTATCTATGCTTTGACTCTTGTGTCTGCTGTCATTTTCTCTTTCTGTGCCTTTTTTCTTTTCTTCTCTTTCTGTGATTTGACTCTTACTTTTTCTCCGTTGTTCTTCTCCTGTACTTTGACTATTGCACCTCCTCTGTTCTGCTTCTTGTTCTGTAATTTGACTACTGCACCACTGTATTGTTTTTCTGTCTGCACTTTGACTCTTGCGTCGCTTCTGTTCTGTCTCTATGGCTGTGCTTTGACTATTGCATCTCTTCTGCTTTGCTTCTCTTTGTGTATTTTTACTCTTGCGCTTCTTCTGGTTTGCCTGTCCTTCTGTGCTCCGACTCCTGTGTTTCTTCTCTTCCCTTTCTGTGCTTCGACTATTGCGCCTCTTTTGCTTTGCTTTTCTTTCTGCACTTTGACTACTGTGCTTCTTCTGGTCTGCCTCTCCTTCTGTGCTCCGACTCCTGTGTTTCTTCTCTTCCCTTTCTGTGCTTTGACTATTGCATCTCTCTTCTTGTTCCTCTTTTCTAATGCTTTGACCTTCTTGCCTCTGTTGCCGTCCCTCTCTGGCTGTGCTATTTTGACTATGCCTCTTCTGTTCTTCTCTTTCTGTGCTTTGGCTTTCATATTGTTTTTCACTATCATCACTTTGACTCATGTGCTTCTCCTCTTGCTCTGTGCTTTGACTCGTGTGTCTTGTCTGTTGGTCTTCTCCTGCCATACTCCTACTGCCAGAGGCCATTGTTCTTGCACATTTTGCAAAGACATTGGATGGAGGCTGACTTTCAGCTTGTGTTGTCTCCCCTGAACAACATTTCTCTTTCTGTTTTGTTTTTCTCCCTTGCATTTTGGCTGACTTGGATCCATGCCTGAATTTAATGTTGTTGTGCTGCTTCTGCCCTGGACAAGAATGGAGTTTCGCTGGGTAGGTTGATCCGGTAGCAAATGGCCACTGCTGAAAAATGGGTTCTCCTGAAACAAAGCATTGAGGACAATTAGAAATGACGTATAATAACATACACAATGAATGTATCTTACTCTCTCTGGAAGACATTGGTTTAAGCATGGCGGTAAATGCACCACACTGGTCCAATTTTCAAGTACCTTTCAGGGCAGGAGAACAAAATCCACACAAAAAGTTTTTACAAGTCAACATGACTTGATCGTGCGTGTGTGTCCGTCTCTCACTATCGCAGTGACACACAACCTATACTTGTATGCATTCCTTTTCCTGATGTCACTTACCTGTAACCTGTAAGTAGACAGCAGGTTTGGCCAGCAAAATAAAGATAGAGGTGTTTTCCAACAAATGGCTCATCAAAGAATCCCCAATTCTGCAACAAACAACAAAAGTTGACATTACTCTTGCAAGTCTTAATTCTTTTTAAACAGCCAGTCGGTTTTTTGATAGACAGCGGTGATTTTTAGGGACAGGCATCAATCATGACACAACCTATTTGAAACAGCCTTAAATGTACCCAGCTATTCTCCCCCCCCCTCCCCCTGGGCATGGCTATACAAGGTGCATTTGCTTCCTCAGCAGGGGGGCCCAGTAGCTCAGCTGGTAGAGCACTGGACTTGTGATCGGTAGGTCGCAGGTTCGAATTCGGGCCGGGACGGATACGGGTCAACTTTATGTGCAGACCCAGAGACGGAAGCCATGTCCCACCCCCATGTCACCACAATGGCACGTAAAAGACCTCCGTCATTCTGCCGTAAGTGCACATGGCTGATACCACCTAAACACGCATACACTTGTGTACCTCATCAAAAGCCATGAGGGCATAAAACTCGAATCATCATATAACCCATATCTGGTCCTTAAGAGGCGAAATATTTAGCCTGTAGTGTAGAACATGAAGCATTCTCTTTCTTTCAGCAGATTTCAAACTACTCTGGCAACGTTCAACCATGGCACTCACCTCTTAATCTCAAATATCTTTTGGCAGGTGGCCTTATTGTGGAAGTTATCAGACATGCAGATGTATCTCACGGTTCTCTACAATAGTACACACCTGACATTTTTCTTTAGCATCTCAGGAATGAACTCAGGCCAAAAATTTTGGAATCGGGAGAGGTGCTCCCTGCACATGTGACTCCACAGTTTACCATTGGTTTCTGTGGCTTAAAATGGAAATGTTTTACTTCAGATGAGAATGTATTTATCTGAAATTAAATAAAACTAAAAGGGACAATGAGATCAAAATTACCTGGTGAGCAGTATTTTCCACACTCTAAACTGCAGTCGACTGACACTGCTGTTGGGATAGCGGTATTCAATGTTGCTCACTGAAGTCACCGACGCTTTGGGGTTGTCCGTCATCTGTAAGAATGGAAAACAAAATAAAACTCGTCATCAAAACTAGGAACATTTTGTGCATCATCTCAACCCACTTTTTATCTGGGGTTTTTTTTATAGTAAAAATTCACATACGTCTACTGCTACTACTGGAATTATGTCATGGCTAGAATACCTGAGAGCAGTTTGGTTGCCTCTACGTGAGAACAATACACCTAATGGCACATGCATTTATGAAGGCAATCCGTTCAAGGACGAATGAGTTTCAAGGAAATAAACGTAGGTCCCCTGGCGGGGTCCAGAGGCAGAGGCCCGGTTGTGGAAGCTGAAGCATTTTGGTCTTGTAAATATGAATTGAACTCCCTCTGGTGAAAGATATATATTGTGCATGTAAAAAACCCACTGTTTTTTCCCTCTCACCTGGGTTAAACTGCAGGTTTTTTTTTGGTTGCTTTTGCGTAAATCCGCGAAATCGTGGAGATTTGGATTGCCCGTTTATTGGGTTTTGTTTATCTAAGTTTGCTTAAATTCTGCTCTAATAACAAATTAAAATTCACCTGGCATGGTGTCAAAAAAGTCTTGATCAACAGTCCGTCCCGTCCTCCCCCAAGTTTTCTTTATCTACGTTTCTTGTTTCGAAAGAAATAAGCTGTCCTTAATTTAACTGATATAAAATTTGTGATTGGAAAGCATTGCAAGTTTCACTTACTGGACCAAACCCCAGCGCCAGTACATTATTTCCCACTCCATCTCTGCGCAACACTCGCTGAAACAAACAAAAAGCATTTTTGTATGTATAAATCAGGCTGCGGCGACGAGAGGAACTGATTGGGCTGAAAGCGCTGGTCCTTAAACGCTCCTGCACACACAATTAGGCATCGACGTCACTCGTAACGTTTCGTGTGTCATCCAGGTTGGACTGTGTCGGGGTTTTCCCGCATCGAACAAAAGGGGTTGTCTTTAAAGCTGGAAGAATTCCTACGTCATAAAAAAAAATAAAACAAACAAAAAGCATGGGTAATTTGTTGTTGTTATCTTAATTGGGCTTAATCTCCTTTCAGAAGTTTTATTTCCTATTGCCATTCAACATTCATTTATGGATTGGTTGTGCACTTGAACCCTCTGTAAATTCTGTTCTCAGTTATTATACTTTGTTATGTGGTGAATATAAGAGTGATAACACAGAACTGTATCTTCCATACAACCAAACACTGTAACAGGTTGCTCTACTATTACGGGTGAAATACGGAAAGCTGAGGGCTATTCATGAGGATTTTTTTCATTTAATTGGAAAGGAATCAGAAACTGACTTAAATGATAAACAAATAGAACGAATGAGTTAGTTTACCTGTACACCTCTGACTACTATTTCTTGCTGATAAGAAGCCTGTGAGAAGGTGAAGTGTGTTTCATATTCCTTGTTTGCCTTTTCTGCCACCAGCGTTGTCCTCAGCAAATGTTTGTACCTGAAAGTTGAACAATCAACGAATGAGCAGACCAAGAAGGACAAAGATGTTCTCACACACATACGCAGGCACACACAGTGTTGTTCCCAGACACAGAGGACAAGAGGTCAGTTTGACCTGGATTCAAAATATAAATATATTATTACAAGGGGTTTAAAAATGGCAATACACGCATACACATCCTCTCTCCCCTCCTAACCTTCTCTCTTCATACCAGCAACTACGAAACAAACATGATGGTAGATAGTTGGAATTAACTGTACCCTTCATGATTTAAAATAACTTTACCCTTCATGATCTTCATCGGTGAGAAGAGTAGATTTCAGAGTACCGCTCTTATCTAAGTTCTCTAACCAGCCATGGAGGTTTTTCACACTAGGATACAGTGTCTGGAGAATTGTGTCCACCTGAAACATAGAAAATTATTCAATTTTCCAAAAAGGTGCACAATTAAAGTCATACAAATTCAAATTCAATTAGCTGGAATTGGAAATTATCACAATCTAAATTCATCCTCACAGGAATTAAGTGCCCAGGGAAAAGATGCATGGTGGACATTCTGTATTCATAAAACGTGATAGACCTGTATGCACTGCTGAAACGGCCATGCATGAACCGCTCAGCTTGGGACAAAGTTTGTAAAATGTTCCTAGTGCTAGTTATAAACTATGATTAAAACTGAAATCATGCAGCTCCTAAAAATATGAGACATAATTAATTATCTTTAAGTTAAACTCAATTTGATTTATTTTTTAGGAATTAACCCAACAACCTTTTTTTCTGTTGACCCTGAAACTTTTTGTACAACTTTGATTTTGAAAGCATTGTATGTATATGGTTCATGTATGTATACGGTTCAGAGGCAAGCCAATGTCTGAATAAAACATTTTGCGCTCCAAACCCAAGGAAAACATCCACAATAACACAGCGTGGGTGACGAAAAGCAACAACAACAACAGTACAGACTGGCCATCATTTTTTTACCATGTAAGTCTTAATCCCTTTTTTTGTGTCTGCCTAAAATTAAAAACTACCTTCTGGTTACACATTTTTTTAATTTTTGAGTTTTACAACCACATACCACAAATATTTTACTTACCTTTCGAGACTCAGAAATAGTTTGGTGAGATCTGCTTGTGTTCATCATTAGTTCAGATTATAAATGTAATGCAGCCCTGAGACCTGTTCGATTGAAGATGTGGGCTGTGGCTATAGTGCACATAGCTATCGTCAGCATGCTGCATAGACCATCTCTGTCTCTTGGGATGCTTCATTATAAATCAATATCATCATATCACGTGCAAAACACTGACTTGCCCATTATTCGATTGCGGTCATTCGATCCGGCAGCCCTAAAAACAATTAGGGTGTTTAGTCCAAGTTCTGAGATGGTGCAGAGACCCTACTGTACTACCGCATATGACATGTTTTTATAGGACCTTCGTTGCAGTCTTAGCTGAGGCAGAGCAAACCTCCCGCCATTGTGATCCACAATTTTGCCCAACTGTGTTCTGTGCTTCGCTGTGAACAACTATTTCAATTCACATAAACATGTTCTGCCATTCGGGTTATTACAGTCAAAATTAGTTATATTAACATGACCTGTCAGATCTGTAGTGATTCACATGTGTGCCCTCAAGAGGTAGCAAGTTTGAGGAGAAAAATGAAGTGTCCTTTTTGTCGTCTGCTATAACTGTGCGACAGAGTGCGCTCCTCTTGAAAATGTTTATCGGATAATTATTTTGACTTCAAGTATCTGCATTTATCAGACATACTAATGATAATATGAACTTCTGGAGAACATAAACTTAAGGTGAAAATAGGAACAAATTCATGACTTAGTATTTTTATATTTAGATTGTTTTGTGGTCGTTTTAGTTTTTGTACAAACTCGGTATTTGTGTAAAAATGGCCGCCACCATGAGCTTCTCAACAGGGTGACACCGTTAAACCTGTCGTTTTCTTGCAGCTGTTGCTCTGTCGGAAAATTGTGTGGATCTAAAAATGTCTTCCGACAACGATTTCGTTGAAGCAATTACCGAATCGGTTGTCAGAGAATATCTCAGCCGAAAGGTACGAACATAAAAGCGGTTGCTGTGCACAATATCCTGTTGCTCAAGTGGTCATTTGCATGGAATTAATGTGTTAGCTTCATTGTTTTGCATGAAAGTTGCGAATTTGACGATATAATTGATTGGGGTTATTGTAGCTGAAGCGACTGAATTCCAGGGGATTGTAAGACATTCTGATCATGATTCTTCATTTTTACTCTGTGTTTTGCTTCTTTAATACCTAAGTCAGTAAGTGCCACTGTCACAGTGTCAGCAGATCCTTATTGATCCAGGGCACATAGAAGCAAGGGTTGATGGATCCAAGATTTAGAGGCAACTTAAAATGTTTATACTGGTTTTGTTGAGTAGTAGCTTTATTTCTTTTGTCAGTTTGTGCTCACCGTGCAACACAATTGCCAGTAGAACATATTAGATTAAGGATACGTACCAATACCATATTCACCCAGGGACGTTGCTACAAATTCATATTTATAGGACAAATGTCCTGAGCTCTTCGGCACCAATAAGACATTTGACTGCTTTCAGACATTTCAATACGACATTATAATTTTGTGCAAAACACAAAATCATGTGCACACACGCATATCAGTCCAACATTGTGTGCGTATATTGTTTTATTACTTTTGTTTCAAACAGGACACACACTAAAAAGAAACAAACAAACTAAAAAGCAACCAAAAACTTCAGCACTCTTAGGCCTAAAAAAAAATAGGTGTGGTTACGGTAACCCGACCTACCCTATTTTTAGGGGCCGACCCTATAACTTTTTTTTACATTTGTCAAAAAAACAAAACAAAAAAAACCCACCTGAGTGCAGAAAACGCAATGAAAGCGAAAGCGCTCGAGTCGCACACTTATTTCCCTGTCAAGTAGGTTTAATTTGTACACATTAGAAAAAAAAATTTTTTAAAAAGTGATTGCCTACCTTCCTACCCTATTTTTTTTGTGGCTATGTTACCGTAACCACACCTATTTTTTTTTTTTTGCCTTACTTTGATTGGCACACAAACGCATGATTTCCTGACATTTGACAGAGCTTTTTCTTGACAGATTCGTCAAAAATAGTTTGCCAATATAGATGGTCTCTTTGCTGTCAAATTCTAACCAACTAGTACTAAACAGGGTCAGCCATGAATGGTTAACCTTATGTGTCTGTGTGTGTGTGAGACAGAGAGAGAGAGAAACAAGACAAAATAGAAGCAAGTTGTTCAACACTTTCGCTGTTTTCGACGCCATCATCTGTTGTTTCAATGCGAACATCACCTGAGGTTGAAGGGCGAGGCAGTTGAAAGAGTATCTTTCCTTGACCGGTCCAGCACAGTTAGTTCGCAGGATTGGTTGAATACTAATGAATAACAATTAACATTTTAAAAGCCAATCACAGCGCATTTCACAAACTCACAAGTTGCTCGGCTTGGCGTGCGTTTTTGCTTAGGTCTCTCCGAACACTGTATTCCCGTGAAAAGTGTGCATGGGGTGGCGCAGTGGTACGTAATCTAAGTGCGCCCTTTGACGCACTGAAGGGAATTCCAATGGGACATTTTGAGATGTTATGCGCAAGGAGCACTAGTTATATTAATGAAACCCTGTATATTTAGCTGCATGACCATGTGGTTGTGGTATTACAATGGACACATACAAATTTAATTTATCCCAAAATATTGAAATCAGATGTTCTATAATTTGATTGCTGTGTAATTGTTCTGCAGGGCATGAAGTCCACACTTCAAGTCATGGACCAGGAGTGTCCGCGGCGGGTGGGTGCCATCAGCAACAGGCAGGCGTTAATGAAAGAACTTCACCTGGAAAAACTCATGAAGACGAACAAGGTATACTGGTATCTAGATAATATATATATCTCTTTTATGTTCTGGATACATATTTGTAAAAAAGACTTTATCAGAGAAAAATAAAAGAAGAGAAAAGAAGAAGGAGAGTATAATAAGCAGTGACGTCTTTGAAAACATCACCATCATCAAAGAAAATATGGTAGATCTAGGTTTATTAAACTATGACAATTTGGTGAGTTTTTTTCTTCTTTCTTCAGGAACAGTAGTCATCTTTTTGTACTGATTATTCTCTCTTGTAATATCAGTACAACTTTCTCTGTGTTTGATTTATCACATATTTGCATTTTATTTGTTTATTTCTTCACCTTTTTTCAGGAACAAGAGTCCCCTCTGCGTGCCATGCTAGAGCTGATGACAAAATTCTTTGTGGAAAATGAACCTGTTGCACAGGCCTTAAAGTCCAAGAACCATGACCCTGTCAGTTCTGAAATTTCTCTTGGCAACAAAAATGCTGTGAAGTCAAATCAACCAACAAGCAATGGAGACAAGTACCTAACTTCCCTTCAGAGGCCAAACACAGCTGCGCTAACATCCAGAAGAGGTACGTGTGTGGAATCTTAGTATCTGTTTATTACCCTCTCTGCCACTGAATTTTACTATTTTGTGATGTTCATAGATCGATCACTTCCTGGTTATGTTAAAACTTCAATGGAAAGTAAATCTTGTTGAAATGTGTTGGTCTTATAATCAATTGCCTTTGAGAAAAGGGTTATATCATGCAGGGTTTGTGAATGTGTGTACCTCTGTGTGTGCATGTACACTGAGATAGATTTAGCCTTGCATTCAAAAGGGCTAGTCTTATCACTGATGCATGTGCGCTTCCTCATATCTTGTTTATGATTATAGATATTCTCCATGCTAAGTTATAAGATGTATGATGAACATAAAGTTAATTGTTACACAGAATGTTGTTGGAGATCAGTTTGTGTTGCAACTTGCATTGCCACTGCTACTTAATTAACCTTAATAATTTAAATGTTGCTTTAAATCACTTTACCAGAGCTATATATATGGCTCTGCATGTTTATTGTCACTCCTTGTCAGGGTCACCCCTTGTGTCTTTCTGTGTCTGTTTCTCTGTTTGAGTCAGATTGTGTGTATTTTACTCTATTTGCTTAAGCATTGATTATTCTGTACTCCTACAGGCAGAAGCGACCAAGATGTTGTTATCGACGATGAGCTCGACAGTGAGAATCTTCTTGGTGAAGGCAAATCTGGCTTGCTTGCTAGAGAGGCATCAGAGGATGGATTCAATCGCATGAAGATGAACCGCCCTCTGTCATCAAAGTCAAAGCCAGGAGCAGTCCTCAGCAACATGGATGTCAGTGGGGCTTGCCTTGGCTTTCATATGTCATCTGGAAATGTAGCCTTTAACTATGCCTCTCAAGCCAGGGTGGTTGTGAATGTTATACACCCCACTTCCAACAACTTTCATGGCTTGCATGTGTTGGACATAGCTACTGTGGGCCCACTATACATGTAACAAGAAGAAATTAAAAAGAAGGCAATTTTCTGCTTCTCCAAGCAAACAGATGAAAACCTAGGCTGATCAGTTTGTCTTTTTTGTCATTTGCTTTCTCTCCATCCTATAACTTAATGCAGTTCATAAAAATCAGCTGCTTTTATCCGCAGCTGTAGGATTGTTTCAGTGCTCATCAGAACATTTAATTGTGTGCAGGATGCAAGTAGACGTCGTCTCCCTAAGTCCAAAACCACCAATGCCACCAGCAAACCTGGTCTGTACCAACAGACCTACTACCCGCAGCAAGACGCTGATGCAGCACCAGACTACCCAGGCAGCAATAATGGATTCGGGCAGTCTACAGGTTCTGGCAGCTTCTGGGGCGAACTAGGACTGCCCCAGAGTAATGTTCCAACCTCAAAACCTTCTGCGGTGACGGTGAACAAACCTGAAGCACCTGCGCCAAAGGCGAAGGCATCTTTCCAAGAACTTCTCAATGCAGGGGAGGAAAAAGCCAGCAAGCTAAGTCGGCGACTGAGTGCGGGGAAGTCGGAATCGGAGTCTCCAACGGACACAAGTTACAAATACAACATACACATGTCAAGCATGGCCAGGGAGAAGCCAGCCCCTCGTGTGCCTGTAGCCAGAACAGGGTGAGAGAGAAAGTATGTGTTAGCAGCCAGAACAGGGTGAGAAAGAGAAAGCATGCGTTAGCAGCCGGAACAGGGTGAGAGAGAGAAAGCGTGTGTTAGCAGCCAGAACAGGTTGAGAGAGAAAGCATGCGTTAGCAGCCGGAACAGGGTGAGAGAGAGAAAGCGTGTGTTAGCAGCCAGAACAGGGTGAGAGAGAAAGCATGCTTTAGCAGCCAGAACAGGGTGAGAGAGAGAAAGCATGCGTTAGCAGCCGGAACAGGGAGAGAGAGAGAAAAGCATGTGTTAGCAGCCAGAACAGGGTGAGAGAGAAAGTATGCGTTAGCAGCCAGAACAGGGTGAGAGAGAAAGCATGCATTAGCAGCCAGAACAGGGTGAGAGAGAAAGCATGCGTTAGCAGCCAGAACAGGGTGAGAGAGAGAAAGCGTGTGATAGCAGCCAGAACAGGGTGAGAGAGAGAAAGCATGCATTAGCAGCCAGAACAGGGTGAGAGAGAGAAAGCGTGTGATAGCAGCCAGAACAGGGTGAGAGAGAGAAAGCATGCATTAGCAGCCAGAACAGGGTGAGAGAGAGAAAGCGTGTGATAGCAGCCAGAACAGGGTAAGAGAGAGAAAGCGTGTGATAGCAGCCAGAACAGGGTGAGAGAGAGAAAGCGTGTGATAGCAGCCAGAACAGGGTGAGAGAGAGAAAGCATGCGTTAGCAGCCAGAACAGGGTGAGAGAGAGAAAGCGTGTGATAGCAGCCAGAACAGGGTAAGAGAGAGAAAGCGTGTGATAGCAGCCAGAACAGGGTAAGAGAGAGAAAGCGTGTGATAGCAGCCAGAACAGGGTAAGAGAGAGAAAGCGTGTGATAGCAGCCAGAACAGGGTGAGAGAGAGAAAGCGTGTGATAGCAGCCAGAACAGGGTAAGAGAGAGAAAGCGTGTGATAGCAGCCAGAACAGGGTAAGAGAGAGAAAGCATGCGTTAGCAGCCAGGACAGGGTGAGAGAGAGAAAGCATGTGTTAGCAGTCTGCTTCGGTTATGCTAATTTTTGTTTCCAGAGGTGGATAGCAGAATAGACAAATTCTAAAAATAACTCTGTCGGGTTTGTATGGGTTGTAAAAGAGTGAACGCCCCTGCTTTTTCTCGGACTAAACGTGGGAGGGGCCAATCACTAGCCAAGGGTGTCTGAAACATGTGGACAGGAGCATG
Organism: Littorina saxatilis; assembly: GCF_037325665.1. NCBI lineage: Eukaryota > Metazoa > Mollusca > Gastropoda > Littorinimorpha > Littorinidae > Littorina > Littorina saxatilis. Next base: position 51,689,181 of record NC_090256.1, on the reverse strand, counting down.
TGTGAAGTTATTTGTCAGAGGAAAAGCAAGGGTATTCACTCTTTCACAACCCATACAAACCCGACAGAGTTATTTTCGAAAATCGTCCATTCAGATTATGGGAAAATTATCTTGGAAATATTGGAGTGGGTGGGTGGGTGGCTCAAGTGTCCCTTGGTGCACTGTTTCAGTATATGTTTTTGTGTGTTTGTTATCAGTAGTTAAGGGATTGTGCTTACGAGACAACTGTAACTGTACTGGTGGCATGTTTTCTCTATTCCTGGTAAATACAGAGCCCAAGTAAAACCAAATGCCATAAAGGTCGGTGACCTTGAGTTTGGTGATGTGGACGACCTTGACGATGAGCTGAATGATGTGCAGCTACAGCCCACAAGCAGAGGACCAGCAGAGAGAAAATCGTTGAAACAACTCGACTCTAAACCCATAGATACTCACACTGCCATTGTGAGTTGATAACTGTTGGGAGACACTATTTGTTGTTTTTTTGTTTATTTTGCAGGTTGAGATCTACACAAATTTTTTGTTTACTGGTATGCCTTATTTTGCAGAGGTAATTTGTGTTTGTCTGCGTGTCAGATATTAATGCATTACAGCATTACATGAGTAGTAGAATAACCTTGTTTTGACCTCCAAAAAAATTTAAGTTAAAAAAAGTACAGCTTTCTTTAAACAAGTTAAAGTTTTAACAAGTAGAAAAGCAAACAGACATGCAAAACAACTAACACATGGGTAGTATATATATATAGCTTCCTTGAGCAAGTAGAGTTTTGTTGGTGTCTCAGAGAGTCATCAGTTTTGATCAGATACATCTTAGAGACATAGACATAGAGTGATTAAGAAATATAGTTTGTTTTGGAAACCCAACTTTTCTGTCAGCATGTACTATAGCTGTATTTCTGTAATTTGACTGTATTGTGATTATGATTCCTTACCTTTTCTGCAGGCTTTGAAAACCCTGATTTTTGGGAGTGCCATGCAGTACTATAACGACGAATGGCGACTTCAGAGCTATGCCTTCTGTGATCTGCCGGACCTCCAGTACGGAATTGTGCAGAGAAAGGTATGAACTATACAGGAAAATAGTGGTAGAATGATCAAACATTCTACATGTATCATTAATTTATTTGTGCTGTAGCTTTGAAGTCATTTAATCATTTGATAGAGAGTTTGATTTTGAGAGAAATGGAAATTTGAGTGAGGCTATTTTGTTGATTACAGGTCTTGGGAAGAGCTGTACAAAATCTGTTGCATTTTGATGACTTTTGTTTTCTGCTTTTGTATCACAGTATAGCTATGAGTTGCTTTATAACAATTAACTTCTTTTCCTCTTCTTCAAGTCTTTATCTCAACAATATCAGCAATGGCCATTTTCAATGCTTGAAACGTAAAAGCACAGTATGCGTTGAAGCAAACTTTTCCACCTCAGTGCACTTGAATTGCATATAGAGCCCACATGCTTCAATCTGCACCAGCACTAGCACCTCTCTATGCATAATTGTATCTTCCTGTCCAAAGTCTCAGCTTGCTTTCAGTGAATTCTTGTATTTGAAAGTGTAATAATGAGAATGGTCATGTGTGTTTCAGGGAGGTCCATGTGGTGTGCTGGCAGCAGTTCAGGCCGTGGTTCTGCAGGAGATGTTGTTTGGAGACAACAAGCTGCCATCTGGGCATGGGTCTGTGCTATTTTGTATTTTGATGTCTTTATTTAGCTGTCTGTGTGGCTATTCTCAGGTAAAACAAAACCAAAATGTCTGTATTCGTCAGCTGCAACTTTCATGTACACTTGGAAGCATGAGGAGATTTTCACGTATATGGCCATTTTTTTCCCCGCCGGTTAGGCAGTCATACTTCGATTCTGGGGGATGGACGCTAAGTGCTGTTGTGTTTCTATGACCCACCGAACTCTGACATGGATGACAAGATCTTTTCCGTGCGTACTTGGTCTTGTGCTTGCGTGTTCCATAGCTGCCAACCCTCCCTAGAAAACCGGGAAATTCCTGATTTTATGTCCAGTCCCGGATTTTCCCGAATAGTGCAAAAGTTTCCCGATTAAAATTGTTTCGAGTATAGTTATATAATGAATGGAGTGTATTTTCAAGCGCCTGTACTCGGCGTAGTTTCACTTCTGAACTCTCGTTCAGCGCGAGGCTTCGTCACACAAACGCTGTGATCAAAATCGAAACTAAACGAGAATAGGCGAGATTTGTGGCTAGCGCATGCGCTTCAGTCGAATGTGGATGAGAAGCAGAAGAAGAAGCAGCAGCAGACGACCACAAAATAAAGAAAACAACGGTCCAGCGGCCGAAAGTCGGCCCGAAAGTTCTTGTAAAATTTCAAAAGAGTTACGGCAAACAAGAGTATGACTTCATCTCCGAATCGACAAGACACGGCATACATTTCGCGTTTTGCACCAAGTGCTGCGAAGATATCAGCATCGGACATGGAGGCCGGGGGGATATTCAGGCATGGGAATTGTCCGCCGAACGGCGGATTTCCGCCGAATTTTGTTTTTGTTCCGCCGAAAATGCAAAAGTGTCCGCCGAAAAAATAAAGGGGGGAGGCACACAAAAATAGGAACCGGTTACTTTGGCCTTTGCGCAAAAACCCGCGAAAACTTTCCGTACTTTGTTCACGCACTGCTACCGCCCGCCTCAGTTATTGAACTTTTATGTTTGAAAGTAAACCAGATTGCACAGATTGTGTTACAAGTTACATTTTCCTGTTTGTCTCAACAGATCAATTGTTTTACAAATTTAAACCATATAATACATACATTTTTTTTCTTCAAAAAAGCAAAAATTGGTACATTTTTGTACTAAAAACTCTGATTCTAAAAACAGAATTTAATGGCAAACTTGGAGCTCAGATGACACCAGATTGCACCATCTGGGTTCTTTGGAGAAAATTTTTTTCCGGGGGAGCATGCCCCCGACCCCCCTAGTAAGGCTAGGCGCTTCGCGACGTCGACTTGACGCTTCGCGTCTTCAGTTATAAATTTTCCGCCTTTTTTACAATTTTCAATTCCCATGCCTGGATATTGAAGCTCATTCAAGAACAGCAAAACATGAACGGAACCGGGGGACAGCCGTCGAGAAGACGAGAAAGATTACCCAACCGTGACTGTTCGTTTCAGACGTCGATGTTCGAACTATGAACGCTGATCCGTGCCAGTTATGCTGTTGTGAACTGTGATGGCAACAGCAATCTCCTTCATACCCCTGGAAGGTGTAGTGTGTTGTGACTTTTGGATTGTGAAATAAACTCAAGGAAGTAACTAACATGAACTATGATTTTGGTGCTGTTGTGAACTGTGATAGCAAAAGATATCTTCCCCCACACAATTGGAAGATGTGAGTGTCAAGAAGTATGAAATACTGTAGAAGGAAGCTTGACGTGCTTTGGTAAGTCACTACATCTACTCTCTCTCCAGCTCATTCTTCCTTTTTTGTGACAAAATTTGCTGCCAGAAACTGGCAATTATAATCCTCAGAATGCACCATTTTGCATCCTTTTTTCAAACATTTTCCGGGGGGGCATGCCCCCGGACCCCCTAGCATTCTAGGCGCTTCGCGCCGTCGGCAAAGGCGCATTCCTCCCTATTTTTATCTGGGAAAAGTTGGCACCTATGGTGTACACGCGAAGGGGGATAATTAGGCACTATAGCAGATTTGCACATAAGTTGACCTTAACCCACCAGATGTGGCCGGGATTCAAAACCCGAACCTTCCACACAGAAGGCTGACATCCTAAACACAAATCTATCATACTATGCACCCATCATTCTCTGGAAATAAAGGTTTTCTTGAATTGAGAGGGGTGACTATAGCTTTACTTACTTTGGGGGTCAGGGGGAGAAAAACTGACGCAGTGAACGTGTCAATTTGTCTACGATTTGTTCCAAAACTTTGAGAGACAGAGACAAAGAGAAACAGGAAGACAGACACAGAGAAAGAGAGACAGAGGCAGAGACAGGGAATGCTAAGGACAAACAAAAAAAGATAGACGGAGACTGGGCGGTACAGGGAGAGAGACTGAGACACTGCAGAGAGAGAGAGGCAGCTCAGAAAGAGAGTGAGAGATAGAAGGACAGAAAAACCGACAGAGACAGACGAATAGATAGATAGATGCGGTCAGGGAGAGCGAGAGAGAGAGAGTGGGGTGGTCTATAATGGGGTGAAGGTTGGGTCTTAAACTGTGGGTTCCACTGTAGTAGTCTTCTGCACTGCAATAAATGATTGTTTTCCCTGTCAAATTTATCAGAAATTCTGTCATCTTTTTTTTCCAGCCTGAAGCCGAGCAGGAATGAGAGAACCAAGTACCTGGCCTTGGCTTTGGCGAAAATCTTTTGGAGGGCAGGGGAAGAGAAGAGAGCTGTTGTTGCGATGTGAGTGAACTTGTCCTTTGTTTATAGGTGAATTGTCCAGGGTGGTTTGATTAGGTTGTTTCTCATTGTATGTTCTGTGTTCTTTCTTATTCCTAGAATTGTTAGGTATGTGCGGTGTACATTGCTATGAGTGTTTGTGGTATGCCTTTTTCATATCTTCTGAATACAAAAAACAAGAAAAATGTAAATGTAACGTTTTGTTTTGTCAATGTTCTAGTAACTTACCTTTCTTGTTTGTTTTGATTCTCATTTTTGGAACGTTGGCAGTCTATCTGTTTTGGGATTTCGTATCTTCTGAACGCAATTTGATAGAATCATGTATGTGACCCTTCCCATGTTGAGCACAGTGTGTGTGTGTGTGTGTGTGTGTGTGTGTGTGTGTGTGTGTGTGTGTGTGTGTGTGTGTGTGCATCAAAATGTGCGTGCTTCTCATGATTGTGCATAGTATTTTTGTGTCTGTGTGTGTGTGTGTGTGCAGTGTATCAACAAATTCAACAATCGTGTTTGTTTGTTTTTTCTTTCTTGTCTTTTCAGATCTTCCAACCAAACTCATGTGATGGGGTCTACCAGATTCAGACAAGATGATGTCACAGAGACAGTGAGTTTTGTTTCTTTATGTACGCAAATAAAGATGAAGTGGAGCTGTACATTTTAATCAGTAATTTTGCATACATATGCTCATTAAGTACTGCAAGTCTTACCGCACAAGATCTCTCACAAAAACCAGCAAAAACAACAATAACAACAACAAGAAACTGTTGTAACAGGTGGTATGATGTTGGTACATGATGCGGTGTTGCACTCTTCAAAATATATATTTTGGCGAAAAAAGCAAGGAATATTGAAAATTCAAGAGTTATCAGGTAGGATTTGTGACTAAAGGTTACAGTCAGTGACTGATACCAAATATGAACAACCAGTCCTTTAGCATTTGTGTTTATTGATTACTGATCATTGCTTCCAAAGAAAGTTTACATTCCATTCTACCCTCTACATGTTCATACCACCTGGGCATGGTTCCCCCAATTATACATAATGTGGAACACTAGCTGATATAGTCATTTTACTGTATCCACATTTAACGCACACACAAACATGTAATTATATAAATTGTCTTTGCTTTCAGCTGATGCTGTACACTTTCTTGGACTTCTGTGACCTTTGTGACTTCCTGAAAGACAGTGTGAAACAGGTAAGTGTGCATTTTGTTCTCAAAGCAGCAGGTGCGTGTCACAAAATAGATTGAAAGCGGTAATAATCATCCATGATCTTTTACGTATGATAGTGCTGTGAAGCCTCATGTTTCACATGCAGTGTACTGGACCAGCAGTAGTGTGATGAACATTTACTTGGAGTGGGTGGGATGGGATGGTTTTGGGGTCACAATGGTAGAGTGTTTACTGTGAGATCGGGTGCATTCCCTGTATTCAGGAGAAAATGCCCACAGGAAATGCACCAACTTTAAGTTGAGTTAGAACCCTTCATGAATAACATATGTGCCAAGTTCTTGGAATGACAGCACCTTTTTCATACCTCAAGTTTATTATTATAACCTTCTTGATTTTGGTCATCTTACCTTGTTAGTGCATGAAGTGTTTCTGGCCAGCTGAGCATATGAGTCACCAACCATCGCATTTTTTGGCTATTAATGATTTTAATCACAATAAGGACTGCTATAAGTTTCATGCTGCTGTAATTCCTGTAACATTTGAGAAACCAGTATTATAGACCAGTACATGTTTAACATTTTGTTTCCTTGCTTTTAGTTTGAGATGGATGGCAATCCTGGTGTGGTGCTCTCTATGTGTTCAACGGTTTTGTCCAGGGGCATTGACAGGTAGGTCATCTCTTCAGGTATTTTGGTTCTTCTTGTCGTTTATTCTCTCATTATTGTTAGTTTGATTGATTTTGTGTTTGTGTGTGTGTGTGTGTGTGTGTGTGTGTGTGAGTGTGTGTGTGTGTGTGTGTGTCTGTCTGTCTGTCTGTCTGTCTGTCTGTCTGTCTGTCTGTCTGTCTGTCTGTCCGTGTTCTTCCTTTGTCAGTGTGTGTCTTTACAGTATCTGTTGCTTTCTGTCATTACAGGGTAAAGAAGGACATGGATGAAGTAGGGGGAAAACTGATGGGTGCTCATGGCTACTGTACTCAGGTAAAAAATCTCAGATCGTCAAATTACAATGTACGTACGCTAGTTTGCACACACCAAGCATTAATCACATCTACCTGTCCTGCTTCCAGTCGTATCAAACCTTTTGGCTAAAGCTATTGTCCACTATCATTACTTGGTCTAAGGCTAAGCACTTAGTTCCTTTTGGATTTCCCTTCCTATTTTTCTAACACCATCAGTTTGGCAGTCAGTTTGGAAACGAAGAACTGCCTCAGATACTGATGGTGTGTCAGTACTGCATTTTATTTATTAAAGTGCTGCCTGTTATGAGAGGGATGCATTAGTTCAGCTAACAGACTACAGAACAACAGAAAGTGTTTGTTATTTGGAGACGTTCTTTCATCACAGGGACTTCACATTACAGGTACGACTTGGTGTTTTCTTTCCAGCATATTTTTGTGTGTATGTGTGCAGGAACTAGTGAATTTGCTGCTGACAGGGGAGGCTGTATCCAATGTGTTCAATGATGTGATGGAACTGGATTCTGGCACAGGAGACTCGATGATTCTGAAGGGAATCTCTACACGATCCGACATTGGCCTGCTGTCTCTCTTTGAACACTACCGCTCTTGTCAGGTATGGAACGATGAGCCTTGCTTTCAGCTTTTTGTCCTTTAACTTGGCTTTGTTTTGAAAAGAAAAGATCTCAACACATGCACAGAGCTGCCAACTGCTATGCTTTCAGCGTAGCATGCTACGTTTTAAGAGCAATTGCTACGCCAAGCTTCATATCACATGTGAGTCCTGGTACTCATTTCTGCTTCCCACTCCGTGTAGCAGTCACAAAATGGGTCATAAAACATTGTCTACACTGAAAAGTGGCACTGCGGATACTCTAATGGGCATTTTATGTTCCTGATTTCTAATGAAACTCTAATGAACATGTCTATTATATGGCCCAATATGCGGAAACAGGCTGGTAGTGTCATATTATTTTTAATATTGGTTTGGAAGAACTGCTCATAATTTACATAGCACTCCGGTCCTGTTCTTTTCTTCGTCACACCCCCTGTTGACAGTTATTTCTGGCAACGCAGCAGTTTATGATTATATCTTGTTCTTGTTCTTACGAGCACCAAGGGTGTTAACATGCATTATTTTCTACGACTGTGTCAGGTGGGAACTTATCTCAAGACCCCAAAGTACCCCATCTGGGTGGTGTGCAGCGAGAGTCACTTCAGCGTTCTCTTCTCCACGCGGCTGGATCTGGTGTCAGACTGGAAGGCAGAGCGGAGGTTTGATCTCTACTACTGGGATGGTTTGTCACGACAGCAGGAGGAGATTAAACTTACCATTTGTATGTATTTCTTTCTCTTACATTAATTTGGTGTTCAAATAAATGTTAAGCTTCTTGAAACATCAGAAGCGTACTAGAAAGAAAGAAGTGGCACGCAAACTCACACTATGAGAATGAAAAGCGCAGCTAGGAACGGAGAAGTAGAAGTAATTTTGTGCGGGACAATAAGGATGAGATTAAAGACCCAGTGTGAAAAGGGAAGAAGGCAAGATGTTTGCAGAATCCCTATGTTATTGGTAGGAATGAAGGTGTCAGCTTTAATTTTAGTGTGCTATAAAACTTTGTTGAGACTTTGTTTTATCTGTGGCCATGCAGGCAATTGAATGTGATCATTCATGAGTTTGAAGTGTACATGGATACTGTGAGCTTCCATCATAGTTTAGCTGTGTGCATGCATGCTTGTTTCATGGTCTTAATGTGCATGATGCCAAAGTTATCTTTTGTTTGCATAGACCAATCCACTCATCACAGAGTGAGCCAAGAAGCTTTCAAAAAGTTCATTGTGTTGTCAGCTTTGTTGTTGTTGTTGTTGTTGTTGTTGTTGTTGTTTTTGTTTTTGTTGTCGTTCTTCTTCTTCTCTTGTTTTTCTTGTTGCTGCTGCTGCCACTGTTACTGCTGTTGTTGTTATTGTTGTCGTCATCAGAGTTGATATATGGTTTGGCAAATAATTCATTGGGTGACTGCTGGATTTAATTTCAGACACAACAAACAGGTCGTTTCATCCGTCATCTGATGAAGACCTGGTACCACCTCTTGAACACTGTATACGGACAAAGTGAGTAGGCCGGTGCACCTCCTTGCTGGTGTACTGTGGAACCCCCCTTTTAAGACCCCCCTAATTAAGACTCCCTCCTTTCTAAGACCTTGTTTTCTCAGACTTTTTGTTCATAACCTCTGTAAATTTACCCCCCTAATTAAGACTCCCTCCTTTCTAAGACCTTGTTTTCTCAGACTTTTTGTTCATAACCTCTGTAAATTTACCCCCCTAATTAAGACTCCCTCCTTTCTAAGACCTTGTTTTCTCAGACTTTTTGTTCATAACCTCTGTAAATTTACCCCCCTAATTAAGACTCCCTCCTTTCTAAGACCTTGTTTTCTCAGACTTTTTGTTCATAACCTCTGTAAATTTACCCCCCTAATTAAGACTCCCTCCTTTCTAAGACCTTGTTTTCTCAGACTTTCTGTTCATAACCTCTGTAAATGTACCCCCATTTTAAGACTCCCTCCTTTTAAAGAACTGATTTTCTCAGATTTTTTTAGGTCTTAAATTAATATGCTAAAAGGGGGGTTCCACTGTATTGGGCAGTATAGTTTTTGATTGTTGAAGTGGTTTGATGGAGATAAAAAGATACATTTTAGAAATACAAGCTCTGAAGAGAGGGAATGTTAATATGGCGTGGCAGAGGTAGGAGAGTAAATTGTTGAATGAAGCGTTTATGTCACTGAAATGTACTGGTTTCTCCTGCCAGTTGTTAACTTGATTGACTTGCTCAAATGGACTTATTTTACTTCCTGTTAAGAAAGGGAATATTATGGAGTGGCACAGGTTGGAGAATATGTTGAATAAAATGTTTATGTCACTGACTGAAATATGCTGGTTTCTCTATTCTGGATTTATTTTACTTATTTGCAAATCAAGTATAATAATAACCAGGCATGGGAATTGTCCGCCGAAAGACAAATTTCCGCCGAAAAAGCAAAAGTGTTCGCCGAAAAAGTAAATGGGGAAGGCAAAAAAAAAGAATTTAATCGCAAACTTGGAGCTCAGATGACACCAAATTGCCCAATTTGGGTTCTTTGGAGAAATAAATTCCGAGTGGGGGGGGGGGGGGGGGGGGGGAGAAAGCCCCCGGACCCCGCTAGTAAGGCTAGGCGTTTTGCACTGTCGCTTTGGCGCCTCGCGCCACCCGCTTGGCGCCGTCGACTTGACGCTTCGCGTCTTCCATTGCTATTACTTAAAAATGTTCAGCCTTTTTTACTTTTTTCAATTCCCATGCCTGAATAACTATCAATCGTTTATTTGTTCACTTGCAGGTGGCATGGAGCAGAAATTGACTGGAATGGCTACGAACCTATCTTGTAGGATCTCAACACACCCCGGCATCAACAGTACAGTGATATCTCTACTTCAAGACCTCCTAAAGTCTAAGACATTTATCTCATAATAGAGGTAACTTTAGTGACACTATGTAGAAAACGTCTGAGAAAATGAGGTCTGATGATAGAGGGAGCCTTGTAATGTAGGGTCTCAATAGAGAGGTTCAACAACAATGAAACATTCCTTCTGTTTCAAAACCGTACTCTGATTATAACCTTCCACACCCACCAAGAGCTTATCATACCAGGCCTTCACAGATGGACTGCGATATTGTCACCTTTTTTTTTTTTGTCACCTGTTTTTTTTTACGTCACCTGTGTTTTCGGAGGGCACGAATTGTTAAGAGTGTTTTGTGATCTGAAACTGCGGGTTACATTGAACATTTGAATGCCGGGGTGGTAAGACGTCGGCCTCTTAACCGGAAGGATGGGGGTTTCAATCCCGGCCGCGGCCGCCTAGTGGAGATTTTTCCGATCTCCCAGGTCAACTTATGTGCAGACCTGCTAGTGGCTTATCCCCCTTCGTGTGTTCACGCAAGCACAAGACCAAGTGCGCACAAAAAAGATCCTGTAATCCATGTCAGAGTTCGGTGGGTTATAGAAACACGAAAATACCCAGCATGCTTCCTCCGAAAGCGGCGTATGGCTGCCTTAATGGCAGGGTAAAAACGGTCACACATGTAAATTTCCACTCGTGCAAAAACACGAGTGTACGTGGGAGTTTCAGCCCACGAACGCAGAAGAAGAAGAACATTTGAATGGGATGTGTGGAGGATTCACTTGATGGTGGATTGAGAGAGGAGATTACTCTTTTTGGGGAGAGTATATGAAATTGAAAGAGGAGGACTGTGATGTGCAGAATTATTACGAATTTTTGAGAGCATTATTTTGTGTGTTTGTGTGTGCATGCATGTGTGCATACGTGTAGGTGTGTCGGTGTGTGTATGTGTATATATGAATGTTTTACTAAATTAGTCTTATATGTGCGTGTGTGTGCACACACTCTGTTTATGCTGGAAACATTTGTTACAGAAAGAGGATGTAGAGTTAGCTGTATAATGCAATTTTTTCATTTTACAGTGTGTTTTTGGAATGTTTGAAGCAGCTTCAAGACAAGAGTTACATTGGGATTTTAATGGCAAATCTACTTTTGTCGCATAGTTTTAGTGGATATATAACACTTTTATTTTTATTTTTAGGTTCAAGGTTCCCTGAATAAAACCGGTATATATAAAGACTATTTTACACTTTTCTGAATTCAGCTTATTGTGTTCATGATTATTGTATATTTTGAATACATTTTTAGAAATTATTTGTTGTTGGAACACACATATACTTGCAAGCTAGTGGATGTTACGGCACAAAAGCAGAGCATGTTTGATGATAATTAAAAGTCATGCTTGATGTTACCTCAATTTGAGATAGGTTAAATACAGTTTTATTATCTTAATGAACATGTTATATTATATTTTAGGTATAGTTTGTTAATGTTGAACTGTGAGGAAAGTTTGGATGAAGTAAACACTCATGCAATATTTGCATGAAAAGCAGCAAATTATCATATCAGTGTTGTGCATGTTATTCAGCAGATGCTGTTTTTACATGTCACTATGAAGAGACAGTTTTGGTTATTCTTTTACCAAGGCTTTAATGGCTGTGACAGACGGGCGCTGTGGCGGGATGGTAAGACGTCGGCCTCTTAATCGGAAGGTCGAGGGTTCGAATCCCGGCCGCGGCCGCCTGGTGGGTTAAGTGTGGAGATTTTTCCAATCTCCCAGGTCAACTTATGTGCAGACCTGCTAGTGGCTTATCCCCCTTAGTGTGTACACGCAAGCACAAGACCAAGTGCGCACGGAAAAGATCCTGTAATCCATGTCAGAGTTCGGTGGGTTATAGAAACACAAAAATACCCAGCATGCTTCCTCCGAAAGTGGCGTAGGACTGCCTAAATGGCGGGGTAAAATCGGTCATACACGTAAAATTCCACTCGTGCAAAAACACGAGTGTACGTGGAAGTTTGAGCCCACGAACGCAGAAGAAGAAGAAGACTGGCTGTGACTATACACTTTAAAGTGACATTACTATCTCTCTTTATTCTTCGATCTGTGAACTTCAGTTCTTGTGAAGTGATATTTATTCTGTCAGTGAACCGTCCTGTTTATTTGTGATAAACCATGTTTGTTCACCTATAAGCTATCACATCCTGTGTTGACCAGAATGACAATGGTATCTTTTTTTCATACCAGATTACTTCACACTCCTATTATTGAGTCACAACACCAAATATTAATGCTTTTGATGTGATATTGTATTGATGTATGTTAGAAATATTGTGCTTTCGAGTGAAAGGGAAGTAATTGAAGTCAGGTTTTGCTGACTACTCGATCATGCATTGACATTGCTGCTGTGCAATTTAAAACAGGGAAATAATCATTGAGAAGAAATATATGTCAAGAAACAATGCAGCATAAGTTTTGAAGGTACATATCACAGTGAATGAGTTTATGAGTTTAACAGTTACAGAAAAAGATACAGGTTGGGTATGGCTAATATGTTCTGTGGGTAACCAATATTCTCCTTCTAGTTATAAATGTACATATCTCTTTTTGTCTTTCTTCCGGTTATGGCTTTGTTCACTATCATATAAAATTATAAAGATTTTTTTATGAAGAAGAAAAGTAAAGAAAATTAAATAACAGAAAATCTTCGATATTGTACAATAACAATTGCTTTACGTTAGTTATTTGATACCAGTAATGCTCTCATTTCCACACACAATTAAAACCCTTGACTTTCTCCTAGATCCTAGGCCTACTTGTATTTTAAACATTTATTTTTGTGATTATAGTTTCAATTTTTACATTCCAGTTAGACTGTACAGCATAAAAATTGTGTTCAGGGATTACATTATAACCAGAAATGTTGTGGTGTTTTTACTGGGGGTAACAGTATGAAAATAGCAGAATTGAAATCGGCAAGTGTTCATTCCCATTGCAGTTGTCATGACTGTACGTGTTACAATATGTACAGTGGAACTCCCCTTTAAGACCTTGTTTTTTTTAGATGTTCTGTTCAGAACCTCTGTAAAAGTACCCCTCTTTTAAGGCAATGAGCGGCACTAGACTAACCAAAATGAAACATGGAAAATACATGGAGTAACTTAGTTTTCTGGGTAGTTATTGAAGTGACTTATACAGTGGTACCTGCGATGAAAGGACACCCTTGGGACCAGCCAAAAGTGTCCCTACATTGCAGGTGACCTTTCATGACAGGTAAACTTTGGTAGAGATAATATAACAATTAGGGACAAGAGAAGGTGTCCTTTTAAGGGAGGTGTCCTCTCATGGGAGGGTCCACACATCGCAGGTACTGCTGTATAAAGAAATGAAAAAATTGTGAAAACTAAAGGACATAGATTGCCGTCGCTATGGAAACTGGCATACACAGCGCCATATTGGATTTTTAGGAAACGGTTTTATAGCAATATCTGCATACATCAGAAATGCTTAATATTTGGCACAACGATACACAAGACTTTTATCTACGATCATATAGAACGATATTTTGACAAAAAACTAAAGTTGAATTTAAATTAATTTTTGAAATAAAGATTAATGAATATGCAGTTAGAAATTCATTAATCCTTATTACAAAAATTAATTTAAATTCAACTGTAGTCTTTAGTCAAAATATCGTTCTATATGATTGCAGATATTAGTCATGTGTATTCTTGTGCCAAATATTATGCATGTCTGATGTATGATGTTGCTGTAAAACTGTTTCCTAGAAATCCAACATGGCGGCTGTTTCCATATATAGCTGTGTCCATTAGTATTTAAATTTGTTCCATTTATTTGTATAAGTCTCTTCAATAACTACCCAGAAAACTAGGTTATTCCATGTATTCTCCAAGTTTAATTTTACTGCCGCTCATTGCCTTAAGACCCCTCGATCCTTTTTAAGACTTGATTTCTCAGATTGTTTGAGGTTTTAAAGGGCCCGTCTGGGTGATCCACTGTACTGGGTGTTGTGAGAGCTAGGATTGAAACTTGTGAAGAGATTGAAAAATGACTTAGGATTACTGGTACAATGTGCTAACTGAATCTCGTGTTTAGATTGTTGTGATTATGAATGCTATGTCTCCATGATATTGTCATGTTTGTTTAATCCTGAATCATAGATGTGTTTGATACATCTGGACATGGAGTGTGGTGTTGGGATGAAGGGGTGTGGCCACTGGATTTACAGGAAAGGTTTTGGGCGATTTGAAGTGCTGTGAGAATTAAGGGGAATAGAGCAAATATTTTGTGTTCGTTTTTACTGATAATAAGCAGGAAAAAATTAACTGGGTGCAAGGGTATATATGAATAACATTTTAAATGTTTATGAAAGGCCTGTGACGTAAATGCAGTTGATACTGGCACAAGTTTGGGTGTAATCATTTTCTGTGGAACAATGTTGCTGATTGCCTGTGTTTATGCATGCAGTACATGTATTGAAAATGTCATACCGTAGTGTAGAGCAATTGAATTGATGCAGAATTTAGACAGATTATTTGTGGTATAAATGCTGATGCTGGCACAAGTTTTGTTGTAAGTGTTGCCCCTATATCAAAGTTGCTGACTAGCTGTTTATGCATGCGGTATTGAAAATGTCATACGATGGAGCAACCAAGTGATGCAGATTTTAGAATGATTATTTGTCAATAATTATTTCATTGACACGATGTTTGTCTCATCTTTATTGATGTGTGAATGGATGAGTGGCATGAATCGGCAACAGCAGAACTACAAGAAGTATACACGGCTATGCTTTTATTTGAAACTGTCTGATCAATCATCAGTACTTGATGTGTGATCAATTCGAAGACTGAACACAAGTTCAGAGAAAATCAACACATCCACACACTCTCGGACATCCACACTACCACACATTTAAGCTGAAGACTCGCGTTACTTACTAATTAATGTGGTCTCTGACAGAAGAAGGGGACGCCAAACAACCCAAGTCTATCTTTGACTAGCCTAGATAGCAAGCGACCCCTTGCATACGGCTGTCACATCCCACCTCCCTTAGCTTACGAACTTCTCCCATTCGGCGACCTAACAAAAAAAAACTGCTATCCGAAGTAACTATCTCAGTCTTTCGGCACATCTTGAACCCAGGACTTCTCCAAGGTAAAAATAACACCCACATGTACTTTAGTATATGATAATACTATTGTACCATAGCACATGAAGTACTTTTTAACCTGGGCTTCTACTTCTTCTTCAATGTTCAACTGGCTACGAGTGAACTCAGCCCAAGGGATACTGCAAAGCTGGACGTCCGATAAAGGTCGTCTACTGTCCCTCGGAGCTTAATTGGTTTTGAGGTCCGTTCATCCATACCAAGAACGCTGTTGCAGTCATCTCATCATACAGGATTAAAATTTTAATAGTTTTGGAGGATGTGCATTAATGCATGGGTGCAACCTGGAAAATTCCAAAAACCGGCAAAAGTTGGGGTCCAGCTTTTTTAGTATTTAAAATGCCAAAAAAATCCTCTCCTGGAACAAAAACATTGGCAGCCGATGAAACCAAAAACCGGCTGCCGGCAGAGTTGCACCCATGCATATGGAATAGGGTCTGCATATGATTGGCCGCACTAACATGACTTTCACTTCTAACCGAAGAAACTTTGCTTCAGTGCTTGGACGGGTGCTATGGCCTAGTAGATAAGACGCCAGCCTGACCCAAGTGGAAAGTCCTGGGTTCGAATCCCAGCCTAGAGGACAGCACGTTTCGCCCTGCAGTCCGGACTGACGATCTAACAGCGAACGACAAGAAGAATCCCAGCCGCGCCTGGTGGGTTAAGGGTGGAGATTTTTCCATTCTCCCGGGTCAACTTATGTGCAGACCTGCTAGTGCCTAACCCCCCTTCGTGTGAGGAAAAGTTGCTTCAGTGCTTGACGTTAGACTCAAGACTTGCTCAACATCTAGTCTTCTTGGGGCCAGGTGCCGAGCGGAAGACTAAGGTGGGACACACACACACACCCATCATGAGTCACTTAATTATCCAGTCGAGTCGGAAGGTGGCATCAGGTGTGCCCTTCTTCTTCCAAACCAAAGTAAATCAGGAATGAATGCGCGTCTTCAGCTTTAATCACAACAAAGAATCTCAATCTTGATAGAAATGAGCGAGACAGCTGGGTCTATGACAAACATTTCATTCAGACAGAACAGTCCAGTACGTGTTCACTAAGTCTTTTAATTGCAACTTTTGTAACTGACAACATCAAAGAAGCATTCATGTCAATTAAAGCACCATCTGGAAATAATGAATACAATACATACAATAGTTATTGGGAAAGAGGATGCTCACATCCCCAATCACTTATTGGTGATAACCCAATTTTAGTCTCCCTTTTAAAGCTAGCCAGTATTTCTGATATTTTGTTCAAGTCTGAAAATGTACCCCTATTTCAAGAAGTTTTCTTACACTTTTTAAGACCTGATTCTTTTTTTTTACAGCAGTTGGAGTTCTTACAAGACTGTTCATTGACACCTATACTGGTTTTGATACACTTTTTAAGACCCGATTCTTTTTTTTACAGCAGTTGGAGTTCTTACAAGACTGTTCATTGACACCACTGGTTTTGATACACTTTTTAAGACCCAATTCTTTTTTTTACAGCAGTTGGAGTTCTTACAAGACTGTTCATTGACATCTCTGGTTTTGATACAGTGAGTAACCTTTGTTTTCAGACCAGCCTCCATGTTGACACACAGTCCCTCCCCCACTCTCTTCCACCATCTTGAAAACCTTACATTGACCTTTGATTTCTCTTTATAAAGCCAGCACATTCACTGCCATCTAAACCATTCCATTAGTTTCTTGGATTTTTGAAGTTTTCTTACACCATTGGTTACACCCAATGGAAAGTGAAACTGATACATGCCTGTGTATACCTTGCAACCTGATCTGAAATAACATTTAATTGGCAGTTAATCTTTATCCTGTTTCTGTTGGACACATTTTTTCACAGACCTAATCTCTAAATTAATGTCACAAAAGGTAACATACATTTAACTAAAATTAAATCAAAACCAACACCCATGAGCATAAATTTGTAAAACAAGCCAATCAAATGAATCAGAGAATTACAAATGATTAATGGAAAAAATCTCAAACTCAGAGGCATACATGCAGATACAGTTAGCTTTCATACCTGCACCATCATCAGAAGCCTAGCAGACTGATGGTTGTAGGCACACACACACACACACACACACACACACACACACACACAAACACAATCACACACACACTGTGACACACACACACACACACTGTGACACACACACACACACACACACAAACATGTGCATGGGGCTCGCGAAGAATTAAATGGACAATGACTATGTACATACTCAGTTTTTGATTGACGGACAGCAGTATAAAGGCACCAAAACAATACCATTTCACTGGTGGTCAAACATCAGAGAAGCAATAAAAGAAACCACCTCATAATCCAGTCCTGAAGCATCCATTAAACAGCTCGTTATTCAAACGCCATTACTTCTCTGTTTTTAAGCTTTACATTGTTTAGGTGCCGGCATACTCACCATTTCAAACTTTAAAATATTTACATGCACAAAACAAGTCACATCTTTAAACATAAGCTATGAACATTAATAGATTAAAAATTGCATTTAAATAAACCCCACAAAAAAGGTTTTCACTGTCAACATCCTTATTGTCGCTGAAAAAGACACAAATAACAAAAGATGTGTTACGTAATTTGAACAATACCATTGCATTTACTCAAGTGCAGGTTGAAAAGATGACAAAATTACTTCAAATAGATGAATAATTATGAAATCTAAATTTCTGTACCTGCTGGGACATGTAATGGTGCATGGTAATGATCAAAACGTAATACTGAAGAAAAAAACACCTGGAAAATCAAACAGTGAGTGAGACACCATTAAAAACAAAACAGCCATCCCCAACATTTAAACGAGTAACATTTTTTTGACATAAGTCAAACAATATTTACAAAATACCAAGCATTTTTGACTGCACATTAAATGCATACTAATTGTACTAACAAAAAAAAAATCATTTTTGACATTAGGTATCACAAACATAATACTTTGAGAAAAATCCTACCAATAACAACAAAGACAAATAATTAACATAAAATGAAGATCATAAGTAACATTCTCATCCTTGACGAGGTGTTCAAGAACACAGAGAAGTGAACATGACAACTATCACCAACCCCCCCCCCCTCCCCCACTCTCTTCCACCATCTTGAAAACCTTACATTAACCTTTGATTTCTCTTTATAAAGCCAGCACATTCACTGCCATCTAATAGACCATTCCATTAGTTTCTTGGATTTTTGAAGTTTTCTTACACCATTGGTTACACCCAATGGAAAGTGAAACTGATACATGCCTGTGTATGCCTTGCAACCCAATCTGAAATAACATTTAATTGGCAGTTAATCTTTATCCTGTTTCTGTTGGACACATTTTTTCACAGACCTAATCTCTAAATTAATGTCACAAAAGGTAACATACATTTAACTAAAATTAAATCAAAACCAACACCCATGAGCATACATTTGTTAAACAAGCCAATCAAATGAATGAGAATTACAAATGATTAATGGAAAAAATCTCAAACTCAGAGGCATACATGCAGATACAGTTAGCTTTCATACCTGCATCATCATCAGAAGCCTAGCAGACTGATGGTTGTAGGCATGCATACACACACACACACACACACAAACATGTGCATGGGGCTCGCGAAGAATTAAATGGACAATGACTATGTACATACTCAGTTTTTGATTGACGGACAGCAGTATAAAGGCACCAAAACAATACCATTTCACAGGTGGTCAAACATCAGAGAAGCAATAAAAACAAGAAGAGCAAACGCTCGATCGAGTCACTTTCGCAGTTCTGAATATTATATGAGGCATCAGATGGACAGGAAGAAATTGCTATTCACAACACAATGAGTCACGTTCACATAAAATTTGAGCCCGGTCACTTTTATAGTTTCCGAGAAAAGCCCAACGTTAAGTTGTGTGTTGCCGAACAGAAAAGGCTAGTTATCTCCCTTGTTTTTCTGATAACGTTCGTAAAAGGCTACAGATGTAAATACTTTGATGTAAAGAATAATCCTACAAAGTTTCAATCACATCCGATGAACTTTGTCAAAGATATAAAATGTCTAATTTTTCCTTTGACGCTGACCTGTGACCTTGAAAAAGGTCAAAGGTCAACGAAACCATCGTTAAAGTGTAGAGGTCATTGGAGGTCACGACTAAACAAAATATGAGCCCGATCGCTTTGATAGTTTCCGAGAAAAGTCCAACGTTAAGGTGGTGTCTACGGACGGCCGGACGGCCGGCCGGACAGACTAACACTGACCGATTACATAGAGTCACTTTTTCTCAAGTGACTCAAAAACCACCTCATAATCCAGTCCTGAAGCATCCAATAAACAGCTCGTTATTCAAACGCCATTACTTCTCTGTTTTTAAGCTTTACATTGTTTAGGTGCCGGCATACTCACCATTTCAAACTTTAAAATATTTACATGCACAAAACAAAAGTCACATCTTTAAACATAAGCTATGAACATTAATAGATTAAAAATTGCATTTAGATAAACCCCACAAAAAAGGTTTTCACTGTCAACATCCTTATTGTCGCTGAAAAAGACACAAATAACAAAAGATGTGTTACGTAATTTGAACAATACCATTGCATTTACTCAAGAGCAGGTTGAAAAGATGACAAAATTACTATCAAATAGGTGAATAATTATGAAATCTAAATTTCTGTACCTGTTGGGACATGTAATGGTGCATGGTAATGATCAAAACGTAATACATTACTGAAGAAGAAAAAAACCTGGAAAATCAAACAGTGAGTGAGACACCATTAAAAACAAAACAGCCATCCCCAACATTTAAACGAGTAACATTTTTTTGACATAAGTCAAACAATATTTACAAAATACCCATCATTTTTGACTGCACATTAAATGCATACTATGTACTAACAAAAAAAATCATTTTTATGACATATGACAAACATAAATGATAATACTTCAAGAAAAATCCTACCAATAACAACAAAGACAAATAATTAACATAAAATGAAGATCATAAGTAACATTCTCATCCTTGACGAGGTGTTCAAGAACACAGAGAAGTGAACATGACAACTATCACCACCCCCCCCCCCTCCCCCACTCTCTTCCACCATCTTGAAAACCTTACATTAACCTTTGATTTCTCTTTATAAAGCCAGCACATTCACTGCCATCTAAACCATTCCATTAGTTTCTTGGATTTTTGAAGTTTTCTTACACCATTGGTTACACCCAATGGAAAGTGAAACTGATACATGCCTGTGTATGCCTTGCAACCCAATCTGAAATAACATTTAATTGGCAGTTAATCTTTATCCTGTTTCTGTTGGACACATTTTTTCACAGACCTAATCTCTAAATTAATGTCACAAAAGGTAACATACATTTAACTAAAATTAAATCAAAACCAACACCCATGAGCATACATTTGTTAAACAAGCCAATCAAATGAATGAGAATTACAAATGATTAATGGAAAAAATCTCAAACTCAGAGGCATACATGCAGATACAGTTAGCTTTCATACCTGCATCATCATCAGAAGCCTAGCAGACTGATGGTTGTAGGCATGCATACACACACACACACACACACACACACACACACACACACACACACACACACAATCACACACACACTGTGACACACACACACACACACACAAACATGTGCATGGGGCTCGCGAAGAATTAAATGGACAATGACTATGTACATACTCAGTTTTTGATTGACGGACAGCAGTATAAAGGCACCAAAACAATACCATTTCACAGGTGGTCAAACATCAGAGAAGCAATAAAAGAAACCACCTCGTAATCCAGTCCTGAAGCATCCATTAAACAGCTCGTTATTCAAACGCCATTACTTCTCTGTTTTTAAGCTTTACATTGTTTAGGTGCCGGCATACTCACCATTTCAAACTTTAAAATATTTACATGCACAAAACAAAAGTCACATCTTTAAACATAAGCTATGAACATTAATAGATTAAAAATTGCATTTAGATAAACCCCACAAAAAAAGGTCTTTCTTTCTTTATTTGGTGTTTAACGTCGTTTTCAATCATGAAGGTTATATCGCGACGGGGAAAGGGAGGGAGATGGGATAGAGCCACTTGTTAATTGTTTCTTGTTCACAAAAGCACTAATCAAAAAATTGCTCCAGGGGCTTGCAACGTAGTACAATAACCTTACTGGGAGAATGCAAGTTTCCAGTACAAAGGACTTAACATTTCTTACATACTGCTTGACTAAAATCTTTACAAACATTGACTATATTCTATACAAGAAACACTTAACAAGGGTAAAAGGAGAAACAGAATCCGTTAGTCGCCTCTTACGACATGCTGGGGAGCATCGGGTAAATTCTTCCCCCTAACCCGCGGGGGGTCCAAAAAAAGGTTTTCACTGTCAACATCCTTATTGTCGCTGAAAAAGACACAAATAACAAAAGATGTGTTACGTAATTTGAACAATACCATTGCATTTACTCAAGAGCAGGTTGAAAAGATGACAAAATTACTATCAAATAGGTGAATAATTATGAAATCAAAAATGTTAGTAATAAATTTTCATTTGATTAATATACTTACCAACTCACATATCCAGCAATTTACCTCAGTTTAGTGCTAGGACGCTTGTACGCATCACCTTGGCAACAAGGGAAGCAACCCTAAAAAAAGAACGGCCTTGACCCTTTAGAAGGGCCATGTGACCGGAGCCACTTCCCGTGTGCGTGCGCATAAAGCGCCGCCATGTTATCATTCCCTTTGCAGCGATTTAAAAACTGCCCTTCTTTTTTCCTTATTATTATATATAGCGGGGTAGAAGGGAGGGACTCAGATATATATGTGAGTTGGTAAGTATATTAATCAAATGAAAATTTATTACTAACATTTTTGATTAAATCACATACTCTACCAACTTACATATATAGCAGATTGCTACTATAGGTGGTGGGAAGAAACTCACTTTAAGAAGCAGGCAAAACCTGCCCCGCCACTACCATAGCTGGTAGAGCGTTACTCCCATCCTGACGCTGGCTGGCAACGTCGCGCAGGTAATAATTCAGAAAAACGTCCTCCGACCTCCAGTATGCGGATTCGAGGACTTCTGACAGCCTTCCCGATTTGAGAACAGCCAGGGAAGACGCCCAAGCTCTTGCCTCATGTGTACGAGCAGATGTGAGAGGAAGGACTGACTGCCCCCCCCCCGCCCCCCCCCCCCCCCCCTTTCTGGTATTGCCACCAATTATACGCTTGCCGGATAAGCGTTGAGACCCACCTGGCTAAGGTAACCCTAGACACATCTTTGCTACGAGCTGTGTTAAGTGATATAAACAAGAGTTTTTGTTCTTTAGATCTTAACAAAGCCGTGGGAGTCAGATAACTGCTGAGCACTTGTACCGGGCAGTTAACAATGTCAGGATCACCCGGAGCAAGAATCCTACTGAGCGGGGGAATCCTAATAATAGGGGAAACTTGTCCAAGCTTTTGGTTCTTGGCTAAGAACTCAGGACGAAAACGCAAAGTTACAGAACCGTCTGCTTCAAACGCCGTATCCCTAGGAATGCCTGAGAGAGCGTGAATCTCACTGCCTCTCCTAGCTGTGGCCAACAGAACAAGAAGTAGAGTTTTCCGAGTCAGGTTAGGCAGGCTAGCAGCATGCAAGGGCTCAAACTCTTGCGACCTTAAGAAATTAAGTACGAGGAAGAGATCCCAGGCCGGCAAAGGGGCTTTTTCTTTAGAAAACCCTAACGCTGAGCCCTTGAGGACCCTAGCAATAACGCCACCCAGATTAATAGTGTGTTTTTAATGTAGAAGAGATTGCCGATCTCCTCACTCTAAAGGATGAAGGAGACCTTCCTTGCGATGCCAACCACGACAGATGGTTGGCCACTTGCATGGACCGAGGAGAAGTAGGGTTGACTCCGTTTAACGTGCACCAACTTTCTTTCTTTATTTGGTGTTTAACGTCGTTTTCAACCGTTCAAGGTTATATCGCGACGGGGAAAGGGGGGAGATGGGATAGAGCCACTTGTTAATTGTTTCTTGTTCACAAAAGCACTAATCAAAAAATTGCTCCAGGGGCTTGCAACGTAGTACAATATATGACCTTACTGGGTGAATGCAAGTTTCCAGTACAAAGGACTTAACATTTCTTACATACTGCTTGACTAAAATCTTTACAAAAATTGAATATATTCTATACAGTAAAACCTGAGTCTAGCGGACCCTTATTGTAACGGCCACCTGCTACATACGGACAGTTTATCATGGCACGAACACGATTTCAACAATAACTAACCTTTAACGGGCGGACACCTGCCACTTACGGACGCGGACACGATTTTTCGGACCGTAGGAAGTGTAAACACTGTCACAAACGGACACAACGTACATAAAAACGCAACTTCGAAAACTCGACTGTTATGCAGACAGTGCTCGGCAGCCGTAGCACAAATGGTTGTTGATTGGTTGTCCTGTCCCTTTTCTGACCAATCAGTGGCTTGTTTAGATGGAGACCCACTTTCGCTCACTCACTTTCGCTTCGCTCACTTTCGCTTTTCCGCATTGTGGATACAGTCACAACCAAAAGCAACAGTAGACTACTGTGTTTGAAAATGGAATCTCCAGCAGGAAAAAGAAAAGCGTTGACTTTAGAGCAGCGTGTCGCTGCCTTGAAAAAACTAGATAGCGGCCAATCATGCCGAGATGTGGCGAAGGAGATGGGATGTGGTAAAACACAGATCGCGAGGATCAAATCGGAAAAAGAAGACGTGATGATCTCTCTCTCTTTGTAAGCAATCGTTCGAAGGAAACAATAGTTAACACAGCTAAATTTTTGTTCCATGCATTTATGCTGAGACTAGAAAAACTGAATGAAACAAGAGCTGACCCAATTTGGTCGAGACACACTGCGGAATTTCCCGTTGAATGACTGATGAAGAGTCAGCTATTTTTAGCTTTGTGACGTCCGACTTGCGTAAGTTTGAATGCACAGTGTGTGTAGGGAACGGGGTAGGTGGGGGGATGTTGTTGTTGTTGTTTGCTACATGTATCATTTGTTTACTCACATTTTCAGTGAGTCTCATGTTCAATCCAATAAATACATACTACAGGACTGACAAAAAGTGTCTTGTTCATTTTACGTGCTCTTTGTAAAATATTGCCCCGGCCCCTCCACCTGTGAAGAAGGGACACCTGTCTAATAGGGACACTATTACCATTCCCAAAGGGTGTCCGTTAGAGACAGGTTTTACTGTACAAGAAACACTTAACAAGGGTAAAAGGAGAAACAGAATCCGTTAGTCGCCTCTTACGACATGCTGGGGAGCATCGGGTAAATTCTTCCCCCTAACCCGCGGGGGGTGTGCACCAACTGACCCAAGCAGACCAATGAGAAGCGTAAACAGAACCAGTGGATTCTCTATGCGCTTTCTGAACTAACAGTAATGTGGAGTCTGATGCGCCTGAGCAGCGCAGTGAGTCCCGCACAGTGTCCAGCCGTAAAGCCGAAGAAACTGAGGGTTGTCGTGGTGGATTCCCCTTCTCGGTTGCAACCACTCTCCCTTTCTTTGATTTAGAGGAATGGGAGGACCGACGGCGAGACACAAGAGATCCGGATACCAATACTGCCTCAGCCACATTGAGGCGATCAGCACCAGAGAAGGTTGGTCCAATTTCGCCTTTTTCAGCACTCTGCCCAGCGACTGAAACGGGGGAAAGGCGTGAGCAACGATCAGGCCTGACCAGTCGATCTCCATCACATCGACCCTCCAGGCCTCCAGGTCCGGAAATGGGGACACGAACACCGGGAGCCTGTGGGAAAACCTGGACGCAACTCTGACCGACAGAGTGTGAGAGCGGGAACCGCCTGGACGGTTTATTTTGGCTGCAACGGACATGTTGTCCGTGCTCAGCCGAATGTGTTTGCCCTTTACCAGATGGAGAAAAGGACGCTTGTGTACTCTGCCTACGGATCCTAACGCAGACATCGACTCCGTCTGCCTGAACAGAAAAGTCAGAACCCGCACAGGAGCTCGACTCTGGGCGGAACTCGCCTCTGAGTTGGCTGGAGGTCGAAAAGGTGGAGGCGTTCTCGTCAGAGGAGCCTTGCCATCCGCTCAGGGCAGCCGGAACCCCGAACGCACTATCCCCACAATCCAATGGCTGTTTACCTTGAGTAACCAGCGATGAATGACCCTGGAGGGGCCGCCCGCCACCCAAAGGGTGGGGGTTGTGGGGACTAGCGGTTCGGGGGGGAGCATTATTGCGGGTGGGGCTTATGCCCCGACCCCCTCGACTTGCCAAAAGACTGACCCTTCTTAGAGTAAGGGGCACCACGGCCACGACCCCTCGAAGACTTTCTTTCTTTCCTTCTTTCTTTATTTGGTGTTTAACGTCGTTTTCAACCATTCAAGGTTATATCGCGACGGCCCCCCCTCGAAGACGAGGTCTGAGCAGACGCAGACTGTTGTGTCTTGGGGGGACCATGTTGCTTGGTCTGTGGGTTGACAAACCCAGCCTGCGCGATCCTGGAGATTGCCAAATCCCGAGCGTCACGCGTCTCCTTCTGGAGAGCTTCAAGAGAGGGCCGCCCAAGATGAGCACCCTCCGTGAAAGGAGAGATCTTCAAAGCCTCGATTGTAACCTTATCCTGAATCTTGGATCAAGAAAAGCAGACCTGCGAGAATGCACCGAGTATGCATAAAGCCTAGCCGACAGGCTCATTTGTTCTGCTGACACTTTAGCCAACGTAGCGAGTAAAGTAGCTACATCATTCTCCACCGCATCTTTCCGAAACTCAAACGGAACAAGAGAGGTAGAAATAGACCGCGAGAGGGCTCTGTGGATTGTCTCCGATAAGGAGGACAGTTCCAGCAAAGATCTGCCCGTTTCTTCCAAGGACAAAAGAGTAAGCTCCGAACAAGGAACAGCTCTGTCCCTACTGTAACCGTCTTCGCGGAGAGAAGCTAATTCCGGAGTCACCAGAAGTGTAGCCCGCGGAAGAGCAAACGAGTCAATAAGATTGGCTGACTGAGAGTTCAGCATAAACTTTCGGCCAGATTGGACAGCGGAAGTCAGTTGCTGAGAGGACGAAAGCCAAGGCTTGACTACATCCGGTGCCGCACCATGTGCTACCAAAAGCGGCATAGTATCAGCGCGCATATGGGCATGAGATTTGGTCTCGCCCAAGACCCGTGACATCTCGTAAGCGACAGACGGAGATTCCCGAAAGCGAAAGAAGTGAGAATCATCCTCCGGCGACCGGAAATCTCCCAGAGCCGAAGGTGGCGGAACGGACACACCTGCCGTAGACACCACCCCTTCCTCAAAGTAGCGAAAAGCCACTTCCGCCGCCGACGCAAGAGCGTGAGGCAGCTTGGAAGGTAGCCGGAAATTGCTATCTTCCTCATGCAGAGAAGTACCAAAATCCGACTGCCCGTCCATCACGTCCGTGTTACCCGGAAGAGTGTCGCCGTATTGACTACAATAGTCAACCGGAACATCGACCGTAACGGAAGCCACATGCGGGATGCTATACCCGCGATGTGACTCCCTACGGACGGCTTCCTGCCCCCTGGCCGGAAGCTGAGATTGTTGTGTCGCCGCCAACTCGTATGCGGAAGGGGACAACGACAACAGATCCCTTCGCGTTTCCGGGTCCCTTCCCTGCTCTACCCGACCGCGAGAACGGAAGGTAATAGGCAAGGGGTCGGGACTTTCTCCCTTTGCCCGTACAATGGGGGGGGGGAAGGGGGATACTTTCTCCGGTAAACGCGCCTCACGTTGGCGGGAGAACCCCGCTACTGGTGAGGCATAAATACCTTTATGACCGGAGTGGCCAGAAGAGGAAACAGCACGCGAGGGAACGCCCCCATCGCCGGGAGACTGACAAGCGTTAACGTCGTCCCTTGTCACAGTCGCCGATGGGGGAACCTTCACCCTGGCGAGAGAAGAAGAATCTCCTAGCCCCTGCGGTAAAGAGAGAAACCCCTCCCGTGTGGATTTGAGATCCGCAGACAGAGCGTTGATTTGCGCGCTCAGAGTCAACAGAATAGAAGAAACCTCAGGAGAAACAACAGGGTTACTACTAGCAGCCTCCGAACCCTTCTCCGCCGACAGAGTAGGCATGGAGGGGGGAAGCAAAGAAGTGGAGGGTGCATCAATCTGTACATCGAACGATTTAGAAGAAGCTGGATCAAAAATCTTAACGCTAGACGATTTAGGCTTTCTAGAGCCTTTCTTAGGCGAGTGCTCAGCAGCTGCCTGCTTCGTTAAGATCTTCTTCTTGCCGTTGTCAGACATGACAGCCAGTAAGTCAACTTGTTTACAAAACAAAACAAAGACGAAAAACTTAAGCAAAGACGCACAGACTGAAACAAATTTCAACAGAATAATTTGGAATAATCTCACCCAAGACAGCCGCAGGTAGAGAGAGTGGTCAGGAACCAAGGTGAA
The DNA here is from genome assembly GCF_037325665.1 of Littorina saxatilis. Classification (NCBI taxonomy): domain Eukaryota; kingdom Metazoa; phylum Mollusca; class Gastropoda; order Littorinimorpha; family Littorinidae; genus Littorina; species Littorina saxatilis. The sequence continues at coordinate 51,661,613 of NC_090256.1, read as the reverse complement.
CAGTTTCTGCTAAGTGGAAAGCAGAACCGTGAGCTGTGAAGCTCGAGCGTAATCAGACACACGTCCACCGCATGTAAACGCTTGGAAAGGAATGGTAACATGGCGGTGCTTTATGCGCACGCACACGGGAAGTGGCCCCGGTCACGTGGCCCTTCTAAAGGGTCAAGGCCGTTCTTTTCTTAGGGTTGCTTCCCTTGTTGCCAAGGTGATGCGTACAAGCGTCCTAGCACTAAACTGAGGTACATTGCTATATATGTGAGTCGGTAGAGTATATGTAATTCAATCTACATTTCTGTACCTGCTGGGACATGTAATGGTGCATGGTAATGAACAAAACGTAATACTGAAGAAAAAAAACACCTGGAAAATCAAACAGTGAGTGAGACACCATTAAAAACAAAACAGCCATCCCCAACATTTAAACGAGTAAAATTTTTTTGACATAAGTCAAACAATATTTACAAAATACCAAGCATTTTTGACTGCACATTAAATGCATACTATGTACTAACAAAAAAAATCATTTTTATGACAAGGTATCACAAACATAATACTTCGAGAAAAATCCTACCAATAACAACAAAGACAAATAATTAACATAAAATGAAGATCATAGTAACATTCTCATCCTTGATGAGGTGTTCAAGAACACAGAGAAGTGAACATGACCACTATCACCAACCCCCCTCCCCCCCCCCCCCCCCTTAAAATAAAGCACCATTAAACAAATAACAAACATAAACATCACACTCTAAAAGAGAATGTCTACTGCCTATGAAAACCATAAGTGGCCCTTTTAAAAATAATAATTAATGCTTCTTGGAATAACTTAATAATGTGCTGGTAACAACACAAACAGGTGGGTCACTCTCCTAGAAACTGGTCAGTCGGGACAGCGTACAAAAACATTTAAATAAACAACAAAATAATTACTTTCCTTTATTTTTATGTGTTTTGTTGTCTTCAGTGTTATTTGGAGGAACAGTGTGAACAAGAACTAAAGCGTTTGTAAATTCTGTGATTTGCTTTGCACTGCAGAAGCTCTGAAATCGCCACTTTTTTCCATTCGAAAGTGTGACATGCTATCTCTGCACATACACATGCCTCAAATTTACCCATTTGATAACACATTTTTCTACAATTGTTGCAAATTCCTGTGTATGAATTTGATTTCACCCGCCCGATGCGCCCAAACGATCTTTCGATAATAACTTAGTTGCATTTGACAATGTAGAAACAATCGTCTCGCACGTCACGCATGGTGTCCTATTTTTAGCTTCAACGCCTTGCCCAAACATAACTTGTGCATACTGTTTCAGGGGATGGATAATTCTACTCTGACATAGTAAAATATTCGATGTCGTTAATCGCGATTGAGTGAGATTCAAGTTGAGTCTGTAAAGCAAGTTTAATGAGATGTTCTGATAGATCTGCAAGTGGTGTCCGAAAATTTGCGATACGTGTGAGCACATTGCAGAACTATTTTCTGGCAAACTTGCGATCTTTCAACCCATTCGCGCATGAATATAAGGGAGTCCCTGCGGGGGTTACACGGTGCAAACGTTTTTTCGTACAATCGAGCACGCGGTTAGACGCAGAAAAACTTTGTTGTTGCGGGGTCCGCGCCAAAGTTGACGACAGACGTGCGAGACGGTACATGTGATCACAACCTTTGAGGTAAGTTTGAGCTTTACAACGGCTCTATTTTTACTATTTAGCGTGTAGAACTTAAACCACTAATATGATTTTGTCATGTTTACAAACTGAATTCGAAAAAAATGCCTTTCTGTCAGAAAAAACGCAACCAAGTGGCAAATTCATGGGTAGAGTAGATCTAGGTACAGTCCAACGTGAAAAGAAGTTTTCGTTTTTTATGATTGTTTTGCGCCTCTTGTTAGTTTATTTTCTATTTTTTTAAATGAAGATTAGATCATGTGGTTCAGGTTCATTTGTTTTGTTGAGAATCTCAAGAAATAGCGTTTGAATCTCTCATCATAGCCAGAGCTGTCTCGTTCGTATAGCAGACGCCATTGCTGCTTTCCGCATGCGGTGTCAGCGATGCGTGCGGGACAGAAATTATGACAGATAAGACTTACTGGCATTTTCATTCGCACTGGAGCAGATTTTACACAGCGTGTAGTCATTTTTACATTTAGTCAAGTTTTGACTAAATGTTTTAACATAGAGGGGGAATCGAGACGAGGGTCGTGGTGTATATGTTTGTGTGTCTGTCTGTGCGTGTGTGTGTGTAGAGCGATTCAGAGTAAACTACTGGACCGATCTTTATGAAATTTGACATGAGAGTTCCTGGGCATGATATCCCCAGACGTTTTTTTCATTTTTTGGATAAATGTCTTTGATGACGTCATATCCGGCTTTTTGTAAAAGTTGAAGCGGCACTGTCATACCCTCATTTTTCAATCAAATTGATTGAAATTTTGGCAAAGCAATCTTCGACGAAGGCCGGACTTTGTGTTGCATTTCAGCTTGGAGGCTTAAAAATTAATTAATGACTTTGGTCATTAAAAATCTGAAAATTGTAATTAAAATTTTATTTTTTTTATAAAACGATCCAAAACTACGTTCATTTTATTCTTCATCATTTTCTGATCCAAAAACATATAAATATGTTATATTGGGATTAAAAACAAGCTCTGAAAATTAAAAATATCAAAATTATGATTAAAATTAAATTTCCGAAATCGATTTAAAAACAATTCCATCTTATTCCTTGTCGGTTCCTGATTCCAAAAACATATAGATATGATATGTTTGGATTAAAAACACGCTCAGAAAGTTCAAACGAAGAGAGGTGCAGTAAAGCGGGCTTATGCAGCACAGCGAAACCACTACCGCCCTAAACAGGCTCGTCAGTTTCACTGCGGTCATTGTTAAAAAATGCAGTGCGTTCAGTTTCATTCTGTGAGTTCCACAGCTTGACTAAATGTAGTAATTTCGCCTTACGCGACTTGTTGTTTCTTTGTGTTACGAGGATGTGTTCAGGACAGAACCACTCTGGTTTCCAATGTGTGTATCTTGGGATCTTGACGGTTGTAACATGCACTGTTATGTACCTCAATGTGAGATGTAAAGCTGTGGTAGCAATTAAAATATCTGACTCCAACTGTTGCATACTTTTTTTCAGATGCCAGGATGCTGCTAATGCTCCTATCCTTTCTGCCAGTCCAGTCAATGCTGATCCAGGAGCAGATCAGAGAGACCGGTACGTTTCTACTGTAAATAATTGTTTTAACATGTTTTTCATTAATCTTAATCTTATTATACTGGAATGACTTTGCTTGCATGCAGTCATTTTTTTAATTTTCTGTATCCATACTGATTTGTGCAGACATTCCTAGCAAAGTCTTTTCATGGCATGGTAAGTGCAGGTTACATATGGAATCAATTATATTTATACATGTATTTCAAGTACCAAATTACTCCTAGTTGGTATGAATGGAGAGCTTCAGTTTGCTTTTCTGAGGTAGACATTTCCAAGTTTATTGGTGTCACTTGCTCCTTGTATTTTTAATTCATGATGTAAACCTTTTTAGTTACTATTTTTAATTTTTCTATTTTAAGAAAGGTTCATTTGTTTGTCCACAGATTGACACACTGGATGGGAATAGGGTGGTTGTCCGTTTCCTTAGGAAACAAGGATCATCGTTTGTGTGGCCTGCTGTGGAGGAGATATTTTTTGTGAAGTTTGATGACGTAGTTGAGGTGCTGCCTGTCCCAAATCTTGACAGGCGTGGCAGACACACATTTCAATAAAAAGTTGTTTCGTTTTGACTGAAATAAACCCATGGTTAACTGATATTGGTGTTTGTGTTTGTTTGCGGTGTCCATGGTTACACGCGAGACGTTCTGTGTCATTTGATGAATATCTGCATGCATTACCAAGATTTTTCAAAGTATGTCCATATTCCTGTTTTAAGTATTCATGGAGATTCTTTAAATCATACAATTTTGCAGATAGCAATATCTGATCACTTGCTGGAAAGGTTTTCTGTAAATGATGAAATGGTTGATCTGGCGTCCTCATAGTAATCCCCCCATTATGTAAGTGTATGGTATATTTTGAAACTTCTGGTACTTTTATGAAGCAATTTCTATTGTATCTCATTGGAAATTGCATGATAATCACTTGTATTTTTTATGATAAGAGTAAAAATGTGCCTCTAATGGTGTCCTGTGTTACACGCGAGACGAGGCAACCTTCAACACATTATCTTAAATTACAACATTTCCAAAAGTTTATCTTGCTTTTCAAAACCTTGTGTTGGAAAGTTGAGATGTTAAACAAACCAAACACACCAAAATATTTCAATTTTGACTAACTTTATTTTTGGGCACTCAAGTCACACATCTGACCAGTTTTCAGGAGAGTGACCCAGGTACAGCAAAAGGCAGTCCTGCTCACAAATCCTAACAGTCATGTACCAAAATGTAAAATGCTCGAACGCAGGTGTTATCAATTGACTCATGTAGGAGGTGATATAAGCTATTTTCAAACGGTAAACAAATTATCTTTTGACAACTGAATTCTCAAATTCAACGGACACATGATTTAAAGTCTTAATTAAGCTAGGATTACACAGAGCGTCATATTAATATCTGCAACAACATGGAACAAAGATGTAGGCTTGGTGCCTCTGTGTGTGGCTTTCAAACGTCTGAGAAAATACATTTATCAGGTCTAAAGACAGACATTTGTAAAATGGAGGTCAGTTTTAAAACTATGCGAGCAGAAAAAAACCGAGCAAAAAAGTCTTTGAATAGAGGTAGTCTTATATTACATCACCTTTCAAAATTAGACCTCTATTTATAAATTCACACAAGTTTTTGCCCCTTAACATAACTCTTTTTACATGTGCTGTTTAAATGGCCAAGTATCAGAAGCAATTAATGTTTATGACAATGGAACTGTCACTACAAATGTGACTTTGTACACAATACAGAAGTAACATTTACATTTGCACAATTGTGGAGAAAGGGGCTAAATCAGTCGCATTAAACCCTGTTTATAAATGGATAGAACTATAACCGGTACAAAAATAAACATCTTCTTGATCACAGGTGTAGTCAGAAAATGTCATGCAACACTTTTAACAATACTCTGCATTTTAATTGTAAATGAGCAGTCAGGACACGCACTTCTCTGCACATTTATACTCATCAGTTTGAACAATTTAGTCACTCGAAAAGAGTGACTGCACTTTGAATGCACCATGTCATATCTCGATCACTCTCATATTCTACCTTAAGTATACATAACACCTGTGACTTTTAAATGTTGATATAAGCTTCCATGTAAAATTTGAAAATAATGGAAGTAAGCTTATCCATGATCGTGTTAGTCTCCTTTGATGATTGTGCCCTGAAATGAATGTCACAAGTGCTTAATTGTTATTTGATGTTTGATTTCAAACCATCTTTTCCTCATTCCTAATGAACTTCATACCACAAATGCAGATAACTCCAAAAGGAATTCCCCCTAATAAGAATAGAAGACGTATGTTCATACCAAAGAATAATCTAAAATCTCCTTTTCATAGTGAAATAGCAAGCTTTGCATGAAGCCCGCACTTTTAACCATTAGCATGAACGCGAAACCTCTTTTTTTTTTAATTCTTTCTTTATTTGGTGTTTAACGTCGTTTTCAACCACGAAGGTTATATCGCGACGGGGAAAGGGGGGAGATGGGATAGAGCCACTTGTTAATTGTTTCTTGTTCACAAAAGCACTAATAAAAAAATTGCTACAGGGGCTTGCAACGTAGTACAATATATGACCTTACTGGGAGAATGCAAGTTTCCAGTACAAAGGACTTAACATTTCTTACATACTGCTTGACTAAAATCTTTACAAACATTGACTATATTCTATACAAGAAACACTTAACAAGGGTAAAAGGAGAAACAGAATCCGTTAGTCGCCTCTTACAACATGCTGGGGAGCATCGGGTAAATTCTTCCGCCTAACCCGCGGGGGGACTCTTTTATAATTCAAAACAACAACATCAATAATTGAGACTATTCAAAGAACCCAAAAGGGCATCTCATTCAATAGAACAAAATCACAAGGAAGCATTCAGAATTTAGAAACTAATTAACTGCTCATCATATTGCACCCGAATCAGAATATTTGTGTGACAGCATCTTTCTTTTTGGCATCTGAAATATGGCACAGTGCACAGAACAGTGCTGTAAGAAATAATTATCATCAGCAAACAGTAGTGATTTAATGGGGACGCTGATTTTAACAAGTTCAAAAAAGGTGCATAATATCCAGGAGGAAAAAAAAATTCAGATGCCAAAAAGAAAGAAACTTTGCTAAATTATCTTACATAAAAAGGTAATCAAATAATATGAAGGAACAAGAAAAGGGTAAAACTAAAAGAAAACATCTGAACTTTCAAGCACATAAAAACAAAAGTAAACAAAACAGCTAAAACTAGAAATAAAATAAGCAAAGGAAGAGAATTAACACTCTAAAACATTCTGGATGTTACAGACTCTCGATCACCATTTAAAGACTGAAGAAAGCAATGCCTAACAGGTAAGTCCTCATTTTTTGTCTGTCAATTATCTCTTTGTTATTTATCTGTCCATCCCATCCACTTCAAAAATCAACAGGTTGAATTTCATGTGAACGTGTTTTTTTGGTGTCATTAATTAAATGTTCCATAAATGAACCATTCTTCTTCTTTCATTCTTCACTTGCTCAATGTAATTTAAGTAAAGGTGTTTTCACTTCCTGGAGTCGATGCATTTAATTTCATGGACTTTTAAGTGTCAGGGAATACCAGTCTATAACTGTACCTTTATACTTATGTGAAAGCCAGGCAGTGTGAAGAAACACTAGCCACCAGCCTAAAACTAGCAGAACACACACTGGGGGAAAAGAAAGGACACAAGAAAACTACTTACTCCTACACTAGACTATCTTAATTTTCTTTTCTTGTACATGTACCAGTAGCTTAACAAGTAAATTTTTGCTTTCAGACAAAAATTACATCAAACTTTTCAGCTACAGTATTTAGAATACACTCTATAACGTCACTAAAAAAAAGAACAGCAAGAACAAAACATTTGCAGCCATGAGTTAACCTACCTTCATCCCACCATTATAAACTGAGGTGAGGGAGAATATATGGCAGCTTATACTGAATCATCTTTGACAACAGAATCTGTTTCTTCATCTGAACTAAAATAAAGATGGAAAAGCCTTGCAGTTGCAACAACAATGATCAATTGTGCAAACAGGAAGTTACAGACACTTAACTTGACTATAATAATGCTTCATTTATGGTAAACCATGTAAGGCAAGGTATTTAAGGATTTCACAGAGATCTTCCCCACAGTATATCTCAAACTTACAATTTCAAAGCTCGTATCATACCATGCTGGTATACTCTGATCCCCATTCACCTTTTCAGACTTTCACAGAAATTTCACCACTCACGACACAGACACAATTATAGCATTCATAACACAGAATAAACCAGAATTTATAGCAGTTACTTAAAAATGTCCCACCCGGTTCTTATACATCCACAAAAATCTCTCATCACTCTTGGTTCGTAAGACACAATGGGATAATATCATGAAGACAGACGCTGAGACATTAATGGAGAAAAACGCGTACATCCATGAGTGTAGGCAAAAGTACACCAATCTCACATATTTTTAAAGTCATTAGGCTTACACATTAAGGACTGGTGTTGATGTTTTCAGTTTGTGCCGAGACGAAGGATAAATGCAGAACAAAGAGATCTGGATAATTCCAAACAGCAGCCCAACAAAGTTTGGTGTCTGAAACAAACAAAATCAAAAGATTTGAAACAAATAATTGAACATTAAAAGCGTTGGTTTTTGGCTAGTGTCCAACTTGAAGGATGCTCTTATCACACAGAAACAGAGCTATAGCGGTCCACATGATCGTGTACACAAGGACATTACCTTTAAATAAACAGATCAACCAATTCCCCCAAGAGCACCCAAGGGTTGTTCCCAGACTCAGAAGACACTGGTCAGTTGGACCTGGATTAAAAATATGTATAGGTCCAAATGTCCTGGCTACAAAAACAGATAGTTCTGCCAGAAAACCTATAGCTCCTACGTACATGTAAAAGCTATCGGACGGTCGACAGACGAGGGGTCAGAACATTGCGTCAGATCAAAAAACTATGTGTCAGTGACCAAAGACCACGGCCTGAGAACAACACTGGCGCCCATGGACACCCCCCCCCCCCCCCCCATTCAGACTTGTGCCAGACCCATTTCTTATTTGGAGGTGCATGTGGTAGGGGAAGGGACAGACTGTCATGCCACAGTTATCTTAACAAGTTTCACACAGTGAATCTGCCTATTGCACAATAACATTCAATAATCGGTCTAACAATCAAGCAGTTACTACATGTATTATACATGTACATTAGTATTTCCATTTTAAAACCAGAAGAATCTTTTTCTATTAGAATTTTTTCCCATGTGTGACTGTGAAAATAAACAGGTATTAAATAAAACTTCCTAAGCATGATTTTTATTGGCTTAACACATCAGGAAAGTGTTATTGAAAAGCTAGCCTATTATGATTACTCACAGCCACAAATGGATCGTTGAGCAGTGTTCCGTACGCAACCCAGCAAAACGCAGACACAAAGTTGAACAACACCAACCAAAAGGACATGGTTTCTGTACTTTTCGTTCTGCAAATATCTCTCTGCAAGAAAAAATGTCTCACTGTACCAATAAACTGAAGTAGGAAAGATCACAATTTATAAATCAGTAACAACATTAAGCAAAGATCACAATTGCTCCACCTTTGAGGCTAATTAAAACTGTGTGTATAGGAGTGTGTTTTGTGCATGTCTAGCCAAGCAGGGACTAGCTGACACATGTGCTCTTGAATATCAAAGCCTATTTTATTATTATTTCATGGGGTATTCAATTCAGATCAAGCTTTAAACAGACAACAGATGTGACCAGTTTAATTTTGCTTCTAAGTGTATATATTGAAATACAAAAAAGAAACTAGATGTTACAAAAAAAGCCTGCAAGTCTCATCTCAATAAAAACACATTTACCGCAGCAATGTAAGCATGTCATTATCAACATTATTTTGTAATTTTCCTGTTATTTGAATGCAATTGGAATACAGGTGTTGAATGTAACAGAACATTTTAGTTATTATATCTGTGAAAAGTGTTTATACAGGAAAATTATTTACAGTACAGCAGACAGAAACATACAGACTATCAAGTACATAGTAAAGTCGTGTCTAAATGTAAGGTAATGCCAATACTTATTCAAATTGCCAAAGGGCAAAACTTCATTGTAAGTTGAACTGTAAAAAAGCTCTATTTCACGATGGGGGGAAAAGTGATGCCAAGATCTACAGTGGAGTCCAGCTATAACGAACCCGGTTATAAAGAAATCCAGCTTTTAACGAACTGCCATTGATTTCCCGGCAGACAGCCTTCTATTTCTTACTTGTTACTTTCCGGCTACATCAAACCTTTTGAACTCATTTGCATAACGAACCCCTCTTTTAACAAACACGTTTTCATCGCCCCAGAGCCGTTTTGTCTCTAAAAGTCACAAGGCTACAACGAACTGATGTCAATAATTGTCTCCAAAGACAAAAATACACAAACACAAGTGCACATCGCGTGATGAGCGAACTCTGAACAAACAGCGGGAGGTGCACGGAACAGCCACCGCCGCTGTGTTTTCACTATTCCAATCAGCTGCTAAGCTATGACTGTGCTCAGTACACAGCAGTGTGCGGCGAGATCAAAGGCAGACCTGTCCATTGTGATAGCTGGGTGGCCTTGTTTATAGACACTCAGTGACCTTCTTCCCAGGGGTCATTGACCCAGTTTTAGCTATGAGAGGTGGTTCCCCTTTCATATAAGAGAGGAAACACTTCCTGTACCCCGGTCAGTGACCGAGTTTAACTTATGGGGCGGTCTCTTTCATGTCTTGAGAGGACAGTTACTTGGCCAGGGTAGTACATGCACCAGAACTGGTGGACACCATGAAATCGGAGATTGATCGGAGATTGATAAGAATGTACATGTACATGCTTTTACACGACTTTTTACATTTTACTTCTAAAATTGTGACAGTAAAGTGAACATTTGAACTATGCCTCTATGGATTATATTTTGAAGCTGTTGAAAGCATGCAGAGATTGTACTCTCCAAGGAAAGATCGATGGGACGATCATTTGGGTGAGTTGGAAAACTTGTCTTAAGGCCATTTAGGGTTGAAAACTCTACAGCGAATTACTGATATAACGAACTAAAATGTATCTCCCTTGAGATTCGTTGTACCCGGACTCCACTGTACCTAAAACTTCCAAATGTTGCCAAAACTGTTATGGCCATTTTAGAAAACTTGCTGAATAAAATAAATCCCAGCAACATACCTGATTAAGATACAATACGCCATCATAGAAATGCGTCTGCAAGCAATGACTTAAGGTACCAACAGTCTAAACCAAAATGTTTTCTTTAAATGACATACATACCACTGACGCCATTGGTGAAATATAGCAGCAGATAGACATTGCACAGCAGAAGACTCCAAGGTGAAATATTCCTACATTCATGTCTGGCCGTGCGAAGCGTAAATACACCAGTGGCATAAACAGGATGACCATTCCAAAGAATATGATGCGATGAAAATGGCTCTGAAAGCAAAACACCAAGGAGTTAAATATAAGGCTGACTTATAGAGAAATAAAGCAACCAGATTGTCCATGATATTACCTTTCCTAACCTTGTTTCATCATAGAAGTATAATTCACTTTTCCACAACAACCACCTGTTTAGGGCGGGGATGTAGCTCAGTCGGTAGCGCGCTGGATTTGTATCCAGTTGGCCGCTGTCAGCGTGAGTTCATCCCCACGTTCGGCGAGAGATTTATTTCTCAGAGTCAACTTTGTGTGCAGACTCTCCTCGGTGTCCGAACACCCCCGTGTGTACACGCAAGCACAAGACCAAGTGCGCACAAAAAAGATCCTGTAATCCATGTCAGAGTTGGGTGGGTTATAGAAACACGAAAATACCCAGCATGCTTCCTCCGAAAACGGCGTATGGCTGCCTAAATGGCGGGGTAAAAAACGGTCATACACGTAAAATTCCACTCGTGCAAAAAACACGAGTGTACGTGGGAGTTTCAGCCCACGAACGCAGAAGAAGAAGAAGAAGAAGAAGAAGAACCACCTGTTTATCAAAAACTTTTGGTTGCTCACTTGGGTGGTTGTAATAAGACAGATCTTACTGTATACAATTCCCAATACAATTCTAAATAAAGGATATTCTGATATAACTTGTACTCAATTTGAAAGAGTGAATACTCTTACTTTTAGTGAGTCAAACTTTCCCATGTGACAAAGGCCCGTCTCTTTTGAAGGGCGTGTCAGAAACAAGTGAACGAGGAGCAAGTGTAGAAAGCTTGCCTAACTTAAGGTAATACTAACAGCAAGGGTATTCGCCCTGTCAAAACCCATACAAACCTGACAAAGTTAATTACAGAGTTCCTCAATTGCTCTCTGCATGGCCAACTCACCTTTTTTACAGTATAAGAATAGAAGATGAAAATGTACAGCAACTGAAGGAAAGCACCAGCAGCATTGGTCAGCACCAAGTTGGAATTATTCTGCAGAAGGCCATACTTCATCCACAGGCAGGCACTGTTGAACAAACACGGTAAATGTGAAGAAAGTTAAATGTGCACAGTGGAACGCTTCCTTCAAGACCCTTCCATTATAAAACCATCCTTTTTAAGACCTTGCCTTTTCAAATTTTCTGTTCATAACCTCTGTAAATTCGATCACCTCCATTTTTGAGACTACCCCCTTCTTAGGACCTGGTTTTTTTTCCCGTTTGTTTAGGTCTCAAAAGGATTGTATTAGTAAAATCAAGCTCAAGTGTTATGCAAACTGAGCCATATATTTGACACTCACACATTTTACTCTGCATTTAATGTGAGCTATTGACTGAGGAAAATTTGAACAATGTTGAATCTGTGTAGATCAGCAAAGTTAGGTCAATTAGCGTCCTCAAGCAGAGCCATATTGCACTCTCACAGTCACACACATTTTCTTTTTAGACTTAACTCGATGTGAACAAGTGACAGAGAAATTAATGTGCTCATAATGTTGAATGTGAATTAGCAAAAAGAAAATCTTTAATTCCTGTTTCATATTTCACACTCAGGATCATTCATATTTTAGACTTAATTCAAAATATTAAAAATTGCCCAATTACTTGTTAAGAAAGGAAAATTATATTTGTTTTAAAGGCCGAGGTCCAACAGGCCAGAATACCCATGGGTATAGGCGGAGCCTATTTTCAGTGACCGACAGGTGTCAAGTTACCTAGTCTGGTGGATGCAGTGGCCAAGGCATTCCGCTTGATTAAACAAGCCAACAGCAGACTGCATACCTCGCCTTGGTGTGTGTGCTTTTCTTGTGAACCTCTGTAAAGTCCCGTTATGTGTGTGTGTGTGTGTGTGTGTGTGTGTGTGTGTGTGTGTGTGTGTGCATGTGGTATTCACCTTTTTTTCTGATGGTTATTTGGAAGCATTTTTAGTTGCAATAATTTATTCACACTAGCAATAAATCCTCTGAATGCAGATTACACGCACACACATACACACACACGCACATGCCGTCGCATGCGCGCGCGCATTTATACACTTGTGCAATACAACTGAGCACATGGTGAAAGTTATGCAGTGCCATGCACTAACGCAACCGGTCAACCTGACCTCGTGTTGTAGACTGAAGAGTAGAAATACCCTCTCTCTTGGTGCAGAACCTGAGTGGAAACTCGCACCAACAATCCAATGCCAAGAACTTGAGGGACCATCTACAGAGTTAAATGTGTCACTGCTTTCTGTACATGCATGTTTGAATGTTTCATCCAAGACATTGGCGCCACTATGTAGCTCTGTGTCTTGGTTTTACAGTTCCCAAGGTATCAAGGTCGGTACCGTTTTCAAGACGAGTAGGTCAGTCTAGCCGGCTTTTGGAACAGTGGAACCCTTGTTACACAAACCGACTGCATTCTCTAAAGAAAATATATTGACCATTGTCTTTGCCATAATAAGCCAAATGTAAAGCCTGTGAATCTAACAAGTTGAAACTTTCTCTCTTTATTTGGTGTTTAACGTCGTTTTCAACCGTTCAAGGTTATATCGCGACGGGGAAAGGGGGGAGATGGGATAGAGCCACTTGTTAATTGTTTCTTGTTCACAAAAGCACTAATCAAAAAATTGCTTCAGGGGCTTGCAACGTAGTACAATATATGACCTTACTGGGAGAATGCAAGTTTCCAGTACAAAGGACTTAACATTTCTTACATACTGCTTGACTAAAATCTTTACAAACATTGACTATATCCTATACAAGAAACACTTAACAAGGGTAAAAGGAGAAACAGAATCCGTTAGTCGCCTCTTACGACATGCTGGGGAGCATCGGGTAAATTCTTCCCCCTAACCCGCGGGGGGTCAAGTTGAAACTGACTTGTTAGACACCCTTATTTTGAACAAAAGATATGGTTTCCGGTTGTTAATTACGCATGTGACCGTTGGTTTCAGGTTGACCAGTAAATCCAGATACATAACGGCACTGTGAGCGTGCATTTCGCTCCCCAAGCCCACATGTTTGGTTTTGTCTAAGACTAACTAGGTTACCAAAATTTGCGGGAAGAGGAAAAATTTGGTGGGAAAACTTGCATTTAGTCAGTCAAGGCATGGTCTTGCGTCGTGTCCGGAGGAGAACAGCTTTGTGACTGATAAATGTTTAATTAGATAGCAGAGCATCACTATTGCTGGATGTTGATGAATATGATATTTGCGACAGACAGGGATTACGACATTTGCCGCAGAGTCGCCTGAAGAGTGGTGTTTTAGTGTGTGAAAAAGTGAAGAAAGTGTCTTTCATGAGTCAAGAGTGGCTGGTTCCAACGTGCATGACTGTGATACGCGGTGTTCTACCGGAAACATCAAGCAACGCGTTTTCAATTATTTTCTCTGGAAAAGTCGGTACCTAACTCACGATCGTATTCATCCACCAAATAACTTCAGCTTCCTTTTTCAGCCCAAGAAGAACACTTTTTTTTTTGGTTAAATATGTTTCACTTAAAAAAAAAAAGTAATAAATACCAAACTAACATTCGTAAAGTGCAGACTATCTTTGAAACGATTTATTAATTACAGAACGATTATTGAAAGTGTTTCACTCTCAGGCAGATTAGCCAGTGGTGTCATGTAGCATCCATGGCTGCTGCAAGAGCGCGGAGTGACCGGAACTTTGGGGTCAGGCAACATCTGGTAAACGTTATGTGGCGGGTGTGTGTTGCCGAAAAGGAATGAGCGGTGTGTGGATATTATCTTTCTCGTGTCTTTAGCTCCGCCCAGTCCACCACGACTGACAGCCGTTTGATTTTGAATTCAAATTGGGTGAGTGAATTTTTTTTCTGAAAGTACGTTATCCAGGGCTTATTATAAACACTTTTTGGGGTGCATGTGTGGTGTACACTTTCAAATGTTTGCTTGACAAAAATGGTGCTTTTCAATCAATCAATCAATCAATCAATGAGTCTTATATCGCGCATATTCCGTGGGTACAGTTCTAGGCGCTCTGCAGTGATGCCGTGTGAGATGAAATTTTATACGGCCAGTAGATTGCAGCCATTTCGGCGCATATTTACCTTTCACGGCCTATTATACCAAGTCACACGGGTATAGGTAGACAATTATTAACTGTGCCTAAGCAATTTTGCCAGGAAAGACCCTTTTGTCAATAGTGGGATCTTTAACGTGCACACCCAATGTAGTGTACACGGGGGGAGGTTCGGACACCGAAGAGAGTCTGCACACAAAGTTGACTCTGTGAAATAAATTTCCGCCGAACCTGGGATCGAACTCACGCTGACAGCGGCCAACTGAATACAAATCCAGCACGCTACCAACTGAGCTATATCCCCGCTTTTGAGTTTGGTATAGACAGAGTATTTTTGAAAATAATATTTCAAGTGAGAGCTCGTTTCCTGAAAAGGGCTGGACATTAGACTGAAGTGCCACGCGCCGCTCTGCTTTTATACCCGACCCTCGGCCTTTAACAAAACTAAGAGGGATCGAACATCTCACATGGAAAGAGTGCTGCTGCATAATCCGGTAACCTGATCTTTGTAATTTTTTTCAAATCTGACACACAGCTGGTGCCAAATAACTCTTTATCCATCCCCTTTATTGGATATAAATATATGCTTTTCTTATAGGAGAAAATAATAAGAAATATTATTTATAAGTTTTAAAAGTTTTAAATCTTTTTTTAATATTACCTGATGAAGAAAGCGATGAATGGTACGGGTGAAACCAAATCTGTTCCACCCTTCCGTACTATCTGCACACATATTTGCCTGCAAAAGAAACAAGAAAAATACTGGATGAGCAACTCAATTCACGTATAATGTATCAAAACACCAGAAACCTTAAATAGAATATTAACCTTTAGTTTAAAGAACACATACAGTAAACGTGTGTGTAAATATCGACCCGATTCCTTCAAAAGCCTATAACTAAAAGTGGTCTCTGTGTACCCCCCAAAAACACTGTATTTTCTTTCTTCAACCCAGTCGGCCAGTGTCTTGTGCCTGAGCGCCCTGCCCCTTGCCAATCGCGTTCCCCGACTGATCTGTTACTCGGCACCCAGTCATATGTTACGTCTTTATCAGTTCATGACTCCACCAACAATAAAACATGGTACTACTTTTCTTTGAAAACCTCCAAAAACTTCATTAGACATGTTTGATTGAAATCATTACTTAAATCTGCAACTTTCACCGTTCATGGCTTTGTTTTCGTGTTCGTGTCAGGATTTACGAAGGAGCGGAAGTAATTGAAGGAAGTGAACTCTAAGGCACAAAAACACTAAAAACAAATGATGTGAGCGTCATTGTTGTTTTCATTGATGATTTGAACATGGTTTTCACAGAAAAGAGAGATCCATTTTCGTGCGCGAGCATGTATGTATCCATGTGTGTATGATGTCATCAATACTTGTGTTCTTTATGATAACAAGAGTTACTTCCCTTGCATTAAAATTAATGCATGATCAACTTCCTTGAAAATCAGACTCTAAACACACAAATATGGGTGCATGTAGCATGACTTCTCAGGGGCATGTCCAAAATTTCACTTTGAAGATAGATTTAGTTAGTTTAGATGGGTTTTTTCTGGGGTTTTCTGAGGTGTTCAGGTGTTTTCGGAGAAAAGAATTACCCGGTCTGTTTTATGTGTGTGTGTGTGTTTGTGAGAAAGTGTGGATTTTTCTAACAGGATGGTTGTGGATCTTCCTCTCTCCTTGTCTGTCACTTCTAGTTCTCTCTACTTTAAAAAAAAGGAACAAGTTCAGTAAGTGCACGAGTTCTAATTTCTCCTATTTATCATATGCACTGGCTATATGCACTCGGAGTGTATACAAGACCTGACCACTGTATACACTCTGGCTTAAACTTCCAGTCACGAAGCGAATTTAAGTTTGCCATTCGACACCACTTTGCGCAGAGCAGTTGATTATATAAGAGTACAAAGAAACGAAAACAATCTGATGCTGCACGGCCTTTGCTGTAACGTAGATTTTCACATTTTCGACACTGAACCGCATCAACACTTGGAGCGTCATTTGACGCCATTTTGCGAAGGTACGCTTCACTTTAGATTCATGGTATCAAAGTATGCTGGGGACAAACACAGACAAAAACAAACACACACACGAAACTGATGCTTCATGGCAGATTATTGTCGGAGTTTGAAACACACTTGGAGTGTGTATCGACCTAGAAACGGTTGTATACTATGTGAATGTACATTATTTGCCAACCCTAGACACTCCAAAAAAGAGATAGCGGAAGTCCATACGTCAGACTGTTTTTTCATTGGCTACTTCCTAACGACTTGTTGGGGGCATTTCATTGGCTACAGATTTGTAACAGAGCTTTTCATTGCCGGAGTGTACACAGACTCATTGATCCTGTATTGAGGTCTAACGAATGACGTCTCACAACGTGCGCAGTCGTCCTTGGCTGTCAAGAAAGCCGCCGCGATCATTGCGCAGACGACACTTCTAGACCGCCAATATTTTTTGTGCGCATCACGTGCTCCACATAAATCGGCCGGAAACGAAGCAATACATTGGGAAACCTGGATACACTCGGAGTGCGTGTAGCTTTTGCCTTTACCATATGTTTACAGATTATGACATACAGGACCAAACCCTGGGGAAAATCTTAACAAAACCGCATCGACTGACAAGAATTGTACACGTGTAACACAGTCCGCACTTACAACCCAACAAGCTGGCACAGTATCGACGAAGCAGAGGCCGCGGCTCCGAAGATGTCTACCAACTCCATCAGTCATTCCTCTTTCCTTGAGATGTCAGCGACACCATTCTGTTTGCGGGGCGCTGATGAAAGAACAAAGAGAATAAATGTTGACACTAGAATCGTAACAGATTAGCTGGTTGTCTAGCTTAGAATATCATACAGTGAAATCGGTAAAATGAAAGCTTGGCTACAAACAATCTCACCCCTCTTTTCCTCGTCGACGTCGGATCAAAATCCAAACAAATCTTCTGTCGCGTGTACAAGTTACGAGAGTTACCGCCCTTGGGTTCCGTCATTCGTGACGTTGCTTGACCTCTTGTGCATTGTGAAACTATGGAAGTAGGTCCCATTGCTTGTTAAAATGGTTCGCTAACATACAGCTCCAACTTTCACGACGAATTATATCTTACAATCAATTTCAAAGAAAAATGTGTCAGGCAAATTCAAGTAACATTCGATGAGATGACCATGAGGCGATCATGGGTTCCACACATTCATATCCGCCCAATATTTATTTTGAAGAAAACTATTATGTTCATAGGCACCTGAACTAAAATTTATGAAACGGATTTGAGCTCTGCGTATGTCACGCGTGATTGTTCTGAAAAGTGACTATTACATGATTGTTCTGAAAGTCTACTATTTATTTCATCGTTATCATACAAGCCCTCATACGTGATTGTTCTGAAAGCTTACTAATTTACATGATTGTTCTGAAACCGTCTACACGACTTGCTTCACCCGTAAAATGTTGTCAGATATGTAGAGGTTACATGCCGAGTCTCAGTGATTATCAAAAATAATGGTCGAAGTTAGCGGATCATGAAAAATGCGAGCTTCAGCGAGCTTTTTCATGACCGCGAACTGAGACTATTATTTTTGATAATCACTGAGACGAGGTATGTAACCTCTTTATTCATCACACAGTCAGTCAATGTTAGATATATTGCTAATTCTCTGGACATTTTGTATTTACTGTAAAGAAATTACAAAAGTATTTGTCTCAGTTTTGGCTGTTCCATATCCCTCCCTCTGATTATCATTTCTTTTTGTTCACCCTTTTATTGTACTTTTCAGTATTTTAAAATGTTTTTCCTTTCAAAAAGTCTTTCGTCACTTGCCCAACTAAATTCTGGGATAATTACATTTTCACATATATTTGTTTGTTTTTAAATGTAGGTGTTTTTGTTTTTGAAGTGGGGAAGCAATAAAGAGGTCGTCGATATCAAAACTGATATCGACGGAAATGTCGTCGATACTCGGCCCGTATCACTTTTGCACTGAGCTCAGTTTTGCCCAATTGACCAATGGAAATCCACGTAACATATGAAATAGCAATATTGGGTAATGTGATTGACCGGACTGGTTTTCTCTCAAACGCTTCACTGCGTTATCAAGCTCATTTATTATTGTTGCTGTTGTTGTCGTCGATCGTCGTCGTTGTTGTTGTCGTTGTTGAGATAGTTGTTGTTGATGTTGTTGGTGTTGTTGTTGGTGTTGTTGTTTTTGTGGTTATTAATATTTATTTTTCCTATTCTTTTCTAAGAAATTGAGTTGAAAAGACTAATGCAATCCGGGCCGTGCATTCCAGTTGGCTGAAAGTAAATAGGTTATTTATTAGGTACTTCGTTCGTCTGCTTCGCGGAGACCAGCGTACCCCGTCTACGTCTTCGGGTTTTGGCTAGCAAAGCCTTACTACATGTAATCTTGGTGATGACGGGTTTTCCGTGTTGATCCTTTAGTTTCAGGCCGACATATTGACTTAATGTTTTCATATCGCTTCACGCGACTTGTTTTCTCCTGTGTCACGACTTACAAGAGTACTTGACTTATACAGGGTGACCCAAAAAAAAGAGTACCCAAACAAAACGTCATAAATTGACCAAAAATAAAACAATCTTCATAAAATGTATTTACACACACAAGTAGCCTCTGCATGATTTGCACAGAAAATTTTAGCGTTCTAGCTTGTCTTTCAGGAAAGTTATGCTCATTCTACAGAACATGCTCCAAATGGCCTCCGCGCCGCTGCAGGCAAACTTGAACTCGCCGCGCAAAGTTATCAATCACCCGCACACACTCCTGTTGCGAGATTCCGCGAATGGTTTTTGTGATGGCTCTCTTGAGTTCTGTGATTGTCTGTGGGTTGTTCCTGTAGACGTTGTCTTTCAGGAACCCCCAAAGATAAAAATCTGGGGGATTTAAATCCGGGGGAGGCCATTTGGAGCATGTTCTGTAGAATGAGCATAACTTTCCTGAAAGACAAGCTAGAACGCTAAAATTTTCTGTGCAAATCATACAGAGGCTACTTGTGTGTGTAAATAAATTTTTATGAAGATTGCTTTATTTTTGTTCAATTTAAGACGTTTTGTTTGGGTACTCTTTTTTTTGGGTCACCCTGTAGTTAACAAATTCTGTTGACAAATAAAATACAAGAACAGCTCGTGAATAAAAATACCTTTTTATTTTGCCAAACATATCATAGTTTTGCTTTGCGTATCGGCGACTTCACAGCGTGAAGACCAAAACAAACCAAACAAACAAAAACAACAACAAACACAAGGCTTTCAGAGCAATTTATTTACCTGAAGGAATCGTGTTTTGTGCAAGAACATGATGTTTTGAAAATGTGCGCACTTTCAAGAACTGACTTTGAATGATTGAAAAAAAACCACCACACATACACAAAACAAAACAACTCGTTTGCAACGAATATAGGAAGTAGATTGGGGATGAAATAAACTGTGTGTGTGTGTGTGTGTGGAAAACAAATCTGTAAAGACAACAAATTGACGTGATGTTTTAATTACGCGTCACGCAACATGAATTTACTTCCACACAGATTATCTTTAAATAACACTTCATAGCTACATCTGATCGCAAACGAAACAAACGCGTATCTTCTCAGATGTAAAAAAAAAGAAAGAAAAAAAGAAAAGAAAGATGTTTCACCAGAATGCACGTAATTTAGATTGAACTCAACCTTGATTATTTTTGTCGACAGAAATAAATGCATAGGCCTACTCTTTTTACAGATGTCATAATGATGACGGCTTCGCATGAATGCCCATCAAATTGAAAATCTCCGAGCCATCGCTATTTGTCAACTGAAATCATAAGTGTCTGATTCCAAATGTCAAGGTGGTCCCTTGTCGATGGTCTTGATGGCGTGTTTTATCATGCGCACACAACGCGCTTATACCCCCATTCCACACATCCGTTCTAGCTTCCGTTCCTAGCCGTCCTGAGGACGGCTGCCACAACAATGAGACGCTGCGCACACGGCCGTTTTTGGCATCTTTAAGCAGCGTCTGACCATAGTGGCAGCCGTCTGAGGACGGCTGGGAACGGAAGCTAGGACGGATGTGTGGAATGCGGGTATGACAACTCAGAGTGTGAGAGCGCTAGCGTTGCGTTACCATTGCGTTAAGTTCCATTAACGATCCATGAGTTCCGTTGCCGACGTGTTAAGGTTCCATTACCGTTCATTTGGAACGGTCGGGGAATGGCTAAAATTTTGAACATGCAGCCCGAACTCACCCGTCCCAACCGTTCCTACCGTTCAAAGGAGTTCTGTTAACGTCCAATGGCGTTCCATTAAGGTCCCCTCCCGATCCCTCCCATTCCCGTGCCGTTCCTTGGTCGCTACAGGAACGGGACCTAGAACGGATGTGTGGAATGGGGGTATATTACTGTATGACATCGATGAAGGTGCATGTATTTCAACTTACACATGCCGCGCAGAACTTTGCCAACATATATACTGAGCGCATAAAATAACGTACTGCGGTGTGAGACATTTAATTTCAGGCAGATGTTCACCGAATCAACGAAAGAATGTGACATTGACGAGAAACTTGAGACAGTTTCATCACAGCTTTATGTGATTAATTTACAACATGCGTTTTTGTTAGTCCATCACACTTGGCTGGGTTTGCCTGTTAGTGTTAATTAAGCCCACACTGTAAACTGAAGTGTTCCACTTTTGAACACACTTCTTGTAATAATAGTAATAATAATAATAATAATAATAAATAACTTTTCTATAGCGCGAGTCCCATCAATTGGCTCCAGGCGCTTTACAAATTCATTATAGAATAAACTAGCACAAATCAACAAGCATACAAAGCATACATTTAACTGAGACATAACACCAAGATCCCAAGCACTAAGCAAAACTTAGCGTACAATGTTAAAAGTACACACACACACACACACACACACACACACACACACACACACACGCACACAGACACGCACGCACGCGCACACACAAAGATACCATTGACAAATGGACCATAAAGCACATATACAGGGTAGAGAGTTCCAAAACAGAATAGAGTTGTGGAGAGTCTACTCAGGCTAAGCAAAGGCTTTACGAAACAGGTATGTTTTGAGTTGTGTTTTGAAGGAGTAAAGGCTGCTGGAGTCACGGATAGAACTTGGAAGCGAGTTCCAGACGGTCGGAATCTGGTACCTAAAGGTTCTTTCACCAAAGGTCTTGGTCCTGGTTTTGGGGATGCGAAGGAGTTTTTCAGAGGAGGATCTGAGAGAACGGGATGGCTCGTAGATACTGAGGGAATGGGACAAATAGGGGGGAAGTGATTTCTCAAAACAGCGGTACCCTAACAGAGCCAGCTTGTACTCGATTCTATACTTCATAGGAAGCCAGTGAAGGGTGGTAAGTAGGGGAGTGACATGGTCTTTCTTAGACTTCTGCAGAATGAGCCTAGCAGCACTGTTCTGGACTCTCTGTAAGCGATCAAGTTCTTCAGTGGGGAGGCCGGCAAGCAATGAGTTGCAGTAGTCAAGTCGACTCAACATGTCAAAACTGTGCATTGCAGGAACAAATAACCTCGTTAACATCACGATATCTCAAATAGAAATCCAGAAAGTTCTAAACTTACTCAGTGGTAAATGACTGTGTGTGCATGGGAACTCGTGAAACCGAGCTCGCATCCAAGCTATTGGGCCATAAAGCCTCGCTATCGACTGTGGTAATAATGTCATTTGGGGCATTACAAGCTGATGTCCCTAAAAGGTTTTGCTGCCTGCAAGGACGTGGCAAATCACTATTCATCGGGTTGAAGCCGTCGCGGTTGCATTTTGAAACCCTCTTACCGCCATCATAATGCTTTCCACCTACGCTGATATTGCCTAGAGGTTTTATGAGTGCATCTCATGCTGATGTCTTCCGATTGTCTCTTGATAACTCTCAGCACAACTGTGTTGCATTCTGCGACCTTTATCTGAAAAATAGATTCTAAATTATACATCCCGCTGGTTGTGTTTTGGAAACACTCAACAAGTATCGCGCACGAATAGACTAGACAAGGGATAAGACCATCCCCTGGGGCTCCCCGTCGACGCTCTACCTTGAGGGTCCCGGGACCCAACCACTGATAATTTTAGGGGGTCCAAGAACCCCCCTCAGCGGAGTTTTAGTGCGTTAAAACAGTCGGGAGGAGTTTTGGCGGTTCTGTGAGACCTTCACGAAAGTGGTATTTGTCATATTGGTTAGATTTACTCCGTAAATTTGGGTCGGTAGATGTCCGCGAGGACAATTCCTCGTCTTTGAAGTACAGTCAAGTGCACGTTCTTGTCTATTCCGTATGGACGGTATCAGACGATTGCACCAGTACCGAAGGTACGCATGTTAACACAAATTGGCGTCCCGGGACCCGCTTTTTTCAAGTTTAGTGCGTCACGGGACCCCCTTCCAGAATTTCTTGTACGTGTTTTTAGCGCGTATATGACGCAGGGACGCACAGTTTGGAGAGCCCTGCTTCCACTTGATCGCATGCCCCACAATTGGTACGAGGTATGATCCAAACAAAATGATCAAATGTGATTTTCGCAGAGACCGTTTGGCGTATCTGGCCCAAACTACAGCAGTCATTAGAACTATCTTCCGACATCGATGCAGAGTCACACGTGTCTAAGCCAATCAGAAAAGGCCTTAAGGTGGCCTTATTTGGGGTCGCTTTTCAGCTCAGATTTGAGGGCTTTTTTGTAGGTCCTGGGTGCAGTGAAACTTGTTGCCAAAAAGTCTGATATTCAAAGAGGGTATATTCAGCAATCTCAAGGGGTGTAATCAGATCTGAAGAATGTGTGAGGCAAAAATGGGATCATTAGGTCTTATAGGAATAGAATTACGGCCCTTCTTTTGTGGAGACTGACATTGTCATGAAGGAGTATAGGGCAGTCTGGGTTTTGCAATTTGGTCGCTGACTGCCAAACTCGTGAATAAGTTTGGGTAAAACGGTTTCTGCATAGTATGTGATAATGACAGTGCTGTCAGTAGACAGAATATCGACAGCAACGGGACCTTCATGGTCGAAAAATACAGCGAATAGCCCTGTTTCTGCTTTGAAAACCTCGCTTACAAATTTGATGCATCTCGTCATTTTGGTCTAGACACGCTTTGTTTCTGTGTTTTCTGGCACTAAAATAGAAGGAAACCAAAGTCTCATAATCAGTGATTACAGTAATAACAAATTTGGGTCTACTGGGTTCACATCGGTTGAGCAGATCGCGTGCGAGAGGATCCTGAAGCTCCTTCCGTTCCCCTGTCAGCTAATGAGGCACCCATTTTTCGGCCAGCTTTTGAAGCGGAAGATCACTGAGTAGAACTCTCTGGATTGTTCCATATGAAAGTTGAAGATGTGCTCTTTATACCCGCATGTACACTTTTTAATCTTAGTTCTTAAATTTTGGCACAGCAGCTACATTATTCTCGTTTAAAGCGCTCTTCAGAAGTCTTTTTGGCTTGTCAGAGTTATTCCCTTTTTCCCCAGTTTCAATTTCCCTGTTCTTTTGTCAGATTGTCGAATATGGAACAGCTTTGATTCATGTAACATTCTTCAGCTTTGTAAACATTTTTGTTGTACCATTTTCGTTGTACTATTACCAGAGACTATACCCAGCTACACTCTTTAAAAGAAGGTGCTTGACAAAAGACCCCGTTTTGAAGCACAACCCAAAAGTGACGTATTTTAAAATCTCGTCATTTATGACGTAGTAACCAAATGACGTTATCTTTTGGCCGTATACCAGTTAAATGTTTGGCCTTTCAAATGGTATATATATATATATATATATATATAATAACCAATCCAGGCTTAGGGAGACTCGTGTAGTTTTGGTGGTTTGGGCGACCTCTATTATATCAGGTAAAATTCATTATAGAGATTCACTGTCAAATGTAGGATAATGTGCCTACATCAACAGTACATTTCCTTTATTGCAACTGCAGTGTGCTTAATTTTGACAGATATAGCAAACCTATGAGGTCTCCCTATTGTTTACAAAGGAAATGGACATCATTAGGGCACCTGCTGTACAGGACACCATTATGGGGACATCAATTATATTGTAAAGTCAGGCGTTGCGGAGACCACTAAAGACTACGCATATAACCCCTTTCACCCTTTTGATATCTTTTTGTTTTGACGTTATTGCTGAAAGGTTAATACTAAAAGTCATAGGGGCATGTGGGTGATAAAAGTGGTTTTTTTTGTAACAGCATATTGATGGCAAATCAATGGTATTTAAAATGGTATTTTATTTTTTTCTATATTGTACCTTGATAATAAACCGGATTCTGGCTCATAATAATGATGATGCACATTGAGCATTGAATTAAAAAGTCGACAGTCTGGCATTCATTTTTTCTCAATTTAAGGCGACTTGATTCAATGAAATGTTGACTGCAGGATCAGGTAAAAAGAACACTGAATAAAAAGGCAAGTACCTTGGTGGTAAAATGATCCTTAGTAAAATGTTTACAAATGTTTCGGCCACAGGTCTTCTTCATAGAGGCTGAAGGCCTCTGACCGAAATATTTCTATAACTTTAACCAAGGATCATTTTACCACCAAGCCTTTTATTTGCTGACTTGTTTTCTGCGTTTGATTGTTTGTTTGTGTTCCCAGTCAGTTTGCAGTCTGTGAAACATATTTCTAGTTGTAATTGCATCGGTGTACTTGTGCCTTTTGTGAAATATTTGCGTTTAAAATAAACTTTCAAGTGCAGTCTAACAGCAAGCCAGTGTTCCATGTGTGTGAAATTTACGGCTTTGTTTGAAAAGCTTCTATTGGGTTCTTGTTTTAATCCTTAATTTTGTGTGCACACTAATGTCTTAAGTAAAATCTGTCAGTCTGCATGAAAAACAAGACTATTTTGGGAATCTCACTTTCCAGAGATATTAGCGTTCTAAATGAAATGAGTTCAATCTGCCCGTTTTACCTTTTTGGTGCCATACAATTCATAAAGGTGTCGTCTATAAACATGCACAGTTTTAGACCTTCTTCGCTCTTTGGCTTGGGACTCCCACGTTCACTCATGTTTTTAGCACGAGTAGATTTTTTACGTGTATGACCGTTTTTACCCCGCCACACAAAACATGTACAGAAAGAATGAAAGGCCAGATGGAGAGAAGAAAGGAAAATACAAACCAAGCAGTAAAGAGTCAAGATATAGTTTCAACAGCATTCCTCGGTTTTATTCAAGAAAGAATTCAATATGAACTCAATAGACTCACTCTGGTTCACAAGTGAGTCAAAAACTACAAATCGGAAACAAAAATATAACAGCTATATTGTGTGTGTGTGTGTATGCACGCATGTACAAGTGTGCGTCTTCCACGTGTATTGTGGGTCACACTCATGCGTGCACACACACCCACAATAAATGTGTAAGCAGACCTGGGAACCCCTAAAATGCACCTGGAGTACTTAAAAAAAAAAAAACTTGTGTATTTTACTAAACAGCTATAGCACTGCAAGACACTGTTGAAGAATTAATTTCCTATAGTTTGTTCCCTGCTTGTTTAAGTTACTGCAACACGGTGGCGTAGTGGTTAAGGCCCAATGAGCGGATTTTTTTACCGATCGTATTTTATGAAACTAAGCGTACAAAATACGGCCAAATCGTATGGGTTCCCAGGTCTGTGTAAGACTCAAACTCATGCACGCATGTACACACAGCCACAATACACACAGAAAACTCATGCATGCGTGCACACACATCCGGTCCACAATACATGTGGAAGACACACTCGTGCATGCATGCACATTCTGCCAATGCCCTGTTCAGGCCCAGTCATGGAGACTGTTTCCTAGAACAAAGTCCCCAAAACCACAATGAGTTATTCGAACATGCAACCATGATCTGTCATATGCTTTGATTGGGGGCAGGTGGTTGGGGGTGGCAACAGCATAGAGATTGAAAATTATGCAGATGGACAAAAAACATTTCAGTATACAGCATGGGACCTATGTCCTCAAAGCAATATATACGAGTGTCTTGCAGAGTACAAGCTTGAAGTCAAAAGTCACCTCACAAGAACATTTCCAAAAGGAAACAATAGCAGTCTGAAATCAACAAAACTGGAAGATTCTGTGGCCAGACTTTCTTTAGACTTGCGTGCACGAATCAACATCACCACATGACACCTCATAATTTCATAAAGAACATGGTTTGACTTTTTCTACTGAGCTTCAAGAATGTGCGAACTGTCAGGGAAGTAGGCCAGTATGACGTTTAAACAAAATAGCAACAAATACGTCATTAAGTTCACAAAACATTCCAAGGTACATGATTGTACAGTCCTATACCTGTGTGTGTTAAAAAAACAAAACAGTTTGCAGTGAGCAATGTAGCTCAGGTCAAAACAGAAAGTGCAAAACATTATTTCCATAAAGACTCAGACCTGATTACCACCAAAATTTCCTGGTGTACAAATGAGGCTAAAAATGTGTACAATCAGAATTTTAAGGTGTACAATTCATTCTCGCGATACACACTGTGCTTTATTCCCCCCTCAAACCCCATTATTTAAAGACTGTAAATACATGTAAGAAAGAATTTGTGCTGAAAGTAAATTAAAACATTTTTGTGGAGAAAAAAAAACCCATACACTATTAGATATTTGAAAATGTGACACAAAACAAATGATAGAAAAACATAATTTTTATTTTTGACCTCTGAGGAAAATTTGCATCAGTTGCTGTCAGCAGTATTGAGTCAGCCCTTCATTTCTGTCACTGCACTGGTCAGTATTTTCTGGTCTCATACAGTCCTCTTTACACATTGCTTTCTAGGCTCACACAGTCCTCTTCAGACTTATATGGGTGGTTTTCAAAAAAGTAAGAATTTTCTTGTCCCTGTACTTTCATAAAATCTTACCAATAAACGTATCAGTATTTCTCGATGCAAATTGTTTTATCGTAAAGAGCAACCATTGTACAAGAAGTGGGGTCTAACTTTTTTTATCAAATATTGCTTTTGATTATTACTATTGTCCATACAATATCGAGTGGGTGGCTAAAAATAGCTGTCCCACGTAAAACATGGTAAACTTGAACTGTCCATAAAATTCTTGAAAAAAAATTCAGGCTGTCCAGAAAAATTATTTTTAAGGTTATTTATCCATGAACTTTACATTTCAAATTCTATTTACCCCTTTCTGCCAACAGAATGAAAGAAAAAATAAACTGAAGATGAAAAAATCATTGTCCCACGGTTTCATGTCAGTGGTGTTACCATCACACAAGTTTGGTGGAAAACATTGGTTTCCCCCCTTGCTATCCATCTTTATATTCGCTGAGAGTTCCTTCCCTTTACCCTCCATAACTTGAATGCAGAGAAAGCCGGCACTGTGAGCTGTGGACCATTTACAAGCCTTTGGAAGCGAAGCAGGTAAGGGTATGTTTGTAAATATTGTCAGTGGTGTTACTAGGTGCAGTTGCAATAAAACACACTCAGGGGAGAAACTGATAGCTCAGTTAGTGGTATTAGTAAACCACTTCCACATGGTGCAAGAACTTTGGATCACGCATGCTTGGGGGAGCAGTCATTATTTTTTAAACTGCATTTTGTCAGTGGTGTTACCGTCAGTGGTGTTACCATGCTGTAGGGTAACACCACTGACAGAATGGTAACACCACTGACATTCGAAGGTCTTTTTGGTGTATTTCACACAGCAGAGACGGGCAACGTTAATTGAAAAGACTACTGGAATGCATACATGGGAAAGAGGATGCTAGGGACTGGGCAGGATGCTTAAAGAAGTAGTTGCTGGTACTTTATGTAGCGTGGAGCTATACATTGCAAGTTATATATCATGTTATATCAATTGTAGCATGCATTATAACAAACACATGCTAAGTATGTACACTTTTGTCCTAGGAGCTGGCGTATATACCGCAGTCATGGCCCCGGTATACATCCCAGATGAAAGAATAACTGATCAGATTATTCGCTCTGCATACGAGGCAGAAGTGATGAAGATAACTAAAGCCGGGGTGTACATGGGCATTTGGCAAGTGTGTGCAGTGTCCAGCATTTTGAAAAGTCCAGTTTTTTCAGTCCACCCTCAAACTGGCAATCCGATTGTCCGGTTTGATCTTCATAGACTGATTCTACCACGACTTCACAGCGCCTTGAAAGTCACTCCTGGATGTCAGCATGATGACCAAGGTATCTCAGCCACACCCAACAATCCACTCGTGATTATGTGGACGACAACAAGACAGGACATGACCAAAGAACACTGGATAGCAAACCATTTTGTGGTTGCAGTCCCAGAAACAACAGACTCTGTTGGGAAGCAATCAGCCAGACCAATGTCGGATCAGATGTTTGATGTCCCACCCCCAGGAGAGTGTAAGGGCCTCTGGGTTCTGGTCCAGTATGAGCGAAAGCCGTATCCTGGGGTGGTTGTGGAGGTTGATGGTGAAGAGGTCTATGTGGACTGTATGAATGCGGTGGGCAAGGGATTTACTAACACTTTCTTCTGGCCCAAAACATACCAAGATCTCTGTTGGTATGACCATGACAAAATTCTGGCCGTCATCCCACAGCCTGTTCGTACTAGCAATGCAGCAGACCAGTTTTCAGTTGATGAGGCAATATGGAGAGCGGTGGTGGGAAAGTTGAAGGCTTGAAGCATATGATTTTCTGCAAGGGTATTGTCAACTTGACGAGGTTCTGGTATCAAATGCACCGCAAGACATTGTTCATTTTTCTACTACCAAGCCTTTTTTATTACTGCCATGCATTCTGTCAAGAAACGCTGCCTGAAGAGTGCAGGTGCACATATTACTGTAACTTTCTTTTGTGCCCAGGAAAGAAATGAAATGAGATGGATGCAAGCATATCTCATTTGTATTACTGCCTGTTACTTTTTTCTTTATTGTCATGTTGTATTTGCTTGCATTTTCCCCCCTAAGTTTTCTGTTTGTGCGTGTAATCTGTTTGGAACAATTATTTGAGCTGTCGCATTAACCATGTGCATTTGCAATGTGCTACATTTATGTTCAAGTTGTGAAAATGGCATAACGATGATGTCAGTATGCCATTAGTGTTACCAGTTGTCAGCGGTGTTACCAACTGTCAGTGGTGTTACTAATGTCAAGTTTTGTTACCTTTTTGGAATAAGTTTGTGACATTTATGCATAAAACCTGTTCAAAACAATGTCAGTGTTCAGTTTTAACATGAGCATTACTGATAAATTGTGTTGTTCTTGAAATCTCATTACAAATTCTTTAATGAATGGTGTTTATGTCATTGGTGTTACCAAAAGTAATTTGTTTCACTGTTGCCTACAATGAATGTACCTCTGAATAGTTAAAGTTATGATAATTTCACTTTATCAGAAGTCTCTTTTGGGTTTCAAATTCATAATGAATGTTCATGGTGACAAGTATCTTATTTCCAATTTATAATAAATTCAATTTTTTTATGATGATTGTCAGTGGTGTTACCGACTGTCAGTGGTGTTACCGCTATGTCAGTGGTGTTACCATGCTATTTTTTAATTTTTGTCCATAATTCCTTGGACATTTTAATCAGTACAATGCTTTGTGTTTATGCCTTTAAGTCCAAAGCATACACAAAAAAATAATCGTAAAAATTTTATCACTCCTTCATCTGCTCCGTGTGAAAGACAATGATAAAAAAACAGTAAATCAGAGCGAAAGGCACATTTATGCTCTGAAACCTGATATTTCAGTGCAGCGATACATGTTCAATCATGATCAATTGGGAGATCATCTTTAGGCTCTTCAATCCATATGCAAATCAGTATGAAATCGCCTTATTTTGTTTGATAAAAAAAAATTCAAAACATGGTAACACCACTGACATTTTTTCCTTGTTTATTTTCATTAATTATTTTTTTCTTCTCCACTGTTTTAGACAAAGAGTGCCCATTTTGTGTTTTGAATACTTTAATGTTTCCTTAATTATTCTAACTCACAAGAAAGTTGATTTGATTAAAGTCATTTTGAAAAATTCATCTGTCTGAAAATTCTTACTATTTTGAAAAGCGCCCATATACCTTTTTTTTTTTTAATAATTTTTTTTTTTTTTTTTTTTTTTTAAATAATTTTTGTTTGTTTTTTGCGTATGATTTTAATGTCTGGCGTATAATCGTACAGCGGTCTTCAATTTCGTAAGATTGTACGCAAATTTCGTACAGTAACCAGGTCTGAAGACTGCCAATGTAAAGGAAAACTACATACCGTTTAGAAAGGATCTCTAAAGTCCAGTGTTGTGGAGTAAAATGAAAAATTGTGAGTTTGTGTAGTACACCTTAGATTAGTATTTTCCCAATGTATCATTTTTATAGACATCTTTCTTTATTTGGTGTTTAACGTCGTTTTCAACCACGAAGGTTATATCGCGACGGGGAAAGGGGGGAGAGGGGATAGAGCCACTTGTCAATTGTTTCTTGTTCACAAAAGCACTAATCAAAAATTTGCTCCAGGGGCTTGCAACGTAGAACAATATATTACCTTAATGGGAGAATGCAATTTCCCAGTACAAAGGACTTAACATTTCTTACATACTGCTTGACTAAAATCTTTACAAAAATTGACTATATTCTATACAAGAAAGGGTAAAAGGAGAAACAGAATCCGTCAGTCGCCTTTTACGACATGCTGGGGAGCATCGGGTAAATTCTTCCCCCTAACCCACAGGGGTATTTTTATAGACAGAAACGTTTTATTGTAAGACAGAAAAAGGCTTGGGCAGCTATTTCGCTAACCAATGATATCTCAACATATGTGAGTTATGAAAACATCTGACCTGCTTCGAAAACTTGTACACACTGTACAAAGCTCTTTATTTTTTTACATTCCTCATCACTTGTGAATTAATAGAACATCCAAACTGCTTCAAAAACTTATCAATCTTTTGCACTCAAAAACATACACATATTTAAGTAACTCGAAGGTCAAAGCCCTGATGACTCATTTGCTTCCACTTTTGGCTGTGACCCTGACCTACAAATTACCTTGACCTTGAAGGCTGACGTCAAGGTCAAACAAAACAGAATGACAAACGGGCACTGTCAACAGCAGCAACAGACCATAAAACTGACCTATTTTCTATGCAACCTTGACCTTTGAAGGACAACTGAAAGGGATGACACTTAAGTTTTTATCTTCAACAAAAATCACCTGAAGTTTCATGGTGATACAGCTTCAACTTGGCAAGAAATGGTCAACTTTGATCTGAAAATACAACATTTCAACATTTGTATCACCTCCCTGACCTTGACCTTTGGATGTGGTCATCAAAACAAATGTAGTCAAAAAGGTGGTTATCCCTCAACTTGTCACATACTACCATCATGCCAAGTTTCTAGTGTTCATGGTCATCGTGAAAAGACAAACGTTAAAGTTGTCCACGAGAGAGACAGACGATGGAGAGCGAATACATAGGCATACTTTTTGCTTCGCAAGCGACTCAAAAAGTGTCAAATTTGGCCTTATTCCTGTATTTGTTTCTTTCATTGAACACCTTTGTCTTGACAAGTGTAATTTTCTCTTTCTCAGGCAAAGTAGAGTTTGAGAAAATTGGGTGCTCTGTGAGGAACTTCTTGACTTCAACTACCCCTGGCAAAGATCCTTTACTGCCAACCCCATGTGCCTTGATATAGACACTAAAGAAACGAGAGACTTCCTGTTCATCACGCATGTTCCAAACATTGTATTTCCTTCCTGACTTTCCGCCACGATTTTGCTCCGACAGTGAACTTTCATCCTCAGGAGGCTGCCGACCAGGATCTAATGATTTAGACATGACTGACCTTGGCAAGGAATTTGGACTAGACACGACAGATCCTGACAGGGAATGTGAACTAGACATGACAGATCCTGACATGGTTTTTGAACTAGACATGACAGATCCCGATAGGGAATTTTCATCCTCAGGTTGTCGACAAGGCACTACTGAACAAGACATGACAGGTCCTGGCAGGGAGCGTTCGTCTCTTAGAGACTGCTGGCAAGGCTCCAACGAACTAGAAATGTCAAGTCCTTCCACTGAACTTTCATCCTCAGGAGACTGATGACCAAGAATCGACGAACAAGGCACGACAGGTCTTGGCAGAGATTTTTTTCCCGCCGGAAGCCGCTTACCAGAACCATCAATTGATGACAAGAACCCACCTACTTTGGTGATTTCTGTGACTGCCAAAGGGCATTGGTACACATGTTTATTGATGTCTGCACTGTGACCCATGTGTCTGTAAAAAGACTCTCTCTCTTGGTCTGGCACGTCAAGAAGGGCAAAGAGGGTTGATGCACGATGTCTGAATTTGTCTGCAATCAAAAGCTGTGGGCTTTCTAACTTGTCCGACATTGCAGTGGTGATCGTACTGAGTGAGTTCCATCCGACAGCATGATCCAGGGAACCTCCTGTGTTTGGGAACAGAAAAACATTTTCTGAGTGAATGTTCGCGTTCCCTCTTTCTTTGACCAATTTCCGCAAAGGCTCCACTGTGTCCACTGGGATCAACAGTGGCACTAAACGTTTGCTGCCTTTCCCTGCCATGTATGCCAATTTGGTTTTTTTCAGTAGAGAAGCTTCAAGAGGATCAGAGACCTTCTGCACTGTGTTGGGAGCAATCCACTTTTCCTGTTCAGCATCTTCCCATTCTGTAAGTGTCATGCGTGCGGGTTCACCGCCCCTCCTTGCATTAAACATTGTGAGACGACATACAATCAAATTGCGCATCCACACAAAGTCATGAGTACCCCATAGTTTGTAATCATCCTGGAGTAGTTTTTGCATTTCTGCAAGAACAAATTCCTTGAGATTTTTGACATCCTGTTCAATAGGCATACTTGCTGGTTTCCTCAACACACCTCTCCTCTGCTCACACTCCACCTGTGCTGTATAGAAAATGTAATCCCAGTGGAGATCCAACACATCCGAGAAATACCCTATTTCCTTGGCCTTTTCAAGCTCATCGTGCTGGGTGTAAAGACCCTTTAAGACTTTGATAGCTTTCTTCAGCGTAAAGCCTATTGCCAGTTTGAGCCCAGACTTCTGTTGACGACCTTTTTCTTCTCTTTGAGTTAGATCTTGTATTGCTTGTGTCAACTGATCAAAGTGCTTTCTTGTGAGGACATCTTCTCCAGAAAGCTCTGCAGAAGAAAGCCTATTGACAGCCAAAATAACATTCCCCATTCTTCGCATTTCAGACATGACAACTTTTCTCTCTTTCTTTACAGACTTCATCCATAATTTCTGTCCCATCAGTAAGATAAGGTGATCTTTTCTGCAGAGCTTTCCACAATCATCATCTCGGAACCGTTCCAAAACCTCTTTCTGAAACTCTTCCGACACCTCAGCAGGTTTACTTCCATCGAAATACACCGCTCTTGCTGAACTGCTGAAAGTGTGACTGCAATGCTTTTTGTGCTTGTGTATTTGTCTATGGCTGTAAAAGCCTTTACAGCCGCCACACATGACAGTTTTTGCAGTTCCCTGTGCTCTCTTCTTTATAAGTTTGTCGTTTTCACATCCCCCTGCCTGAAGATCAACATTTTTTCTGTAAATCCCTTCTTTACGCAGACCTTCGATTGCACGATTTTGCTCTACAAAAGGAAGTGCTAAAGCAGCTTCAACACCCTCTTCATTTCTGTGTTTTTTGATCAAGTGGCGCTTCAGCTTTGACATGTACATTCCACAGTATATACAGGGTCTGTTCGGTTTTTTCCCTCTCCGCTCACCACCCTTGTCGCCATCATTTGGTGTGTTGACAGCACAGTTACCATCATTTGGTGTGTTGACCGCAAGGTCGCCATCATTTGGTGTGTTGACAGCACAGTCGCCATCATTTGGTGTGTTGACCGCACAGTCGCCATCATTTGGTGTGTTGACCGCACAGTCGGCATCATTTGGTGTGGAGTCTTCTTCAATCCCCCCCACAGTATCGGCAGCGTTGTGTTTGGAATCTGCAACATAACAGAAACATTCTTGGTCACATAATTTATAAACAATTTTACCCCCTTCACTGACCCAGCATGATAATTACTCGGTCCTCAGTGTGCTTCCGGTATGACTACAAGACGAGAAATTCTCCGGCCTATGAAATATGTACTTTCACTTTCTCCACACAGAGCATGCAAACATGGCACTGAAGGGGTTAAACAAAGTCATGACTTTATATCACATGGAACCACTTACAGATCCACAGTACCTTCACAGTAGGTTCACACATCTGCATTCTTCACAGACCAAGATTTTCTGATTGCTTTCTTTTCTTTCTTTATTTGGTGTTTAACGTCGTTTTCAACCACGAAGGTTATATCGCGACGAGGGAAAGGGGGGAGATGGGATAGGGGAAAGGGGGGAGATGGGATAGAGCCACTTGTTAATTGTTTCTTGTTCACAAAAGCACTAATCAAAAAATTGCTCCAGGGGCTTGCAACGTAGTACAATATATGACCTTACTGGGAGAATGCAAGTTTCCAGTACAAAGGACTAAACATTTCTTACATACTGCTTGACTAAAATCTTTACAAACATTGACTATATTCTATACAAGAACCATTTAACAAGGGTAAAAGGAGAAACAGAATCCGTTAGTCGCCTCTTACGACATGCGGGGGGCAGAGAAATAAGGATGTGGAAAAGAAGACTTTTGGTAAGTGAAATAAAGGTGATGGATCCAGTCAGGTAGAAATAAGACAACAAGAAAGGAACTGGAAAACTGCAGGGAATAGTAGGGAGAGTTTTCTTGGAAGGAAATATAGGTGAAAGGACTGGTAAGGCAGAAATAAGACAAAAGAAGAGAAGTAAAGGGGTGGGGTAGCTCTGTGGAAACATGATGGCGACCCCATGGGAGCTTTTCTGATTGCAAGAATCTGCTTTTGTGAAATGAAGTTTAGTCACATTCTTAGTCACATTCTGTCACTGTTGATTGGGTTTGTTTAACCACTCAAGTTTCAAGTTTTGTTTAAGGACTCGTAAGAGCCAAATCAAGACCCTCCTGCTTAAAAAATGTATGTCTAAGAATTAAACTTTTCCGAAGAGTTTCAGCACTAATTCAGTAGAAACTTCCAAAATTCTGAAAACAAAGTCTTGAGAGAGTCACGATCATAAAACATATGTCATGCACCCAAAAGGTGAGCACATTCAAACAACTACAATGGCCAAGCCCTTCGGTGCTGTTCATGAAAATGGACTGAGAGGTCAGTCTTGGACTACGACTCAAGGACTGGCAGTCGTAGTCCAAGACTGACCTCTCAGTCCAACTTCATGAATTGCACCACGGATGACTCACTTGCTCTATTTGACGATACTGACATTGACATCACCCTGACCTTGAATAATCTAGGTCATTACAGCTCGTAGTTACTCAAAATGGTACACTAAAATGTTGAGCAGTTTGATGTTTCACATCAAACAAAACAAATATGGATAGCACCCTTACATTACCCAAACCCCATCCATGACCTTGACCTTGCAATGTCACATTTCTTTGGATATGATAGTCCAAGGAAAATGTTTGCCATGCTACAGCTGATAAAAACAAACAGCCACATGTGTTAGGGGCTACTGTGTGCTATTTGTCATGTGATCTGGTAATTAACCGGGCTGCTTTTGCCTGCTGCTTTGTCATGTGTGAGGCTGTAGCATCTGTGAGAAAGAGAAGGTAAAAGCATTCAGATTTTGTCTGAGACTACGCACATGCACACTCCCCCTAAACTTTAAAATGTGTCACGCTCACAGACCATCTGGGAAGCTAGGGGCCAGAAGATCAGTTGATAGAAAAATAGTCTGTTTACGGTATCCCGACCGACCCTATTCTTTACCCCCCACCCCTAAACTTGTTCCCCATTTTTGTTCAGAAGGAAAACAAAAATTGAAGCCTAAACAGGAAGGGTAAAGGGGCAATTGCTCATGTTAAAGGCACAGTAAGCATACCTGTCAAGCTCTTGTGGACTCTCACCATAAGATTTTGCTCACAAAACCATAAGTTTGCACCAAAAAGCATAAGACAACATGCAAAATTGCAGAAGTCGTTAGATTAATCACCACAAGAACTAAATACATGCACACACACACACACAAAAGAAATCAGCCTTATTTCACACAAAAGAAAAACACACTTTTCTCAACACTGAACTGCACTGTTTTGTGTCATTTTGAAATGCAAAGCATGTTTAAATGTAAATTGTACCGAGAATCACCTAAATTGTACAAAGACAGTACGTACACTTCCAACCAGACACACATTTAGTGATTTACACCGTACCCCTCACAAAATGTTACCAGAATGCACAAAAACACCACATGATAGTAAAGGCACAAGACAAGTGTGTTTTAACAACACTCATTCATTGAGCACAGTGATTCAATCATGAATGGAAACCCCCACCACAATGTTTAAAAGAGAACATTTTAGCCAAACAGAATATGTAAAACACACAAGTTACAAGCCAGAAACTCATGTGTGTCTCAGCAATCAGGGACAAATACCAGATCAACAAAAATATGACATGTAAATGCTTTAGTTTGAGGTCGCGCATGTTCTAAAAACAAGTCGTATAATGATCGGTTGTGACAACCATCCGGTGCCAACTTTCGCTCTCTGCCTCTTCGAAAATGCATCATAACGCCCTTATTTTTATTTATATGGCTTCACACTTGGTATAACGTGAGAAAATATTGTGTAGATAATAGAAAAAAAATATTACATCTAAATTGCTTTGGTTTGAGGTCGCGTGTGTTCTAAAATCAAGTCCGACATGATCGGATGTGACAGGAATCCGGCTACTTTCACTTTCGATCGTTAGCTCTTCAAAAATGCATCACAACTCCCTTAGTTTCATTTCTATGGCTTAAAACTGCGCACAACGTGAGAAAATACCTTGAAGATACCGAGAACAACAACTATAGTACATGTAACTGCTTTAATTTGAGGTCGCGTGTGGTCAAGCATGGTCGCACAGTACTCGGTCAGATCGCGCTGACAGTGTGCACATGCGCGTTGCCTTGTACTTCCGCCGGATCAGTTACTGCGAGATTTTGTAGCTGTTACTTTGTTCTCGGAAGAACCTTTGCGATCTTTATTTTATTTGACCAAATTGTTTTGTAAAAACTGTAAGATCTTCGGCATACGCCGTAAGACTTGAAAAACATCAAAATTCTGTAAGAATTACGCGAAAAACGTAAGACGACAGGTATGAGTAAGCCTCCCGTAAACCACCACAGATACTGTCAGGCTCAGTTTACACACAGTACAAACACCCTTTCATTTAAACACTCACCGCTTGAGAACATCCTAGGTGCCCTCCGTAAAGAGCAAGCAATTTTCAAAGAATTGTTTTTTGCGTGGTTTATCTTACCCCTGAGCCATCGTGAAACCATGTGATCCAGTTTACTTCTTTTCACAATTTAGTCGTCAGTTTGTGATTTCAATGTCACTTGCTCTAAGCTTATCTGCAATAGCACGTTATTGTAACAAACGCTGGGCTGCCATTCACACGAACTAGAGCGGTGCCAGTAGAACTTGAAAGAAAGCAGCGACATGCAGAAAGTTCGTCTGCTTGAGAAACACGCCTTGCGTGACCTGCACCGGGTTCCTTTTTATAAAACTTTCAAAACTTCGAGTTGTACTGATCTTTTCTTGATGAAAAAAGAAATCTTTTATGATTTAAGAGTGTTTGTGTTACAAGCTGTCAATTCATTATTTAGATTTTAAAAGTTAGTTCTAGCGCCAAAACGAGGCGCCTGATTATCCATTCGCATAGTCCACAAAAATAAATTCTTTGAAAATGTCTCACTCTCGACAGAAAGCAGCCAGGATGTTCCCGTTCGGTGAGCGTTCAAATGGAAGTATGCTTGTACTGTGTGTAGAGGCTCGGGGAGCTCCGTGATGGTTTACGGGAGGCTTACTGTGCCTTTAAACTTCCGTTCATTCAAGATGTTTGCTGAACGTAAGTTCTGAAAATGGAAGCGAATTGCCACGTGAGTCATGCGCTTGCCGTGAAGCTTGAAAAATGTGATAAAAACAGGGATTGATGTGAACAAATGAACTCATTCTCGGTGAAGAAGGAAAAAGTGGGAGGGGAGAGAGAGGGGGAGGGGGTGTGTGTCTGAAGATCTACTAGATTTGATGTGTTTAAGAGAAGGCTGTTTGCCAAAAACATATCTAAAGGACCTCATAGAGGGAGACAGAGAATTTCATTTTGATTATCCAATGAACACGACTTTTTACATGATCACTTCAAATTATGTCATTACTATAGTAGCTGATGTACCTGGCATTGCCAGGGACAGTAACAGAAAGGGGGCATGAGAGAGAGAGACAGAGAGAGGGAGAGAAGAAGAGAGACGTGTGGCCACAATGGCCTGCTCTTGCCTGCCTGCCTACCTTTCCTTCGGACATATCCGGCCTTCCTTTCGTCAAATACCCTTCTATATACGTATAGATGGCTGCTCGCGGCATGTACCAACTATCTTAGGCCTAAAAAAGTGTTTGTTTAAGGTATCCCGACCTTCCCTATTTTTCCCCCCCGACCCTAAACTTATTTTTCCATTTTTGCCGAAGAAAAAAAATGAAACATTAAAAAATCGAAGCCAAGAACAAAATCTTCGCACTTAACCGCACAGACGACAAAAGGGAGGTAACCCAAAACACCAAAGAGTAAAGGGGCCATCACTCATGTTAAACATCCGTCAAAATGTGCTAGTACTTTGACAACTTGACGCGAAGCGTCTTCAATCTATTAAAAGAAAAAGAAGAAAAAAAAGACCTACATACCCTTTTTGGGGGGCCTATGTTACCTTAAACAAACAATTAAATTTTTTTTAGGCCTTTTCTGACCTGAAGTGTGGCTATTACTTGCAATGCATTACTCACCCAAACATTTTCTTTTCCTTGCTGGTTGTTCTTGCTCGTCAAAGTCACTGCTTGATAAGTCACTGCTTGGTACAAAGTCTTCACCCTATGATAATAAAAACAATTACAAATTTAATTTTTTAGCTGTTTATTTCATCTTTGGCCCCATATGAAAAAAATGCAGACCTGTACGGCCTCATTTGGGTCCGTACTGTTAAAACATTTTTTTATATATTTTTTTTGAAGATGGAAAAATCGGACTTGAACCGCTCTCACATAACTGCAGCGGTTATCATACTAACATTCACACATTTGCTTATGTTCACCTGTACTGTTATTGAAACCATGTACTCTTATAGTCATTGATTTTCGTGCAAAATGCAACCCCGTACTATTATTCAACTCTGTACTGTTATTGATTTTCGTACAAAATGTAACCGCGTACTATTATTCAAACCCGTACTATTATTAGGAACCCAAGAGTACTTTTTCACTACCAAAAGTTACATGTGTCCGATTTGCTTTGAATGTAAACCGGAACAATGCGATCATATCTAAAAAATAAATTGCACGATGTTCATTTGCTAAACGATCCATGTGATGGGGTCAATTTGGACGCTAACAGTCAATGATGATACTCCTTGCAAACACGGTGGAAAACGTAAATAGGGCTTCACTTGCAACTGAACATGGCGTTAAATTCATGGTTGACATCTGCCGTGCGTTTCATTTTGCGTAGCTGGCCAAGATAGAAAACAAAATGACCACAGCAAACTAAGCTAGCAAAGATTGGAAAAATGAAACGGTCGAAGTTAAGTCAATGTAGCACCTCCCGAGCAGGCTCGTGAAGTAAAGCTAGCATGCTAGCTTTGCTTCGCAGACAGATCGGCAGTGAATCGGCTCATCTTACTTTTCTACAAAGATACTCGCTTTGCTACGTTTGAATATGGGTTTATTTTCAAATATGTACTAAGTATGGAAAATCACTTTTGAGCAACTGCTAGTGCTAGCTGGCTACCCGGCCTCACTCGGCACACATGTGCGACTTTTGCGTTGTGCACGACACCGTCGCAGCAGCGCCTCCAAACTTCCGCTAGATTATTCCCAGGGGTCCCCCTGGGTACTTCCACCAATGTTTGTGACGATGCAACAGTTGCTTGACTGTCATTGGTATTAGAGTACAGATCTATCCATGACCCCATCAATATTTCGACCAATTTATTCAGTTATTCTTCTGCTAACATATTCAGTTATAACCACATACCATAAGTAATATACTTACAGAAGAGTAGTCATCAGCCGAGTCCTGCAGATCTATCAGTGGCAACCTGCAACAGCAAAAAAGGTTCAATTTCACTGGTTGTTTACCCGTAAAACGCTGTCTGAGTTATGTTATACAGCTGAATGAAATCACCTCTGTAGCGTTTGTACGTTCAAGTCACACTAATACACTAGACGCCCAGGGTACTATACTGTTCAAAAAAAGAAACGCATAGTTGCTACTTGCCAAATTTGTTTTATTTTTCGAAAAAATTAACAGAAAATCCAATATTTAGATTATTTGTTTGAAATTTGGTATGGACACAGTTGAATGCACACACAGTTCATTTGCATCTTCAAATCAATCAGTCAATCAATACGATTGGGTGCCGAGGCTGTCAAGTCAGTAGGGGGTGTGACTGCCTTGAGCAGCAACAACTGCCCGGCACCTTCTGGGCATGGACTGGATCAGATGCCGGATATCTTGCTGTGGGATGGTGTCCCACTCCTCCTGAAGTGCCTGCAATAGATCGCGGTGATTTGCCGGCGCTTCTTCTCGCCTGCGCACACGTCTGTCCAATTCATCCCAGAGGTGTTCTATCGGGTTCATGTCTGGCGACATGGATGGCCAGGGAAGCACCTGGACATGGTGGTCGGTGAGGAACTGGGTGGTGAGTCGTGCTGTGTGCGGGCGAGCGTTGTCCTGCTGGAATATGGCATCCTGGTCAGCCAGAAGAGGAAGGGCGTGTGGGCGCAGAATTTCCTCCACGTATCGCTGGGCAGTTATGCGCCCTTGGACGTGCACCAGGGTGCTCCTTCCAGCGGTATTGATCGCCCCCCACACCATGACGCCTCCACCACCATGAACGGGTGCCTCATCCACACAGTTGGGCGCGTAACGTTCGTTTAATCTCCGGTAGACCCTCCTCCGACCATCATGTCGCTGGAGCAGGAAGTAGGACTCGTCGCTGAACCACACGTGTCTCCAGTGATTCCGGACGGTCCAGCGAAGGTGCTGGTTGCCCCACTGCACTCGGTTCTGGCGATGGCGGCGGGTGAGGACAGCTCCTCTGTGAGGTCTGCGAGCTCTCAAACCAGCTTCATGCAGGCGGTTCCGCACGGTCTGGTCCGATAATCGGTGTGGCCCGGGGAGAGCCTGGACAGAAGATGAGGCCGACAGGAAACGATTCCGGAGGTGGCGGAGCCGTATGAAGCGGTCGTGAGCAGCAGTTGTCGCCCTTGGTCTTCCCGCTCGTGGCAAGTCAGCAACGGAGCCAGTGGCTTGAAACCTGACCCACAGTCTACTGATGGTGCTCTGGGACACGTGGAAGTGCCTGGCGATTGCACTTTGACTTTGGCCTGCTTGTAAACGACCCAATGCAATTTGGCGGTCTTCTCTGCTCAATCGGGCCATCTTTCGTCGCTGAATTGTCGTCTGATTTCTTTGTGGCGAACAATCCGCTTTTATGGGTTTTGGAAGACATGGTGAGAGCTCAAT
Organism: Littorina saxatilis; assembly: GCF_037325665.1. Classification (NCBI taxonomy): domain Eukaryota; kingdom Metazoa; phylum Mollusca; class Gastropoda; order Littorinimorpha; family Littorinidae; genus Littorina; species Littorina saxatilis. The sequence goes on along the minus strand of NC_090256.1, from coordinate 51,619,291 downwards.
ATTCCCCGAGTTTCACGAGATTACACTGAAGCATGACGAGTGGTCATGCCAAATGAGCAATTTTGACATTGTAGCCACTGATAACGCATGCGTCACGTGCAGAGCTCACTTGTGGCAATGGACGAAAGGTCAACGACCAGATAAACATTTTCTGCAGTTTGGTGGATATCCTTGTAGCCATATAACTAAATTAACCAAATATTACAAGCTATGCGTTTCTTTTCTTGAACAGTATAGATGAGATAAATCACTGTGGGTTACCCTGACCACCAATTCGGCGCAGCGACATCGTGGTGTTGTTTATCACTTTATGTAGTCCAGCCATCCCAATTCAACACAGCGATATCTTGGCGTTGTCCTTCACACGGCTACTTAGTCGACGCGGCGACTCTGGCGTAGTCCGTGTCATGAAGTCCGGTTAAAGGTGTATGATCACGTTGCCTCAGCTTCGTGCATCTTTACTTGATTCCTGCGTCTGCTTTCAGTAGCTCTCGCGAAAGACGGTCCCCGTCCGTGGAAAGACTCCTGTGGACTTAATTCTTAAGTCAGTATTTCCATTGGTACACACACACACAGCAATTCAATCATCATCCACCCTGGGCCAAAACTACTCTTCACATTCAACCACACGCACACTCGAGTTATTTACATTGCTATAATGAATAGTGATATCAATACCACATCCTTGTCTGAATTAACTATTCACACATTAATAAGAAGGTTGTATACATTGCTTTAAGTTCAGCTAACCTACTATGGGTCTTCTCGGGACTATAATAATAAGGATTTACATATTCAGAAATCGTCTCATATAACGAATAAATAATACAGCAGCGTGTTCATTATCTAGTTATGGCCTTTGGCGAAACAAGTCTTGGAATCGCTAACAGTCTGTATATCTCCTTCATGAGATCCGAAACAAACTGAGTTCCACAGTCAGAGACAACGACCTGAGGACAGCCCATTCTTGCAAAGACTGAGAACAGCGCCTCAGAAACCAAAACCGTATCAATGGTCTTCAGCGGAATTGCTTCCGGGAATCGAGTCGCAGTATCTACGATCGTCAACACATAACGGAATCCTGTTGAAGATTCAGGTTTGAAGGGACCAACCAAATCAATGCATATCTTCTTGAACGGGACGTCGACAAGAGGCATCTGTTGGAGAGGAGCAGTAGGGACTCGACCCTTGGATGAAGTTTTCTGACACACATCGCAAGTTCTACAGTACTTGCCTACGTCACGCCTGACGCCCGGCCAAAAGAACTGTGTCAAGATTCGCTTTAATGTCCTCCTGGTACCAAAGTGACCAGTCATGAGGGCGTATTGGGCTGTATGGAGAACTTGATCTCTCAGAGAAGTAGGAACGACAATCTGAAAGACATCAGTCTTCTCATGAAACACTCTAAGTAGCAGCCTGTCTTCAATGACGATAAACGGCTTGATCTGACTGGAGATCTGCGGCTCTTTCAAAACCTGTTGAAAACATTTCCATAAGGATTCATCTCCGGCCTGTAATTCGGATAATCTCCCTGGGGTAACGTCCGACACAATACTGCTTTCAGAGGTTTAACTGCCTCTTTAGCTTTCGCCTTTTGCAGCCTAGTGGAAACGAGACTAACCTCCTCTGGGACAATGGATCCTCCACACCCTCCAGACACAGAAACGACACCTGGTAGGTTTCCCAAAATGAGATCTGCCACAGGATCGTCGATGACGCAACATGTCAGAACACCTGCAAAATAAGGAATGTCCACCAACACATCAGCCAAGGGAAATATCTCGATGTGTCCCCCAAATGACAGACAACGCTGTTCCTGTCCTTTGAACTGATCATCACAAACTAAAGCCCGTTTGACACCAGCAGTAGTGCACCCTGTGTCCCTCAGTACTGTCCCTGAACAAGAAGAGCAAACGCTCGATCGAGTCACTTTCGCAGTTCTGAATATTATATGAGGCATCAGATGGACAGGAAGAAATTGCTATTCACAACACAATGAGTCACGTTCACATAAAATTTGAGCCCGGTCACTTTTATAGTTTCCGAGAAAAGCCCAACGTTAAGTTGTGTGTTGCCGAACAGAAAAGGCTAGTTATCTCCCTTGTTTTTCTGATAACGTTCGTAAAAGGCTACAGATGTAAATACTTTGATGTAAAGAATAATCCTACAAAGTTTCAATCACATCCGATGAACTTTGTCAAAGATATAAAATGTCTAATTTTTCCTTTGACGCTGACCTGTGACCTTGAAAAAGGTCAAAGGTCAACGAAACCATCGTTAAAGTGTAGAGGTCATTGGAGGTCACGACTAAACAAAATATGAGCCCGATCGCTTTGATAGTTTCCGAGAAAAGTAGTCAAAGATATAAAATGTCTAATTTTTCCTTTGACGCTGACCTGTGACCTTGAAAAAGGTCAAAGGTCAACGAAACCATCGTTAAAGTGTAGAGGTCATTGGAGGTCACGACTAAACAAAATATGAGCCCGATCGCTTTGATAGTTTCCGAGAAAAGTCCAACGTTAAGGTGGTGTCTACGGACGGCCGGCCGGCCGGCCGGACAGACTAACACTGACCGATTACATAGAGTCACTTTTTCTCAAGTGACTCAAAAACCATTGATGGTTACCATTTCCATGGGTGCAACCTGGAAAATTCTCAAAACCTGCAAAAGTTGGGGTCCAGGGTACCGGCCCCTGGCGGGGTACAGGGGCAGTGCCCCGTTGGTGCGTTGTCCACGAAACTCGCCTCGACCTGCACCTGAAGACTGTTGTCTGCCACGATCCGAAAAAGAACATCAGCCTCCCCGATATTCTCGAGAACCACCCACGTGACCATTGTTCCCAGCGCCAAGACTTGTGTCTGCAACTCCAACTGAAAATATAGACATCTGATTTCCGCGCTAAAGTTTTGTTGAGATGAGCTTCATGGTAAAGTTCAGCTGCTTCACATAATGCAGAAACGTCACCCAGCTGACGTTCCCTTAAGAACACGGTCAATTCTTCTGAACAACTCTGAAGTATCTGCTAACATAAGAAGAAGTCCTGCAAACCTTCAGTAGTGTTAGAAATACCCGACAACTCAGTCCATCGGTTGAGCAAGTGACGACACTGGGTTAAAAACGCTAAAAATGACTCGCCTACCTCGGGACGAACATCTTGGAAACGCTCTCTGAAACCCTCCTCTGTGCATTGAAACTTTCGAAGAAGATGGGATTTACCCCATGAAAGGGTTGGTTCTCCTGAAATGGAATGATACAGCGACAAGGCACTACCTTTCAATAAAGCAGCTAAATAGACAGGCCATTTATCCACATCCCAGCCGCACGCCGAAGCGTGTGTTTCAAACCTAAACAAAAACGCATTAATGTCGTCTTTGTTTTCATGAAACATAGGCAATTTTGATTGGTGAGGAACAGAAGTATATGAATGAACAGCCTTTACCGTCTGAGCTCTCCTTTTTAACTCTCTCAGTTTCAAGGTCTATATCGCTTTTCCTACTCCTAGTCTGTTCTCTTTCTTTTTCAACTTCCAGCCGAGCCAAACTGCCTCAAACTTAGCATGCTCTTTTTCTTTTTTGACTTCTAGTCAGGCAAGCTCTCTATCTGTCTCAAACTTAGCATGCTCTTGCCTCTCTTTTGCTTCTGCATCTCTTTTTTCTTTACGTTCTTCTCTGGCAAAATGTTGCTGTTCCCTGACAAAATCAGTTAAGTCTTTTTCTTTAAGACCCAGTTCTTTCCCACGAGACAGCCACATATCCCAATCCTCACTCATGTTGATATTGTATACATGTCACAATACTGTAACAAGTTACGTTATAAAACACTTTACACTATCACCCTAGTGTGCCTAATTATAAGTCAAGCAACAATCAAAGTATAATCAACAATTAAAGACCCAAAAAATCGTGAAAGTTCTGCGGAAAAAGAAACAAAACCTCTTAACGCTACGTACAATGGAGAAATGGGTTCACCAATTGTCAGGAATGAAATTAATTAAAATAGTGAAAGACAGACAGAAGGATGTCACTAATGCGCGTTCGTCATTCTCCTCTCATTCTTTCTTTATTTGGTGTTTAACGTCGTTTTCAACCACGAAGGTTATATCGCGACGGGGGAAGGGGGAAGATGGGATAGAGCCACTTGTCAATTGTTTCTTGTTCACAAAAGCACTAATCAAAAATTTGCTCCAGGGGCTTGCAACGTAGTACAATATATTACTTTACTGGGAGAATGCAAGTTTCCAGCACAAAGGACTTTACATTTCTTACATACTGCTTGACTATAATCTTTCAAAAAAATTGACTATATTCTATACAAGAAACACTTAACAAGGGTAAAAGGAGAAACAGAATCCGTTAGTCGCCTCTTACGACATGCTGGGGAGCATCGGGTAAATTCTTTCTCGTCCCAACCAATATGGGACTCCCCCCTAACCCGCGGGGGGTCTCCTCTCATTCATTCCAACAATAATAATAAACAATTAATGGAGCTCAAGGGTTTATATAGCTCAAATATATGTATAGCACGGATATAACATATATATAATCACACGCTCAGTCACACTAATCCACTAGACGCCCAGGGTACTAGATGAGATAAATCACTGTGGGTTACCCTGACCACGATTCGGCGCAGCGACATCGTGGTGTTGTCTATGTAGTCCATCCATCCCGATTCAACACGGCGATATCTTGGCGTTGTCCTTCGGTCCTTCACACGACTACTTGGTCGACGCGGCGACTCTGGCGTAGTCCGTGTCATGAAGTCCGGTTAAAGGTGTATGATCACGTTGCCTCAGCTTGATTCCTGCGTCTGCTTTCAGTAGCTCTCGCGAAAGACGGTCCCCGTCCGTGGAAAGACTCCTGTGGACTTCATTCTTAAGTCAGTATTTTCATTGGTACACACACACAGCAATTCAATCATCATTCACCCTGGGCCGAAATTACTCTTCACATTCAACCACACGCACACTCGAGTTATTTAAATTGCTATAATGAATAGTGATATCAATACCACATCCTTGTCTGAATTAACTATTCACACATTAATAAGAAGGTTGTATACATTGCTTTAAGTCCAGCTAACTAACTAGGCAAAGGCTATACGCACTCCGAGTGAGAGTCAGTGATTTACATAGTATATGTTTCTAGGTCGATACACACTCTGTCACTCTAAGTTTGTTCCAAACTTTGACAACAAACTGCCATGAAGCATCAGTTTCGTGTGTGTGTGTTTGTTTTTGTCTGTGTTTGTTCCCAGCGTACTCCGATACCTTGAATCGAAAGTGAAGCGTATCTTCGCAAAATGGCGTCGAATGACGCTCCGAGTGTTGATGCGGTTCAGTGTCGTAAATGTATTCTACGTTACAGCAAAGGCCGTGCAACATGAGATTGTTTTTGTTTCTTTGTACTCTTATAAATACAGTAGAACTCCCCCTTAGCGACCCCCCTGTTTACGACCACCCCCTTTTTACGACCGATTTTGCTACCACGGATGCATTCTACTATATAATGAACCCCCAATGAACGACTCACCCCAAAACGCAACTAACGACCGAGCTTTTGTGGATGAATTACGACTTTCGCGCATTTGTAGTCGAGCAGACGAAAACAATACATGGCGGCTCTTGCTCCTCGAACTATCGCGAGACGAAAAAAAACCTAAATCTCGCGCACGATAGAATCGCGGCGACTTCCTTAGGAGTCGGGAAGACGCAAATCCTGTGTATCGTCAAGGATAATGACTCAAAACGCGACTTACGACCGAGCTTTTTGGGATGATTTACGACTTTTGCGCATATTTCGAGCAGACTAAAACACAACATGGCGTCTCTCGCTCCTCCAACTATCGCGAGAAGAAATAAAAACGAAATCTCGCGCGCGCGAGATCCTGATACATCCGTTTTTTTCTGCACACTATCTTGTCACGACGACTGTCTTGTTGACAAACGAAGATTTGTGAAAGAAAAAGAAAAGCGCCGACTCTTGAGTAGAGAGCTAATAAAGTAATCGCTAATCGAGCGAAGTGGCAATCCGCGGCGACTTCCTTGGGAGTCGGGAATATGAAAATCCTGTATGTCGTCAAGGATAATAAGGACTCGGTGTCATCTAGATGGTGAGAAGGATAGCGAAGCGAAAGTACGCAAAGAGAGGAGCCTGTGCGAAGACCTCAATGATCGTGGTCAAGTTTAGCGATGCAAGGCGACGAATCATTCATATGAGCGGAAAGATGATTCGGGAGAAAAGTCGTTATGCTATCTATCGAGTTAGGACATTCGGATTTTACTGGTTGCGCCACAATGTCAAATGTGCTTCACTCAGCGGGGAGCGAGCATTACGCGTCGCCATGAGTAAATTTTCTTTGAAATTTGAGTTCAAGTTGTTCTGCTGTAATGTGTTTGGGTGTGTGTGTGTGTGTGTGTGTTTTGATATGACAGTAAACTGCAACTGTGTGTTTGTGTGTAAACATGACAGTACATACACTGCAACCAAATTCATGACCGACCGGGCAAAAACTCAAACCCCCCTTTTAAGACCCCCCCTTTTTACGACCTAATTTTCAAGGTTTTTCCAAAGTCGTAAACAGGGGGTTCTACTGTATAATCAACTACTCTGCGCTCCTATCGCAAAGTGGTGTCGAATAGCAAATTCGCTTCGCGACCAGAAGTTAAAGCCGGAGTGTATAGTGGTCAGGTCTTGTATACACTCCGAGTGCGTATAGCCAGTGTGAACCAACTATGGGTCTTCTGGGGACTATAATAATAAGGATTTGCATGTTCAGATATCGTCTCATATCAGGGTTTAGCCGGGAAGAAAAAGACAATGGGACATTTGTCCCCCTAAAACAAATTCTGATGGGACTTTACATAGTCGAAGGCAAAACGCACAAATTAAGCAGGCTAGGCGGTCCGAAAATGCTTTTGTCGAAAGATGCAAAATAGTGATATTTAGTGCCATATGATGATATGAGAATTTTCCAGTGTATCCGGTTAGTGTGTGTGTGTGTGTTTGTCTGTGTTTCGATCGATATCGCTTCTGTTGACAGTTTTCACAGAGGTAATCGCGCAAGCACAGAGAGTTCACAGAATTGATTGAATACTAATGAATTACATTTTAAAAGCAAATCACATTGCATTTTACAAACTCACAAGTTGTTCGGCTTGGCACGCGTTTTTGCCTAGCTCATTCCGAACATTGTACTCCCGTGAAAAGTGTGCATGGGGTGGCGCAGTAAACTCTTTGACGCACTGGAGGGACATTTTGAGATGTTATGCGCCAATGGCGCAAGAGTAAATGAAACCATGTATCATATAACGAATAGATAATACAGCAGCGTAAATATTATATTGCCATGAACAAAGACTTTACATCATCAGCCACAGTCAGAAATATCACAAGAAACAGCCAGTGCTTTACTGTGGAGTGTACTAAAACACCAGTGTACAGGCTTGAGAGCAGACGGAGGCGAGCGAGACTAACAACCTTCTAGTTCTACAAAGTCCACCACGGCCTTGTCGCAGTGAAGAGCAACCACGCACCAAAGCCAAGCCCACCCAAGTGCACGACTAGGCAGATCCACGCTCTATCCTAGGAAATCCCCCACTCTAGGACAGCCTACAGGCAGAAAACATTCTTCCTGCGCACCATTCCAGAGTGGAACCGCCTGCCTGTAGAAACTGCTACAGCGCCATCCTTTCAGGCCAGGCTGGCAACTCTCCACTGACCCACCACCCCCAACCTCCCCCCCCCCCGCTGAACTTCTTCATAACTCCACCCCTGACCAAGCAATAGACCGGAACCACCATCACCCAAGCGTAGCAGATTCATCACCATGCTGATGCTGGCTACCTACCACCAAGAAAGAAAGAAAACAGGCACTCTTTTTTTCACAAGAACAGTTATTCACTTATTGACTGGAACAACCTTGATGACAACACGATCCAGTCGTCAACGGTCAACGAGTTCAGAGGAAAACTGCTAACCGCTGATTAAAACACCAAGTGCTCTCCCCAACTTATCCGCCAACGAATATTCCCAAGTTTGGGACCTGTTCAGGCTGTTGGCGTAATACATCAAGATCAAGATCAAGATGATTCTAGAATTTCTATATCCATAGATCTACGACCGGTTTTAAAAGCGTAAACGTTGACACGATTCAACCCTTGCTTACACGGAAAATGTACCCTTGGATGATTACTCTGCACTAAATTTCAGGCAAAAATACATCAATCAAAATACTTACATTTCATATTCCTCGCTCATGTCGTCGCTTTCATCTTGGAGCAACAGCGTGGGGTCCAAGTCGGCCATGATGATGACGTAAGACTTCTTCAGCACCGCACACAATGATAGTTACGCGTTTTAAAATTCGTCTGAAATTAGTCAAAGCGATTCCAGACGCTTCCATTTATATCTAGTAGCTTCTTGATTTAAAAGAGTTAACAAAATTGAATACTTGTAATTTAGAATACCAGAGTTCTAATTTTCGGAAAAAAAATGCCATCTCGATCTCCCTCTTGCTTCAATGACGAAAGTGCATATGGCTACCACTGATCTAAACAAACTGTTGCATACTAACGAAATGGCACAGCATGTTGAACATGCAAAGTTAGAATCTTGACTGTGGCCAGAGCATGTAGTGCACAATTTGATGAAAACAATCCTCCCCAATAATTAATTATTTTGATAATTAATGTTGTCGCCGTAACGGTAGCATTTACGGAAGTCTCCCCAATGAAAACAAAATTGAAGGGCATATATCTCTATTATAATGGATCCAAGAACAGCTCCAAACTGTTTCCCGGTTTGTTCATGGGAAGGGGTTCGCGATGGCGCAGTGGATAGGGGAATATCAAGACAAGGGAGGCAAATGGGGGCTGAAACAATAGGGCGACGCGTTTTTCGTCGCCCTATCACCTAAGTACATAATTTTCATATATTAGGGCGACACAAGTTCGCCCCAACTCCCATTTGTATAAGTATATATATATATATATATATATATATATATAGCTATTCTGATGGACACGTGGGGGGATTCGGGGGCTGTGATTGGATGGTCTCGCACATCCCTTTTCCGATCATCAAAGCATAACGCTACGAAAGTTGGCCATTTTTGCCGATATCCAAACGATATCGGCAATAACAAAGACGCATGGTTCCGGTTTCTTCCACGTGTATAAAGTACACGCATACCTCGCCAGGCTTGTGTCTGTGGCTAGTCGACAGACGATGCAATTTGCTTTGTGTGTGTTTTTGTTGTTGCTTACTGTACATGACATACATTACGTGTAAAATCCAGTTCTTTAACTGGCAGCAAACCTTGCAAATTTCCAGAAGCTGCAATCTGAAGCGACCTATCTCTGATTTTTGCAGACGATCTCTCCAATCACCAATGTTTAACACAAAATCAGCAAACTCTCCTGTCACATAGAACGTCCATTGTGTAGTGCAATGTTGAAATGAAGTTACCGGTCTGAAACATTTCGTCGTTTCTTCTGAGACAATCCTTGTTCTCTTATCATCTACAGATTTACCGCAGTCTTCACCACGCGAATTCCCAACAGAAGTCAGACTTTCGAACATACAATCTACGTAGGCAAGCATGATACGTCATAACGTCATATGATTCCTAAGATATTGACGTAATGCTAAGCATCCGGTTATCTTGAGTTTTCTCCGTAATACATGTCCGTGGGTTTTTCAATGTTCGGTTATTTCCGTGGCTTCATGCAGAAAGGGAACCGTCGTCTGCAATCAATGACATGGACCATTCTGGTCCTTGTTGCTGACAAAAACATGATTTTAACACAGAATTTAATGTCAGAATAGCTATATAAACGCTATTGTGTTTTCATCGTAGCAATAGGGTCCGATATTTAGACTCGAACAAGTATAATGCGACTCGTCTTCGACTCGTCGGCATTATACTTGTCTCGTCTAAATATCGGGCCCTATTGCTACGCTGAAAAAACAATAGCTGTTAATATATATATATATATATATATATATATATATATATATATATATATATATATAAATCCTAAAGCCTCCTTAGGTCGACCAATTGTCGCCCTAAGGCCCCCATTTTACAACACTTTCGATTTAGGTCGACCGAAAATCGGTCGACCTAAGGTTTGGCCCCTTTTCTGCAATCCCATTGGACTGACAGCATCGACCCTATGCGCTATGAGAAGACAGTGCCCAAAGTGTCTTGTCTGTAAATGGCATCAATTTGGGATTTACCGTTTAGGAAAAAAATCAAAAAGTAATTTTGAGACTTATGTTGACCTTTGGAAAATGGGGTCATTAGGGCAACTATGATAAATTGTCAAATATATTTTTATCTGAGAGTGTTCCTTGTAAAAAAAATGAGATTTGTGGGAATTTTGTTTTACTCGAAATAATGAAATACGTATCCCATTCGTGCTTCTTCTCGTTTTGCGAAACTTGTCTTTTGTGAAAAGATACACAATTCACACTATGAGCCATCACGGATCCATTGATCTTCAAATGGTTCGACCACAGTCAGACGAAATTTGACCTGCCGCCCTCATCGGAGATGTGAAAGGACGCCATTTTTTCTGATGTGCTCTGCTGGTAAACAACTTTTGATGACTTTATTTGATTGTTTTGCAATGTAAAATATATACGTAAGTAATTTGAAATACAATGCTGATCATAAGCCTGATTTTTACTTTCCACATCGCTCTCTCCACAACTCAGTCGAGTCAGTGCTGAGTGCTCTGATTCTGAACATTGTCGAAGCGACGAAGGTGAACTTTCTGCGCATCGATTTCTTTCGATGTAAGCTTAATTGTAAGCGTTTAGTCTACCAACCCGAAGAACACATTTGCAAATTCGAGTAAAATATGTCGTGTGAAAACGTTCAGAGTGCTGTGTTTCATTTGGGTCTATAGAGTATAGTTTCTCACTCTCAGGTCACAGTGCAGCGAGTGCTGCTGCATGCTGACAGGGACGCTGACTTGTCAGTGACACTGACTGTCACTATAATGTCAGTGTTACAGAAGTTCAGCCACTGGTCATGGAAAATTAAAGTGTATTTATTGGTAAGGGAATTTGATAAACTTTTATGGGTTGATCTATGAACATTCCAGATGAAAGTCTTTAAACCGAGTCAAAATTGATGTGAACAAAAACATTCATTACTACAAAATTCTTCAAGTTCAACCGAATAAAACAAAAACCAGCACCCCTTTGTCACATTTGTGTTGGGAACACACTGACCACTAGCAATATCTGCAACTTGATAAGATGGTTACATGGGGGGGGGGGGGGGGGGGGTGGACATGCACGTTGAGGCAACACAAAATCAGGGTTCCACACAGGCTCTGAGGTCAAGGGTATTCATACCCTTTCACCATAAAAGTAAAGGGTTTTCATACCCTTTCCTGATTGATCAAAGGGTATGGCATGTTGTCGGCGACTCTGTGTATTGCTTTGCTGTTTTACCAGGTTCTTGCATATATATATATATATGCATGATGTCAATGTGTGCAGATTGCATTGTCAATTTGAGAGTGCTTTGAATAAAGGAAATAATTTATGACCATTGGGAAATGTCATATGTGTAAATTCTTGCTTGTAGCATTACAATAAGTGAATAACACCATTTATCTAATACAGGTCTATGATAACACTTAAACATTTACAGCAATTACCGGGGTATCAAAACACTAGTCAGAGGCTGAGAGCTTTCACAAAACGAACAAGTAAACTGGCTTGAAATTCTGAACAGTAAACTTTTATTAATAACCCAGAACCCAGCCACCAACTGACAATTATGAGTTTACCAGTGCAGTGCCACAGTTATTTTCCCCCAAAATTCAGGGTAATGCTATGAAAAGTCAGTTCAGTTCCACAACAACAAGAATATTATTATGAGTATCAATAAGTTTGAAATTATTTGCCTGTTCAGTTGTTGGTTACAAATTAACAACACACCTATCAAGTGCCTGTTGAAATTCACATCTGCAACACACTTGTGACTGTGTCTCTCCACAACAACAGTTCAATCTAAGTTTCAACACACTAAAGCGTGGCATCATTGAAAGGGCGTTGCAACTGTATGGCTCTAATAATTATTACTCTGTAACTCAGTCTTTGGGTGAAGTCTTGGTGTTTTGTTTTGCAAGTCACAGCCACTGTCAACAGATTTCCTTAGTTTTCCTCATGGCTCCGTGCACTTGCAATGCCGCCCTTCCAGTGATGTCACGCTTTAGGTCAGTGCCTACGTGTTTAATCATCATTTTGTTAGGCCAGTCTCTCCACTGAGAGTCGGTTCCTTAGCTTTGACTTCCCCCGGTTCTGTTGACTAAAGCCTCTCTCACAGGGTACAGAAGTGATTGGAATGGTCAAGAGAATGTCACCAAAAATGCTAAAATCAGGTATCGCAAAAATGCAAACGTCAAAGTTCGTTGTTTTGGATCAACTGCAACAGGCTTTCTTGGTCGTGGCCTTTTCAAACACAAAGTCAGTGACAAAACTGATCGTCTGCAAACTTGCACGCTCGCGGTCTTCGCGGAACCAACAGAACCGAAAATAGCGGAGGGGAAGTAACTCTGGTCACGCTGACAGCGCCGACTTCCCGGAGACAGTAAAACACGTGTCGAGATCGCCGGTGAAGCTTTCCGAAATTAGTCTCCCGCGAAAAAAAACACCCAAAAAAACCTCGAGCGTCGCATAACCAGTCGTACCGTTTGTAAAACGATCAAAGTCATACCCTTTTTCCCTTCAAGTCGTATGTTATTATACCTCTTGGCAAAATAATTGTTACTTACCGACACCCTTTCAAAGAGCGTCTCGTACGTGATTTGGGGGGGTCAGAGGGTATAATACCTCCAATTTTACGTGATGTGGAACCCTGCAAAATATTTTTTTGTGTATGCTTTTTTTATCCAGATACTTGCGGCAAAAATGGACTACTACCCTCATTACACCAGAGGTAGGAGGATGAGTGGTCCTCATGGCTTTACGCAATAATTCAGGTAAGAAAAGCTAAGACAAAAACTTATTTCCAGTTAATCAAAGTGACTACCTTTAGCCTGCCCTTCAAAGCCAAAAACCGGCACGGTTGGCCTAGTGGTAAGGCGTCCGCCCCATGATCGGGAGGTCGTGGGTTCGAACCCCGGCCGGGTCATACCTAAGACTTTAAAATTGGCAATCTAGTGGCTGCTCCGCCTGGCATCTGGCATTATGGGGTTAGTGCTAAGCCTGGTTGGTCCGGTGTCAGAATAATGTGACAGGGTGAGACATGAAGCCTGTGCTGCGACTTCTGTCTTGTGTGTGGCGCACGTTATATGTCAAAGCAGCACCGCCTTGATATGGCCCTTCGTGGTCGGCTGGGCGTTAAGCAAACAAACAAACAAAAATCAAAGCCAAAATGAAGTATTGCCAGTCATATTATCATAATTATGACTGGCAATACTTCATTTTGGCTTTATTATGAGTGGACTTACTGCTGTTTGACTTTAGAGGGCAGAGCTAGAATGGACACTTTCCTTCGTCGCTTTGATGCGGATGTAATGCCTTCACTACGGTTCTTGCCAGACACAGCTTTTTGATCTGATGAGGCCCCCACCTGTTCAGTTACACATTAAGTGATTAACATGCTTCCATTTGAAACTTCGAAGTCTTCATCGGGGATTGACGCCCGACAAAAGCTAATTGAAGCCCGACAGAGCGAAGCGACGGAGGGCTTCAATTACTATAGACTTTGGGAGGGCGTCAATCCACGATGAAGACCGAGAAGTTTCAAATGGAAGCATGTTAATGTTATTGTAATTGAATGTCAGTGTTACAGAAGTTCAGCCACTGGTCATGGAAAATTAAAGTGTATTTATTGGTAAGGGAATTTGATAAACTTTTATGGGTTGATCTATGAACATTCCAGATGAAAGTCTTTAAACCGAGTCAAAATTGATGTGAACAAAAACATTCATTACTACAAAATTCTTCAAGTTCAACCTAATAAAACAAAAACCAGCACCCCTTTGTCACATTTGTGTTGGGAACACACTGACCACTAGCAATATCTGCAACTTGATAAGATGGTCACATGGGGGGGGGGGGGGGGGTGGACATGCACGTTGAGGCAACACAAAATATTTTATTGTGTATGCTTTTTTTTATCCAGATACTTGCGGCAAAAATGGACTACTACCCTCATTACACCAGAGGTAGGAGGATGAGTGGTCCTCATGGCTTTACGCAATAATTCAGGTAAGAAAAGCTAAGACAAAAACTTGCATGAATTATTTCCAGTTAATCAAAGTGACTACCTTTAGCCTGCCCTTCAAAGCCAAAAACCGGCACGGTTGGCCTAGTGGTAAGGCGTCCGCCCCGTGATCGGGAGGTCGTGGGTTCGAACCTCGGCCGGGTCATACCTAAGACTTTAAAATTGGCAATCTAGTGGCTGCTCCGCCTGGCGTCTGGCATTATGGGGTTAGTGCTAGGCCTGGTTGGTCCGGTGTCAGAATAATGTGACTGGGTGAGACATGAAGCCTGTGCTGCAACTTCTGTCTTGTGTGTGGCGCACGTTATATGTCAAAGCAGCACCGCCCTGATATGGCCCTTCGTGGTCGGCTGGGCGTTAAGCAAACAAACAAACAAAAATCAAAGCCAAAATGAAGTATTGCCAGTCATATCATAATTATGACTGGCAATACTTCATTTTGGCTTTATTATGAGTGGACTTACTGCTGTTTGACTTTAGAGGGCAGAGCTAGAATGGACACTTTCCTTCGTCGCTTTGATGCGGATGTAATGCCTTCACTACGGTTCTTGCCAGACACAGCTTTTTGATCTGATGAGGCCCCCACCTGTTCAGTTACACATTAAGTGATTAACATGCTTCCATTTGAAACTTCAAAGTCTTCATCGGGGATTGACGCCCGACAAAAGCTAATTGAAGCCCGACGGAGCGAAGCGACGGAGGGCTTCAATTACTTTAGACTTTGGGAGGGCGTCAATCCACGATGAAGACCGAGAAGTTTCAAATGGAAGCATGTTAATGTTATTGTAATTGAATCTGACGACAATCTCTTTCCTGCTTTCATGCGGTTGTAAACAGACAGAATTGGTTCTGTTCTGTTCACACACTACTTTCAGTCCACCTACCTGCAAGGGTCAAGTCCCAAGAAATGTCTCTGTATTCCTATCGTATCACTCTGCTCCTGTTTTGTTTTCTTTCACACACATTTTCCCTTCTTTTTTGACGGTTTTCTGGACAGCAAACTCTAAAACAAATTCTTTTCATCACAAAAGCGATCTTTGGAATTGACTGACGTAGTCCGGAAGAATTCATGCATTAACTTACGTCACGTACTCAACGTCATCACTTCGCATACCTTATGGTCTCGGTATTTCGTTGGCCTTCATATTTCCTACTTGTAAAATGACCCTCAAAGCTAACCGAGACTAGTTGAGGCTGTATCAATACGCCTCGCCAGCAGGTTGTTAATGGATTTTTTAGCGAGTGGTTATCGACAATTGTAATACAATCAAGTTTGCGTTTTAATGAAACAGATCCTGTGATTGGTCAGAATGTCCCAACTCATTACAAATTACCGGTGACTAATTGTCGATAGCCACTAGCTAAAAAATTCATTAACAACCTGCTCCGCACACTCGTGAATTACCAAGAGGCTGCAAATACCCACTCGTGGTTTATTTTCCACTAATCAACTCGTGGTCATTGTTTAAGCTCTATTTAATGACCGGTAATTTTTAATGAGTTGGGGCATTCTGACCAATCACAGGATCTGTTTCATTAAAACGCAAACTTGATTGAATTACAATTAACATTAACCAGAAAAGCCTTTTAACATATGATAATTATAAGAATAACTTTGAATGTAATTAGAAAATTGTTTGCCATTTGAAGAATATTCATACCATAAGACTAAATTGTTGAAAAGTGTCAAATGTACTGAAAGTAGATGGCTTTGTCAACTGACCATAAATACAATTGGTTCTTGTGCCTGTTGTATAGGAGCACCTGAAAGAGAAGGAACAATGGAACAGAAAGTACCAGCAGGAGGTCGACAGTCTGTCATTCCGCAACTAGCAGCTGTCCAAACGAGTTGTGGTACTGCAAGAGGAGCTGGAGGCCGTCGAGTCACAGAAGAAAAAACACAAGGTTGGCACATTTCTTTAAAGCAGTAAAGCGGTAATCAAGACACCAGCATTGACTTGACAGATACAGATTTCCTCTTCGTTGAATAGGGTTGAAGGCATGGCTATCATATTCCTTGGTGGTGGCAATTCCGTTCAATATGTTTTTGTAACGTCGTGAAATATATACTTTTCCCATAAAACTAAAAGCTTAGTGTTACTGCGACTTCATTTTATCATACTTATTTTCATAGTGTGGCATTTTTCGGTTCTCGTCTTTGTTTTGCCAATACATTAACCTTTACTTTAATTGTTTAAAGTTTTAACAAAAACTTACAATGGTAGGAACCCAAGAAAAAGTCCACCCCTCTGCTTTTTGAATGTAATCTATACCTGACTAAGTTTCAAATGTACATTAGTATTAGATAGGCCATGAAGCCTGTAAATGCCCCTTCTTGATCTTGTGATCATTTTATTGCTATTTATAGTACAGAAAAGGGAACCCGTAAGATTTTGCCATATTTTGTACTCTTGATTTTCTAAATTACGATTGATACGGTCTGTGGAAAAAAAGAGAAATAATTCCTAGACTTCTTGCGTTTCTACTTTCGGTTCACTCAGTTAGTGTAAAAAAACAACCTGTTACTATGGCCATTTTGAATCTCGTATGAAGTGACTAAACGAGATCAGTTGCGTTGATCAGCTCAAAGCGTGGAAAGCTCAATTTTTATCATGCAAAAACAACAACAAAGAGGTGGATCCTCAGCAGGAGCAAAGAAAAAGGCTGTTCGGGAACAGGAATTCCTTTCAACGTATGTTTTCCAAGTTTGACATCGATAGACACTGCATGTCAAAGCTAGACTCATAGGGATCCTGAAATTGACAACACCAAGAAAAGCCGCTGCCAGCATGAGGAGCATCACAGACTTTGTCTTTTGCAAAAGATCTACCCGAGGAACAGGGTGCAGTACATGCCAAAGCGATGTTATCCGAGCTGATAGTGAAAATGAATTTGTCATTGAGCACAGCAGATGTGATTTTACAAGCTGTCAAAAGTGTGTTTCCTGTCTTAAACATCGCGCAGAAGTCTAAGTGTTCAGGCTGCAAGAAGGCTACAGCAATGATGAAACAGATGTCTAATGACATTAGGTCTTCTCTTAAAGAAAAAATCAACAAAGATTTCCATCTTTTTTTTTTATCAATGATGGTGTGTGCAGCATGTTTGAAATGAATGATTAAAAGTTATGTGGAGTACTCTCATTTTTCTGAAAATGCACGTAGCTTTTTTTTTGTTAAACTCCATGGCAAAATTGAGGTCCCCAGGTCTGTATTACAATATATATATATATGCAACACATGCTTCTATCAGTTAAAAGATATGATTTGTTTTTTATCAGCCTCATCTGGAGATGTACTGGTACCTCAGGCCTCATCTGGAGATGTACCAGTATTGCCAGCCTCATCTGGAGATGTACAAGTATTGCCAGCCTCGTCTGGAGATGTACTAGTATCACAAGCCTTATCTGGAGATGTACCAGTATCACCAGCCTCATCTGGAGATGTACCGCCATCACCAGCCTCATCTGGAGATTTACCAGTATCACCAGCCTTATCTGGATATGTACCAGTTTCACCAGTCTTATCTGGACATGTACCAGTATCACCAGCCTCATCTGGAGATGTACCGCTATCACCAGCCTTATCTGGAGATGTACTGATACCACCAACCTCATCTGGAGATGTACCGCTATCACCAGCCTTATCTGAAAATGTACCGATACCACCAGCCTCATCTGGAGATGTACCGCTATCACCAGCCTCATCTGGAGATGTACCGCTATCATCAGCCTCATCTGGAGATGTACCGCTATCACCAGTCTTATCTGGAAATGTACCGATACCACCAGCCTCATCTGGAAATGTACCGATACCACCAGCCTTATCTGGAGATGTACTGATACCACCAGCCTCATCTGGAGATGTACCGCTACCAAAAGCCTCATCTGGAAATGTACCGATACCACCAGCCTCATTTGGAGATGAACAGGTACGAAAAGCATTGTGATTTTGAACTTACTCACGGGTTACCTCCATTATGAAATTGACCGTTTTTGTTTGTTTATTTGTTGCTTAACGTCCAGCCGACTACGCAGAGCCATATCAGGACGAAAATTGACCGCTTTTATTTTTTAAACTTTCCAGGAAATGGGATTTAGCCACCTCTAGGTCGATGTTGTCAGTCTAATGAAATTGGAGAAAAGGCACCAATGGGTGGCCGAGTGGTAACGCACTTGCGCTCGGAAGTGAGTTCGACCCTGTGTCAGGGCGTTAGCAATTTTCTCCCCCCTTTCCTAACCTAGGTGGTGGGTTCAAGTGCTAGTCTTTCGGATGAGACGAAAAACCGAGGTCCCTTCGTGTACACTACATTGGGGTGTGCACGTTAAAGATCCCACGATTGACAAAAGGGTCTTTCCTGGCAAAATTGTATAGCCATAGATTAAAAAAATGTCCACCAAAATACCCGTGTGACTTTGAATAATAGGCCGTGAACAGTAGGATATGCGCCGAAATGGCTGCGATCTGCTGGTCGATGTGAATGCGTGATGTATTGTGTAAAAAAAATCCATCTCACACGGCGCCTTGAGTCCGAGTCTGGAGATACGCGCGCGATATAAGACTTCATATAACCCATACTTGTCGGTCGCCCTATGCCTAAGTGGAATGTTTTGTATAATGGGAGCTTTAGGGCAATATTTGGCTTTAACACACACACACGTACATATATAGATTGGTTGAATTTAGAATAAAAAGAAAGTATGTAAAAGTCACAACATTCTTACACGTACTCGCATTCACTACCAAGAAACTGTTAATTTTTAGGATAGTTGGACATTAACTACAGTACCTGTGTAATCCAGAAAAACACACAAGATAAGCACATAATTGAGGCAAGTCAGGACCATTATGATGATCTGTGTCAAAAGCATCACATTTATTTTAACACGAATATTTATTGGACCATAGTGGCAGAGTGGGCGGCTTGCAGTCTCACTCAATGACAAAGTTAAGCAATGCCGAGCCTAGGCAAGTACTTGGATAAGTGACTGTCTGAGTTGTACACTGCTGTTAACTTAACGGTTGACCCCTCATGGAGGGCGGTGTCTCACTACTCTTTGGGATGAGATTTTAAACTGAGGTCTATTCAGTATTCTGAGTACATATATGCACTCAAAATCAAGCTTGGACTTGATCCTGACGCCAATGTCCAACTCGGGTCAATGCAACCCGCAGAAACACACCCAGCATGCATCATAGTCTCAGAATAATCAAAATGATGATTGTGGAGACTCAACGAAAGGCAGGTGTGCTTTGGGAAATGATTCTATTGTTATTGCAAATTTGTCTGGAAGCATGTGTCGACATAAGCTTGTATGTCTGCTTGATAGGGAATGGGATCTGGGTTGTCAGTAAAATGAAATTTGAGATTTTAAAAGAATCACCAAACCTTAGGGCGACAAAATATAAGTTGAAAGTATTGTACAATTGGAGCTTTACCTTTAGGACGACATTTGGTTGACCTAACTCCCCTGTAGGATTTAACACAATATATATATATATATGTTATAATTTTGGTCGCCCTAATCAAAAGTATTGTATAATGGGAGCTTTAGGGCGACATTTGGCGAATTGGATCTGGGTTGTTACTAAAATGACATTTTACTTTTTTGAGAATTTTTTTTTCATTTTTTTTCAGAGTTTTTTTTTATTTATACACGTTTTTATTTCTTTTTGGTACATGACATCAACATCAGACAGCAACACTTTTTGAGTCACTTGAGAAAAAGTGACTCTATGTAATCGGTCAGTGTTAGTCTGTCCGGCCGGCCGTCCGGCCGGCCGTCCGTAGACACCACCTTAACGTTGGACTTTTCTCGGAAACTATCAAAGCGATCGGGCTCATATTTTGTTTAGTCGTGACCTCCAATGACCTCTACACTTTAACGATGGTTTCGTTGACCTTTGACCTTTTTCAAGGTCACAGGTCAGCGTCAAAGGAAAAATTAGACATTGTATATCTTTGACAAAGTTCATCGGATGTGATTGAAACTTTGTAGGATTATTCTTTACATCAAAGTATTTACATCTGTAGCCTTTTACGAACGTTATCAGAAAAACAAGGGAGATAACTAGCCTTTTCTGTTCGGCAACACACAACTTAACGTTGGGCTTTTCTCGGAAACTATAAAAGTGACCGGGCTCAAATTTTATGTGAACGTGACTCCCAGTGACCTCTACACTTTGACGTCTGCTTTGGTGACCTTTGACCTTTTTCAAGGTCACAGGTATGTCTTGAAGGAAAAAAATTGAAATATCATATCTCTGAAACTATTCATCGGATTTGATTCAAACTTTATAGGATTATTCTTTACATCAAATTATTTACATCTGTATTGTGTTGTGAATAGCAATTTCTTCCTGTCCATCTGATGCCTCATATAATATTCAGAACTGCGAAAGTGACTCGATCGAGCGTTTGCTCTTCTTGTTTGAGATTTGAAAGGAAGCACCAAACTTTAGGGCGAAAGAAAATACGTTGAAAGTATTGTACAATTGGAGCTTTTAGGATAGTTGGACATTAACTACAGTACCTGTGTAATCCAGAAAAACACACAAGATAAGCACATAATTGAGGCAAGTCAGGACCATTATGATGATCTGTCTCAAAAGCATCACATTTATTTTAACACGAATATTTATTGGACCATAGTGGCGGAGTGGGCGGCTTGCAGTCTCACTCAATGACAAAGTTAAGCAATGCCGAGCCTAGGCAAGTACTTGGATAAGTGACTGTCTGAGTTGTACACTGCTGTTAACTTGACGGTTGACCCCTCATGAAGGGCGGTGTCTCACTACTCTTTGGGATGAGATTTTAAACTGAGGTCTATTCAGTATTCTGAGTACATGCACTCAAAATCAAGCTTGGACTTGATCCTGACGCCAATGTCCAGCTCGGGTCAATGCAACCCGCAGAAACACACCCAGCATGCATCATAGTCTCAGAATAATCAAAATGATGATTGTGGAGACTCAACGAAAGGCAGGTGTGCTAAGCTGCCATGGTATTATGGGAAATGATTCTATTGTTATTGCAAATTTGTCTGGAAGCATGTGTCGACATAAGCTTGTATGTCTGCTTGATAGGGAATGGGATCTGGGTTGTCAGTAACATGAAATTTGAGATTTTAAAAGAATCACCAAACCTTTAGGGCGACAGAATATAAGTTGAAAGTATTGTACAATTGGAGCTTTACCTTTAGGACGACATTTGGTTGACCTAACTCCCCTGTAGGATTTAACACAATATATATATATACATGTTATAATTTTGGTCGCCCTAATCAAAAGTATTGTATAATGGGAGCTTTAGGGCGACATTTGGTGAATTGGATCTGGGTTGTTACTAAAATGACATTTTACTTTTTTGAGATTTTTTTTTTATACACGTTTTTATTTCTTTTTGGTACACGACATCAACATCAGACAGCAACACTTTTTTTTAGATTTGAAAGGAAGCACCAAACCTTAGGGCGAAAAAAAATATGTGAAAGTATTGTACAATAGGAGCTTTAGGATGACATTTGGTCGACCTAGCTCCCCTGTGGGATTTAACACACATGCATATATATATATATATGTTATAATTTTGGTCGCCCTAATCAAAAGTATTGTATAATGGGAGCGTTAAGGCGACATTTGGCGAATTGGATCTGGGTTGTTACTAAAAAAAAATGACATATTACTTTTTTGAGAATTTTATTTTTTCAGTTTTTTTGGGTTTTTTTTATACACGTTTTTATTTCTTTTTGGTACACGACATGAACATCAGACAACAACACTTTTTTGAGATTTGAAAGGAAGTACCAAACCTTAGGGCGAAAGAAAATACGTTGAAAGTATTGTACAATAGGAGCTTTAGGATGACATTTGGTCGATCGACCTAGCTCCCCTGTGGGATTTAACACACACGCATGTATATATATATATATGTCAAAAATGGTGTGAATGTGATCATACTTTCTCCAAGTCCTTTTTCAAAAATTGACCCGATATTCCGATCTACTTACAAATACCTTTTGGGGTTTAAATTGTGATGTTTTAGTTTAAATAAAAGTTCCACATGATTCTATGTTCCGCCTTGCAAGAGACATCACATTAACTTAACTGTGAATATTTTGTTTTAGGATGAAGACTACTGTCAGGAGAGTGATTTTGATTCTGATAGCACACCTTCTTCCTGCGATTACCCTATGCTGTCACCACCTGCACAAAGGAAGAAAACTTGCCAAGGTAAAAGTCAATGAAAGAAACTGTGAGAAGTAGTAACTCACTGACTGCGACAATTCATGGTTGACCAATTTACTTAAAATTCAGCTTTCCTGAGCCAGAAACCACAACTTGGTCTATAGTTCAGGACATTTCCTAGTCGAGTTGCAATCAATTATTGTACTATCAAGGAAAAAGTTTCTTGTGTAAAGAATTTAACATGCTATACGGTGTTGTTGCCAGGCCTCGGTCTTTTGTCTGTGACGCATTTCTTTCTGATTTGACGCATTGGACCTAGCCTTGTCCGGTCGATGGACCGATA
The DNA here is from genome assembly GCF_037325665.1 of Littorina saxatilis. Taxonomy (NCBI): domain Eukaryota; kingdom Metazoa; phylum Mollusca; class Gastropoda; order Littorinimorpha; family Littorinidae; genus Littorina; species Littorina saxatilis. The sequence continues at coordinate 51,596,514 of NC_090256.1, read as the reverse complement.
GTTTTTACGTTTTGGTGGTCAACTGACCGATACATATTCGTACAAGGCGGACAAGGTCTGCAATGAATGGAATGGGAGTTGCAAAGTCGGAAAACAAACCCCGATCGAAATGCTCATGTTTGCTACGAGTGAAAAATGCACTCGGTGCCGACTCTGTGTTTGTCGTCATTGACTCTGTGTTTGTCGTCATTGACACTCGAGGCTGCGTTTACGGAAATACCCGTTCCAGCCGGTGTACCTAATTATCGAAAACGGCGCAAACAGCGGAAATTTCATCAATATAATACTACGGCATGGTAATTTGGACCTATTGTTTTTTTAAAGCCAGGACATTTGGACTTATTGGTTTTTTTTTTAGGGAGGTCCAAATGACCTATTGTCTTCTTAGGCTGGCAACAACACTGGCTATACTTTTTCCCACATAAAACAGACTTGTGCCCATTGTGATATACATTGTACTTGTTTGACAGGCATGGTTACAACAAGGCAGCAAAGTCTGGTTTTCTCGATGGCTGGTTGGCACCCCGTTGCCTTGGCACCTCAAGCAATGATGTTGCCAGCGCAGTCTGTGTCTCGTCTTACTTTTCCCAACAATGTCCAGCTTCCCACCGACCTTACTGTCCTTCAGCAGCAGCTCAGGACTACAGGTATGTTATTCTTCAGCGTGTGGCATCACCGTATTTGATCTTTTACCCTTGTTAAATGCTTCTCATTCAAGTCACTGCACAGCAGAACATGCATGCACTTTTAAAACCAGCTTGCTGCACAATTGTTAAGTACCTATTTTATGAAGCAACTGCTTGTTTGCGAAAATGAGTGTGCCTGCATCGATACTACGTGTTTATCACTAAATCAGTGTCTGATAAGACCGTCCATCCGGAGGGTGAAATGAATAGGCTAAAGTTGCTGATGCGACCCTCATTCACATTTCACACTGTTAGACTGTACGGTAGGCTACGGTTCATGTTGGTTAATAAATATTGGCTTCAAATTGGTACCCTTGAAAATGACAGAAGGCCGCCTTACAATTCTTAAACTTCTTGAGTTTCTACTTTTGTGACATGACGTGGCGAGTCTCGTATGAAGTGACGAAACGAGATCAGTTGTATTGATCTGTTCAAAGCGTGGAAAGCTCAATTTCCATCATGTAAAAACAACAACAAAGAAAAAGGCGGTTCGTGAACAGGAATTCCTTTCAAAGTTTGTGTCAGTAAAAAGATGACCTGATTTATTTCTCATCAGCCTCATCTGGAGATGTACCGCTACCACCAGCCTCATCTGGAGATGTACCGCTACCACCAGCCTCATCTGGAGATGTACCGCTACCACCAGCCTCATTTGGAGATGTACCGATAAAACCAGCCTCATCTGGAGATGACAGGTACGAAAAGCCTCGCGATTTGAACTAACTCACGGGTTACCTACTTCCTGAATTTGACTCTCCGGATGACTTTTTAACTTTATAAGCCTGTGATTAAGGTGACCCACAAACTGTTACCAGACACTCCCTGGACTTATATTAAGCCTAGTGCAGAACCGCGCGAGGTGACATGTGACTCATTTCGTGGTGGAGGGTCACATTTTAAGGATTTTTTGCATTTTACTTCAGTATCTGTGTAATCCAGAAAAGACACAAGATAAGCGCATAATTGAGGAGAGTCGGGACCATTATGATGATCTGTGTCAAAAGCACATTGAACACGACTATTAATGGGACCATAGTGGCCGAGTGGGCGACTTGCAGTCTCACTCTATGACAAAGTTAAGCAATTTGAGATTTAAATAGAAGCACCAAACCTTAGGGCGACTGAAAATAAGTTGAAAGTATTGCATGATTAGAGCTTTAGGACGACGTTTGATCAACCTAGGTCCCCTGTTGAATTTAAAGGCACACGCAGCTTCCCGTAAACCATCACAGACACTGTCAGGCTTTTACACACAGTACAAACACCCTTGCATTTCAACACTCACCACTTGAGAACATCGTAGGTGCCCTCCGAAAAGAGCGAGCACTTATCAACGAATTTATTTTTGCGTGGCCAGCCGGATTGTCTGATCAGACAATGGGATGGCTCGTTTTGGCGCTAGACCTAACTTATACTAATAAATTGACAGCTTGTTACACAAATATTCTTAAATAATTCTTTTTGCATTAAGACAAAATCAGTAAAACTCGAAGATTTTAAAGTTTAAAAACTAGCCCTGAAGCGTGTCCTGCAAAACGTGTTTCTCGTAGCAGACGAATGTTCAGCATGTCGCCAGTTTCTTTGAACGGTCAGCCGACACCATTCACTTCGTGTGACTCGCAGCCATTTGTTGCGTTTTAGATAACGTGCCATGGCAGATACAGCGAGTCGCATTGAAATCAAGGACTGACTACTAAATTGTGAGAAAAAAAGGGAAAGTAGATCACATGGGTTCACGATGGCTCAGGGGTTAGATTAACCACGAAAACAGGTGTGTGGTTTACTCGAGCTAAACAAAAAAACTGTGTCATTTAATGCTATTCACTAAATGCTATTGCAAGTGTGTTCGATAAGGTTAGAACTGCTTTTTCATGAAAAGATTTGAATCGTTCTGTAAACCATTTGGGACGGACTGGGGCTTTAACACACACGCATTACAAGTCAAATAGTGTGAATGTGATAATTTTTTCTCCTTCCTCCAAGTACTTTTAGTTTTACTCAAAAGGACCTATGACCAGATTTCCAGATCTACTGACAAATACGTTTTGAGCTTTCATTTGTGATGTTTAGATAAAAAAAAAAAAAAAAGAGTTTCACATGATGGCATGTTCCGCCTTGCCAGAGACATCACTATAACTTAACTGTGAATATTTTGTTTTAGGATGAAGACTACAGTTACGATCCGGAGAGTGATTCTGATTCTGATGGCACACCTTTTTCAAGCTACATGTACTACTACTCAATGCTGTCACCACCTGCAAAAAGGAAGAAAACATGCCAAGGTAAAAGTCCGTGAAAGAAACTGAGAAGTAGTGACTCTATGACTGCAACCTTTCATGATTTGCCAATTTACCTAAAATTCAGCTTTCCTGAGCCAGAAGCAAGACTTGTCTATAGACTATAGTTCAGGACATTTGCATATGCAGTTGCAATCAACTAGTGTACTATCAAGAAAACAGTTTCGTGTGGACAGAATTGTACATGCTCTACATTTTCCCATCTTTGTTAAAACATTAAGTCAAAATTTGACTAAATGTAAAAAACATCAATTTTGAAAACAACACTGGACAGCAATTAAAAATAGCATTCACCAAAACTGGCAACATGGTCTCAAAAGCTTCCTCACCTCATGTCTGACACATGCATGCACACACACACACACAAACACACACACACACACATACACACACACATACACACACACACACACACACACACGCATCTCTGCCTTATGCAGCTTCATTTGTTTCTAAGGAAAATGCTGGGAGTCCATGGTTTCCAGGGAAATTGTATATTTGTGAAACACGTTATTCACCAGTCTTGCAAAGACCAGGCAAAAGTTACTAAATGTTCAGTTAAGCTGCTGCAACATTCCCCCATTTTGAAATTTTTACCATGCTCCTTTTTGTTGTGAACATAAAGATCTGAACCTGGGCTTTTATTTCCAGGAAGCGATCACTTTTCATAATCGTTGATATTGGTTTTGGTTATGCCTAATATGATCACATGGTTATTCTTCAAGAAGCGTTGTTCAGTTTTCATTTTTTTTCTTGGGTAGAGCTGCTTTGATCTTTGAAAACTTTGTAATAGGATTTTTTGCATATTTTGTTTTTTTCAGAAATACCAGACAAACACGATGTACTGCCACCTGCCTCAAACGGACTGCCACCTGCCTCAGATGAGCTGCCACCTGCCTCAAATGGACTGCCACCTGCCTCAGACGGACTGCCAAACATTTCTTCCAAGAAACCGAAACGACCTTGCCTATATTGTGGCCAATTTCAAAGTGTGCTCATCAGACACTTACAAAGAAAACATTCTAATGAAGTAAGGGTTGCTGCAGCCATGAAGCTGCCTGCTTGTTCTAATGCGCAACTTGATTGTGGGCAGGCTTACCCTTTTTAAAATCAAAAAACAAGAAAGGTAGGTTGTTGGAACGTTTGTTATTGGATTTACATTAACATAAAACGTTTTAAGAGAACAGCCTTCCTTCTGTATGTTTTTGCTCATTGAACACCTTTGATTTCACCAACTCTTTTTTCTTCTTGTCACTGAGCTCTGACCGGTACGGTTGGCCTAGTGGTAAGGCGTCCGCCCCGTGATCGGGAGGTCGTGGGTTCGAACCCCGGCCGGGTCATACCTAAGACTTTAAAATTGGCAATCTAGTGGCTGCTCCGCCTGTCGTCTGGCATTATGGGGTTAGTGCTAGGACTGGTTGGTCCGGTGTCAGAATAATCAGAATAATGTGACTGGGTGAGACATGAAGCCTGTTCTGCGACTTCTGTCTTGCGTGTGGCGCATGTTATATGTCAAAGCAGCACCGCCCTGATATGGCCCTTCGTGGTAAAACGCTGGCAGTTTCTTTGTTTTTGGATTTACCCTTTTTAACGCAAGAATGGATGGTGAACCAGCCAGACTGACACTGTGTGAATGGCAAGAAGCAGAAAGCAATCATTGGGTGGTACTGGTTCAATCTCGGCAGCTAAACTAAAGAGTATGTGTGTATGTAAAATCACCCATGACAGATGTGTACTGGTTCAATCTCGGCAGCTAAACTAACGAATATCAAGTATGTGTTTTGAAAATCGTTGTCAGTATCGGATAAAGGAGAATTTCACTTGAGACTCGACCGAGGCCTGGTTTGTGTTATTATGCAAGGTCCGGTACTATGAACAAATTTGGTCAAATCCACTACAAATGTATGCGTGTTTGGCTTATTTCATAGAGTAAAAAGTTCACGCACTAAACATTTTATGTTGACCGACAAAAGTGTGCCACGTACACTCTAAATATTTGGACGCCAGATACCTCTGCAATGACCGGAACAGAGCTGAGCAGAAAATGCAATCAGGTGTTCTATCTCAGACTAATCAAAGCAGTCTGACACAAGCCTGATCACTTGGATCGTCACTAATCTATTCAAGAGTTCTGCATTGCCCATTATCTCCCATTCAAACCCTCTTTTGTACTGTGAGTTAGTAATCGCTGAACGATCGCTGTTAATGTTATAGCGATACTGGTGAAAACGAAATGTAATATTTTGAGTGCATGCAGTAATTGAAGGGCGCACAAAGCATGTGACTACCCTCCAGTGACTGCACTCATAACCTTTTGAGATGAGTGGTTGTAAGGTATTATAATAAGACTTCCTCTCCACAATACAAGTGCCTGTTGTTGTTATTCATGTTCAATTGATGGGAAGCTAATTCTGGAGGATAAATAGAAAACAATTAAGCTTTTTGAGTCACTTGAGAAAATGTGACTCTATGTAATCGGTCAGTGTTAGTCTGTCCGGCCGGCCGTCCGTAGACACCACCTTAACGTTGGACTTTTCTCGGAAACTATCAAAGCGATCCGGCTCATATTTTGTTTAGTCGTGACCTCCAATGACCTCTACACTTTAACGATGGTTTCGTTGACCTTTGACCTTTTTCAAGGTCACAGGTCAGCGTCAAAGGAAAAATTAGACATTTTATATCTTTGACAAAGTTCATCGGATGTGATTGAAACTTTGTAGGATTATTCTTTACATCAAAGTATTTACATCTGTAGCCTTTTACGAACGTTATCAGAAAAACAAGGGAGATAACTAGCCTTTTCTGTTCGGCAACACACAACTTAACGTTGGGCTTTTCTCGGAAACTATAAAAGTGACCGGGCTCAAATTTTATGTGAACGTGACTCATTGTGTTGTGAATAGCAATTTCTTCCTGTCCATCTGATGCCTCATATAATATTCAGAACTGCGAAAGTGACTCGATCGAGCGTTTGCTCTTCTTGTTTAATAGGTTACAATAATGTCATCATTTATTTCTCATTGAAAATTTCAAATCATTTTATATCATTTTGCTTTAAAAGTTGTCAGTCGTGTCTTGAAATCGATGACATTTGTTTTATGTTTTGCTTCTAATACTGAGTTCTAATGACAGAGTAAATATAGCATTGTAATTTGTAATACCATGCACAGTTCAAACTGTCAATCACGCTCCTTCCCAGTTTGTGATATGTATGTACATGAATTCTGTAAGTGGTCAATTTGTGTGTGGCATTGATCAACATTGCAAACAACACAGTTAATCTATGCTATCATGTACATCAAAATAATTTCAAAGAACTGTTCTCTGTTTTAATCTGTATTTGTTTCACTTCTCTGGGGTAAATTAGTTCCCCAATAAATCCTGTTGCATTGTAAATGCATGCCATTTATTTTCTTCTGTCTTGACTTTATTTTGCCAAAAATGTTATGCTTGGAAGAGGGCTTAGTAACTCTCTCCAAAAGGCCACTGGTTCTGATTCTACTCAATTACGATTGTTTTCTTGATAGTGTACATTTGATTGAAATTTTAACTAAAATTTGTTGTTTCTGTGCTTCATTAATCTTCTTCAATTTGAGGTATCTTGGTGTAGCTTGTGTGTTTATGACATCATTTCTGCCCTAACATTTACAATGATTTCAACATAAAAGATAACTTAAACATACTAAATATGGATCTCTATGTTGTTAATGATTAGGTGAAATGTAAGACTACCAAAATATGTGTGCCATAATTCTGCACACGATATTTTTTCTTTCAAACAAATCATTGGTAATCTGAACCGTACACTTGCAAGTGGTCAAATTACTTTTTTGTGTTCTCAAATTGTTTCATGGCAGAGATTTAAAAAGACCTCAATTAGTGTACTGTAAACTATAGAGCATTTATTGTGATCTTAGCAGACTTTCACTGTGCTGTTCTGGAAAGAACGTCGGCAAGACTATTGAAAGCATTCTGCATTTAGAACATTGACAGATCATGCAGAACACACTGAGAGCCCATAACAGCTTACTTTTTCAGTTCATTCAGCACACAAAAGATGATCACAGCAGCTAACTCTCAAAACAGAACATTTGAATGCCGTTCTCAAACTGTTTCAAATAAGTGAGTGTGTGCAATTCCCATCATGTTCATTTAGAGTGTAGTTGGGCTCCAGATCAATCCAGCATTGAGTGCATTTCTGCCATTACCTGAAAACAATAGACCTTTTGCAAGTGTATTCTTTGCAAGAACTTTATTCTTGTACATACTTGTAAGTTGTCTTTTTTTCCCGTTTTTGTTACCCTCTACAGAGAGGTCCCACTCGCAACTCTGTACGACATCCCTTTTGTCAAATCTCCCTTACTGAACAAAGTATAGTAGGTTTTGGACTCGAACAATATGGTAAGTGTAGGGAAGCGATTTAAGAACAAGTGCGCACATTAAAACATCATTGCTGAAGGTGTATGTGTATAATTTTATTCTTGTTTTTGACAAATAAATGAGCTGTTGAACAAATACACATTCGTTGACTTATCGCAGTTTGCATTGTATGTGTTAATGTGTGTATATGTACATCCTGTTATATGTTTTTCTTCTGTGATGTACTTTGCTTACATCTGCCTGTTAACATTACAACAAGGCATTCCTATTGATATGTTTAAATTTTGCAAACAGTGACCTTTTATTTCTGACTTGGGAACAACACTGATGAAAGCATCTATCATTTTTTCTGTCACAACTCATACACAAAATCTATTGCACGTTTTGAACTGTTTATTAAAACTGCCAACAGAATAATTAGTGATGAAACAGCCATGATTACACTCAACACAAAGCATCAGGAACTTTAAATAATAATGATTTCGAAAGCGGGAACTGCAGAGTTTGAGCACATAACTAAATGACAATTAAAATTGTTAAAATAATAATAATAACTGGACATTTTTAAGTGCATAACCTATGGCTCTAGGCCCTTTACAAAACTTTGTGAACAACAAAATATACAAATACTGGTCGCCTTAATATACCTTATAAATTGGTTGCCCTAAGCTACCCGAAAAGGCGTGTCGCCGTAACCCCCACTCTTGCATTATTTTCATTAAGGCGACCATGCAAAACACCTATATCTTAATCTTGACAGATTTTCACGTTCAATTCATGACAGTCGGGTGTAGGTCAATTAGCAAATGTAATTACAAAATTTTATTAATATTGCTTTAAAAACAACGGATATAGCACCGGTAGCTATAAAACCCCTTTTTACAATGGTCGTCCTAAAGGCGGATTTATACTTATATATATATATATATATATATATATATATGTATAAGTTACAGCTCCGTCCATCCATGGTATCGCCTGATATTTTGTCGAGACTGGGTCAATGAATATGATGACGTCACTCGAGGCTCTGCCGAGAGTGACGTCATTATATTCTTTCACCCCGTCGAGACAAAATATCACGCGATACCATGGATGGACGGAGCTGTAACGTATATATGGCATGACCAAAGTAAAGAGAATTTGTCATGGGATGTGGAAACAAATCATTGGAAATTCACCATGGGCAATCAACCCAAGCCTAGAAGTTGTAGAACTATATTTTGTTTCAGTCTTGGCAAGGCCAGTTTTGTCCAGTTCCGGAAAAGACATCATGAATTCATTCACCCTGCCGAGACGAAAAAAACAATTCCATGGATGAAAATGTATAAGCTTATATCCCGTGACGCATCAAAGCTAAATTTTGTTTTGAAATGTCTTCACAACGGACAGATAACTTAAAACGACATAATCGCCTTCACAAGACAGAAAAAACGCACACTTTGTTTTTCGTCTGCTACAAATCTAGTCTTGTTGGTTGACGGAGAGAATAAAGCTTCAATCGTACCTTCATCAACAGGAATAAATGCTCAATCCGCTGTCAGTTCGCAACTGAACCTTGTTTTTTTTCTTTAACTTTTTGGTTAACATTGAAACGGCAATCCAAAAGAGTGTTTTAGCTGTTTCAAGACACAGGCTTAGCTCCTTGTTTTGAGTTGCTTTTCAGTCTAAAATGACACCGGAAGCGAACAAATTGTCGCGTATACTGTCGTCACAAAAAGACGTCATGACAAACTTACACGCAAAGCGAAAGAGACTTTGACGTCATTTACTTTTGTTCGTAATTTTCCGTCTGTTCCTAGCTTGTCAGTGAAGACCTGACGTGAGTAAGCTTACCCAAAACGTCTTTGTTCTCTATTCACATTGCAGCTGTGAAATAATCAGTCTTGTGTCTCGGTCGTGTAGGTACAGAGTTTGCTTCTGCAATCATTGTGTTCGTGTTGATGACAGCTTCATAAGACAAATCAGCAAATCTATCGTGAGGAAGACGTTTATGTACAAATCACCGAACCCAACCCATTTTTTGTGTGCATTTTTCTGAAGAATAAACTGCATGTGGTTAATTTCATCCGTTTAATGCTTGTCGAAACGAGCCATAAGGCTTTAGAATAAAAGATTTCATGCATTGCTTGGCCATCTGCATTTCTGGTACGACCTTCCAGATTATCAACAGCGGGTTCATGGTCGGAATCAAGAGGTCAAATTTGCGTGGCTCCCAATCATTTCATAAAAGATTTCCATTTTCTTGTTTCTGCGGCTGCGCAAGTTATTTTGCCTGTGTCATGGCCGAACTTTAGGCCTACGGAGAAATATCGCTGGATATTTTCTCCCTAGATTAACAGAGACAAAGAAGGGAAGTCATGCTGTATTATAAGATTACGTGGTTTTTGCTTGACCATTCCGCAAATTTTGCCAGGTCGGAGGGAGTGCCAAAACGTCTTATCTGAAGATAAGGGGTTCTGGCAGGGAACTTTTGGGGATTTTGACATGACGGAAAGAGTGGCAAAACGTCTTAATATCTACAGATACGGGGTTCTGTCAGGAAACTTCTGTGGATTTTGTCATGTCAGAGAGTGTGCTAAGTAGAGGTTACATGCCGAGTCTCAGTGATTATCAAAAATAATGGTCGAAGTTAGCGGATCATGAAAAATGCGAGCTTCAGCGAGCTTTTTCATGACCGCGAACTGAGACCATTATTTTTGATAATCACTGAGACGAGGTATGTAACCTCTTTATTCCTCCTTTCTTCAGTTATTCAAAGAAAAGAGGAGTTTTTGTGCGAAAGTTTGATCGAATCATATTCACCCAACCAGTCTACCTGCGCAGGCGATCGATTAATGCGCGGTTGTATAGTTCCGTGCAAATCATTCAATTCTGTTAACACTTCTTGTCAGTTTCCATGTTTTGAACTAAAATCAAGTACACAGTTATGTTGTCATTCTGCTGTGGCGGTAAAGGCAGATAGTGTGTGTTCTGTTCATGTTTTGGTATCGCTCAGGAAATGTTCTTTCCTCGAATGTGACTAGCAGACGAAGTTTTACACCCGTGTTCCAACGTTAAAAACTGTATGAAGTTCAGTTTTCTGGGGAAAAATAGTGTATGAAACCGCTGCATGTTCTTTAAGTTGATTAAATGTTTGCAATTGATTGCGTGTGATCTGTTTATAAAATGAAATATTGTTGAAAATTGACCGTCGGATTGCAGTCTTGTCGATGCAGCCGAAATCTGGAAGGGGAACTACTCGTGTCGCTAGACAAAGTATGAGAGTTACTTTTCCTTGGAATCTTGCTAGCGATAAACGATTGTGCACGGCAGATCTGAATTCAGAAAACAACCAAACTCATGGATTTTATATTGAGATTCATGTGTTCAAGCCTGAAGTTGCCGGTTTAAATGCGGTATGGTTGTATTCTTTGCTCCAGAAATGTATATTTTGTACATTAGAGTGTTCTGAACTTTTGAGTCGCAAAAAGTAGATCCACAATGTGTACAGTCTCTACCCATGAGCTATCGAGGATTCAGGCCCGTTGTTGGGTAAGTGATTTTGGTTGTTGGGTAAGTTACCGAAAAATAACTAGCCCTACAAGTTTACAGAGAGAAAGAAGCAGAGGGGGGAATAAAACGCCGTATCTGAAGATAGGGGGTTCTGGGAAGACTATTCTGTGGATTTTGTCATTTAGGGAAGAGTGCCAAAACATTGTATCTGAAGATACGTGGTTCCGGCAGGTTTACTCTGGGGATTTCATCCACAAATGTGACTTGGTAAAACGAAGTATCTCAGAAATGTTGTAAAACATCACGATTAACGAATGCTGGTTTCGAATTCTGCGTTTCCTTCTCCTGGATTATGTTCTTCACATAGGTTTTGCTCTTGTCTTAATTTTAAAGCTCTGTCTTGCTTTTTCGATTTGTAGCGCTGTTGCAAACTTGTAAAAGGCTCTCTTGAAAAGTTTTCACAAAACGAGATACGGGGGTTCTGGCAGGGAATCCTTAGTACCTGCATAACATGAACAGGAGTATGGGGAAGTCTTTATGCCCTTGGCTGGTGGGCAAACTCCGCATATAACGTGTCATGTCAGTTCCCAGGTACATCTCCCACCGGGCTTCCCGTTTAGCTTTGTAAGTTATTTCAAATATACGTTGAAGAAATATGGCGTAGTGTCCAATTTAAGACGCCTCTTAAGATACATATACACAATTCATGTCAACTTAATCCATAGGCACGATAATATAATTTGTATCACATCACTTTTAGAAAAAGGAAGAAGATGTTTTACTTTATAAATACAATATATCTTTTTCTTTTTAATGAGTATGTTTTAATTCAAAGTTCTACGAATAAACGGCCAATCTGGATTTTTTATTCTTGGTTTATAGAAAGTTAGCAGTCTATCTGTTTTGAATTTCTATCAATTTCTAGACCAACCTGACACCGTCAGCTATCAGGAAAAGGCCACATAACAAAACATATCATCCCATCTAACACAACTTCTCAAACAAGACTCTCCGTTAGTTTAGCAGCATCTTTGTCAGAAATGTCGACCGTAAGAAGATTCCGGCCACAACTATTCTGTGGGTTCTTACTGCTGCCATTCTGTGCTAGCAAAATCCTCTCTGCGCAGCAACTGTTCCCATTGACAACACTGACAACATCCCGCCCTGACAGTCTACTAACGGACGTACACGGAGGCGAGGTGCCGGAATGCTTGGACGATCGTTTCAGGCTGTTACGAACGCACAGCACAAGACGATGTCGGAATCGCTTTGCACTGATGACGTAGAAATAGAAATTGAAGGCGTGCGTGGAATCGGCCATCAGCGAGGTGACCTGGTGCGTCAACTTGTCGGCGGGCAGGTGGCGGAGGTGTTGCAGCACTGTGGTGTAGTGGAAGAGGACGAAGTAGAGACACTGGGGCAGCACCATCAGCACGAACAGCAGGGCGGCGGCCAGCGTCATCACGGTGAAGGTCCGCTCCGTCCTCCGCGCCTCTCGGCTGGCGCGTGACGTCACATAGCACGTGACGGAGCCTTGCAGCTGCTCGCGCCGGTTGCCGGCCCTCCGGAGAGCGAGCACGAGGAAAAGGGTGATGAGCAGGAGGAGGGAGGTGGGGAGGAAGGCGTAGAGCGTCACGTTCACCCAGCTCCACACCTGATCCGCGTAGCCAGACACAGCCTGAGTCGTCCCGCACCTAAACCGGCCCACGGCCACGCCGCCTATGATGAGCGGCAGGTGCACGGCGAGGATGGCGGCCGCAAGGGCCACGCTCAACGCGCACAGTCTGTGCATGGTGAAGAAGCGCGCCCTACTGAAGGGAAGCAGCACGGCCACCAGTCGCTCCACAGCCACCAGCACCAGCACCCAGTTGGCATAGCTGCTGCACACGTTGGTCAGCATCTCACAGCGGCAGAAGTGGTCGGACAGGCGGTCCAGCGAGAAGTACAGCTGGTTCATCACCAGCTTGAGCAGCAAAGCCAGCGTGTCGGAGACAGCGAGCAGCGCCAGCAGGAAGGTGTTGGCACTGGGCGGCCTAACCAACACCGCCATGGCCAGCAGAGCTGCAATGTTGCCCGGCAGACCCACCGCGCACAGCACCTGCACATCACACGGAAGTGAACACTGAATTGATTGGTTTTGGGATCAGTTGACCCAGTGCATTTTTTTGCCTGTCTTGCCGTGAACTTCCCCCCTCCCTGTCCCCACAAAAAAAGAAATGAGAAAAGAAAAATGACGAGTTTGCAGCTAGAGCTTTGGCCACTTCATAACCTGTGCTGACCCTCACACGTGACACAAGTTTGCTTGAACTCGTTCATCCTTCAAGGTCACACAGGGGCCATATAGCGGCAGGTCGAGTAAGCTTTACTGAGTAAACTTAGGTGCTGTTCACATGTTAGACTTTCAATCAACTTTCCCCCAAGTTTTGTTGGTTTCAAGTCACCCCGCGTCGCTGAGGCCAGGTTAGCGAAAAGTCAACGGTCCCAACGATCAAGTTCCCGATTTAGCACCGACTTTAAAATTCACTTGAGCGCTGCTCAACTCCTCAGGGATTTACAAGTGACTTGCGGCATACTTTTATTATCGCGCTTCCCGATTGGGTTAGGTCTCGCCGTTACACAACGAAGGCGACCGGAGTAACCCGAATGTGCAAGCCAGCAGAAATGTTACCGAAAGTACGTCTCGTACGTGTATAAGATCCTGAAAGTTTCAAAGCAATCCACCCGGTCATTGCTGAAATACAACGTTTATTTTCATGGTACCTATCAACATTGACGCAAATTGACGTTGAAAGGAGGGAGTCTTAAAATGGGGGTTAAATTTTGCAAAGGTCATGAACCGAAAACCGAAAAATAAAAGTCGTAAAAAGTGGGTAGTCTTAAATTGGATAATCTTTAAAGGGAGGTTCAATTGTATTCATTATTATTAACAGCTGTTGTGTTTTCAGCATATTCGCAAACTTCCTGCGGAATATGGCCCGATGATCGGAATAGGGCTGTGTGAGTCTATCCAATCACAACCCCCGAATCCCTCACGTGTTTATCAGAATAGCAATATATTTGAATGTCCTCTACTGTACCTTGAGGTAGTGGCGTTGGATCAGCTGGGCGGCCTCTGCAACGGGGTCCGCATAGGCCGCGAAGTCTTCGTCTGAACTGTAGATGATCCTGGTGGTACCCACACCCTCTTCGTCATACACGTAAGTCACTATCGCTGAGAGCAAGGTCCCGTTGACATTGGCATCTTGGGAAACATTCATCTCGCCATAGGAATTCACAGGTTGTGCCAGGGGAACGTTATTCATCCTCATTCTGCTGGACATAGCTGTCACATCAATGAGGAACGACGCCGAATAGTATCTCTGAATAAACAAACCAAGACTTCTGTTCTTGGCCTTCACTTCCGGACTAAAATCTCTGACGTCAAAAGTCAAACAAAGTTCTAAAAGACGTCATAACGTAAATAATGGCGTCAGGTTAAAATTCTGTCCCTTTGCCTGCATGTCTTCTGGGGAAGTGACAACGAATTTTAGAACGAAGTTTGTTTCGTTGCCTTTAACATATCAACCGTAAAAAAGAAATTGAAAGTTCACCGCCAGGCTGTGCATGTATCGGTATTGCGTATCATTAATGAGGAACGACACCGAATAAATAAACCAAGACGTAGTAAGTGTGTTCTTGGGCCTCTCGTCCAGTGTGAAATATCGGACGGCAAAAGAGAAGCAAACTTCGAAAAGACTTTATAATACGAAGAATAGCGTCACGTTAACTTATGTAACTTCTGCTGCATGTCTCCAAAGGAACTGACGAAGACTTTCGATTCATTTTTCGTTTTGGTGACTTCGTCATGTCAGCAGCACAAAACTACTCTCAAGGTTACCACAAGGCTGTGCATGTATCACTATAGGAGCAGGTCATTAAGTGTCCTCCCGGGTCCTAAGTCTTTTCTTTTCTTTTTGTTTTCCTTTGTCACATCAGATTCTCTCGACCGAAGCTTTAGATCACAGACCCGGCTTTGCTGAATTTTCCTTGCTGTCGTCTTCTAATCTTACCAGACACAATTTGCAGTCGGTGTTGCAATCCCCTTTTTGTCCTCCACCGAGCCTTTTCACCCAATCAGAGGAAATGTTATCGCTGCCAGTCTGCTACTTGTTGTCTGCCTGTCTGCGTTCAACTTGCTGAAGCTTCAGTGTGTTTTAATCCCTGTTCGCGGGGGCAAGTGTTCTTCTTGTCCTTGTAACTGAATCAGTGGAAATTGTCTCGCGGCTGGTCTGCCATCTGTCGTCTGCCAATAATATATGTGTTCACGTGACCCAATTTTCAGCCCGTTTCAAAACCTTTTTTCATCAACTTTTGCAATGGTTCTATTCACTCAACCAGTTGGAATTTTGTCGTTGCCAGTGTGCCTACTGTCGTCTGCAAATCTGAAACGA
Organism: Littorina saxatilis; assembly: GCF_037325665.1. Taxonomy (NCBI): domain Eukaryota; kingdom Metazoa; phylum Mollusca; class Gastropoda; order Littorinimorpha; family Littorinidae; genus Littorina; species Littorina saxatilis. The sequence continues at coordinate 51,581,226 of NC_090256.1, read as the reverse complement.
TAAACGGATCTTGATAAGGTCAGTGTACCTGACCGAAGTAGTGTTTTATAATTTTACTGATTTTTGTATGTGTGGTCACATCAAGTTGTCTTCCGATTCCTTAATTTTTTTTACTCAGTTTGGGTGAGTTTTCACTTATATTGCCAGGCTGCTGCCTGCAAATTTGAAACGATAAACGTAGCTTGGTTACTTTCGTTTCGTCTTCAACCTGATGTGTGTTGCAATTGTATTCCTTCATTTATGTATCAGTTTATTTGGGTCAGATCAAATTTTGTCCTGAGTCCTTGATTGGTGGAATTGTTTTCCTATACTTTCTGTCATAAAAAGAACTAAGCACAAACGCTTAAGTGCAGATGTTTCTGATGAGACTGTTAGGTGTAAAACCAGTTATATGGCTGGGAAGGCCATCCATTTCCTGTCCAATTTCAACAGATTGATTTTGACATATATATAATGCAATGTGTGTAAAAATACAGACACCTAAGATCAAATTCCCACAAGCAAGGTTCCTGCGTTAAAATTGACAACAAATCAGAACAGCTAAAACGGAACCGTTTTGCATGTCATTGGAAAGAACAATCAAAGTTGTATCCATGACAGTCAGTTTTGATCACTTATATTGTCTATGAAAGACGTTAAGGCATGCTGGACGGCGGTGTAGGTGTTTTCCTCTGAAAAGCCATTTTAGGCGGTTTTTGACTGCAATTTTCAAATATTACCACAGTTTGGTAAGATCAATATGACGTTAAACTGAAGCAAATTGGCAGTGTGTTGCAGTTTGTTGTATGTTTGTTTGTTGTTTCTTTTGTGTTTGTTGCCGAACACTGCGCCGTTTACAAATGCCTGCTGGAAAGGTTTGGAGGAGGGGAGAGGGACTGAACAGAAGAGAGGGGTGGGGCTGGATAATGAAAGTGGGGAGGGGGGACATTAGTGAGAATAAAGCCGCTGAGCGACGCAAAAAAGTGCTTGAGGGGGGAGGGGGGGGGGGGAGGCGTGCAAGTCGAGCGTATGGTTAGAGAGGGGAGGGGGGGGGGGGGTTGTAGAGCTGCACCACGTTAAAAAGTGCACTCGCGCTCTTATCTGTCTTTACCAGCAAGGTTTGTATTACCGTGGATTTTGTGATGGCACGTGTAATATGAGAACTTGGAAATCGCGCTTTCCAGTAAGTAAATAGGCACACATACCCGTGTATCCGTTTTGACAAGATTTTATTTTATGTTATGACAGGCTAATCTTTGCGAAAACAGGTCTCCGTGTCACTTACTGCCGGAAGAGGGTCGGCACCTACCTCCTATAAGTGACTATAAGCACTGGAAGATTAAAAGAAAACACATCAAAATACGCAATAAATAAGACAACACAGCGCGTGCGTATGTGTGTGTGTGTGTGTGTTAGTGTGTGTAAGTGTACGTGTGTGTGTGTGTGTGTGTGTGCGCGCACTCACACAACTAATGATAAAAAACAACTTGTAAAATACCGTGCCCTTAAAGTCACAAACTCAAATACTGGTGGTACTTTTTACCCACATTTTCACAGATGTTTTTAGTGTAGTGCTATAGGTTATACACATTCTAGTATATCATTCATTTAGCTTCACGGGTGCTATTGAATGTCTTATTGTTAATCGCCTTTTCCCCCTTGTAACATGGCCATTTTTCAACGGAAAGCCGATCACCCGATGTTCATGTGACACTTGCGCAATGACTTTGGTTAAAGGCACATTCAGCTTCACGTAAACCATTAGTTTCTGGTCACAGACACTCTCAGGCTTTTACACACAGTACAAACACCCTTTCGTTTAAACACTCACCGCTTGAGAACATCCTAGGTGCCCTCCGTAAAGAACGAACATTTTTCGAAGAATTTATTTCGTGCAGTCAGAACGGATTTACAATGAGACTAATCGGACGCCTCGTTTTGGCGCTAGAACTAATTTTTTAAATCTAAATAATAAATTGACAGCTTGTTACAAAAACATTCTTAAATCATAAAAGAATTCTTTTTGCATCAAGACAAGATCAGTACAACTCGAAGTTTTGAAAGTTTCAAAAAATGAAGCCCTGAAGCAGCTCACGCAAGGTCGTGTTTCCCAAGCAGACGAATTTTTTGCATAGCGCTTGCTTCTTTGAAACCAACCGCCGCCGATAAGTTCGTGTGACTCGCAGTCGTTTGTTGCATTTTAGATTCAGAGGTACACAATAACGTGTTATTGCAGATACAATGAGTCGCATTGAAATCACAAACTGACGAATAAATTGTGAAAAAAAGGAAAGTGGATCACACGGGTTCACGATGGCTAAGGGGTACCGGTAAAATAAACCACGAAATCTGGTGTGTGGTTTACGCAAGCTAATTAGCCATTCAAACGAACTGTGTAATTTAATCCTGTTAAATGCTATTGCAAGTGTGTTCCATAACGTTAGAACTCATTTTTTCGTGAGAAGATTTAAATCGTTCTGTAAACCATTTGAGGCAGACTGGGCCTTTAAGCGCAAATAGCAAAGGTTGTTTGTGTGTTCAACCCAAAGTGAGAGCTCTTCTCGGGTTTCCGTTATGTATTGGATTGAACGGTTTGTGGTCTGCTGCAAGGGAATTGAAAGCACGGAAGAATAAGCGGATTAAAACAAAGACCCCCCAAAAAGAGAAACGGAGAGAGAGAGAGAGAGAGAGAGAGAGAGAGAGAGAGAGAGAGACAGACAGACAGAGAGAGAGAGAGACAGAGACAGAGAGACAGAGAGAGAGACAGAGACAGAGACACAGAGACAGAGACAGAGAGAGACAGACAGACAGACAGAGGTAGAGAAAGGGTTTGGCTCATAAATCACACGCAAAACACCTAACACTTAACAACCCACAAACAGCATGTTTGTCATTAAATTGGGATATTTTGCAACACCATTTTCAAAAAAACATTGTTTTGTTTTTCCACTCAGTGTTTTCAGTTTTAAAGCAAAGGATGCAGCTAAGATATGTTTTCTTCTCTTTTTCAGCGGAATGGCCATAAAGGTTCCCAGGGACATTTCGTAAGTTTTAGGTGGTCCGTGGTGTCTTCGACATCCTGCCATGAAGGAGTTGGCAACGAAGGGCTTGCAAACAATTATTAAATTAATAAGCACAGTTACGGAACGTTTTCAAGTTTGACATCGGTGGCGTGTCTAAATTACATCACAACGAATGCCTTAAAGATTAAATTACCCAGAAAACGTCTCCAAAATGGCTACTTCAATGCTGTTTCTTTCACTCTCGATCGAAGAGCTTTGGCGTTAAATCAGTATTGTCTCAGAGTGTTTAACGTTACAACACACACACACACACACACACACACACACACACACACACACATACACACTCACACACACACGCGCGCGCGCGCGTTATTGGATTCGTTCAAGCGTGTGTGTTTGTCTTTGCGTGTGATTGTGGAAGAGGGGGATGCAATTTTCCCGATGTAATCGGTATTTCGATAGCTCTGTTCTTATCCAAAAACAAAGAGACTGCCAACGTTCCAAAATTCAGAATCAAAAAACAAGAAAGGTAGGTTGTTGGAACGTTTGTTATTGACAAAACAATACATTCACAGATATTTAGACCCAACGATCTTTTAAGTGAACAGACAAACAAATATTCACACAAAACTTATCTTGGTAGAATCAGTTTACGTCCACTCGTCAGGAAGCCGAGCGAATGAATGTATCTGTGAACGTATTGTTTTGTCAATAACAAACGTTCCAACAACCAACTTTTCTTGTTTTTAAATTTAGTCAAGTTTTGACTAAATGTTTTAACATAGACGGGGAATCGAGACGAGGGTCGTGGTCAGGATCAGGATCAGGATCGATACATTGCAGGAACCTTTTTAGGTTATCATCGCAACGGAAACGAGAGAGCGCAACCCCAAATATTAAAAATTGTAATAATAGGAATTATTTGATCCTAGCCTATCCTCTTTTTCTTGGGAAGTCAGTTTGTGGGGCTAGGGGGGCGGTTGAAGAACAGGCAGCATCCGAGTGACACCCTCAGCCTTCCCCCACACGCAGATCCCCCAACCCCGGCCCTTAAATCCTATCCCTAACCAAATTTAAAAGCAGGTTAAAAACATTTTTGGCGCTAGTGCGGAGTGGCCGTCATGGCACCTCTGCAAATCGCTGTTAAAAATGCAGCGGCAGAGCCTGCCCGGACAACCTTCTCTTCCAAACTATTCCACTCTGCTACGGTGGTGTATGTGTGTGTGTGTGTGTGTGTGTGTGTGTGTGTGTGTGTGTGTGTGTGTGTGTGTGTGTGTGTGCGTGTGTATACAGCGATTCAGAGAAAACTACCGGACCGATTTTCATGAAACTTCACATGAGAGTTCCTGAGTATAATATCCCCAGAAGTTCATGTTTGTGATAAATGTCTTTGATGACGTCATATCCGGCTTTTTGTGAAAATTGAGGCAGCACTGTCACGCTCTCATTTTTCAACCAAATTGGTTGAAATTTTGGTCAAGTAATCTTCGACGAAGCCCGGGCTTTGGTATTGCATTTCAGTTTGGAGGCTTAACAATTAATTAATGAGTTTGCTCATTAAAGTTGTCATTACAATCGATTTCAAAAATATATAGATATGTCATGTTTACTCTAAAAATGTGCTCAGAATTACAGAAAATAGGTGTAAGTAGGCCTAAGTACTACGTTTGCACGCTACGCGGAGACGAGCGTGACTCGTGTGTGGTTAGTCGAGACTACTTAAAATATAGTCGCGGCGACGACTGCTTGTTGGTGTTAATCTGTTACTTTGATGCCGACAGCTTGACTAAATGTTGTTATATCGCTTCACGCGACTTGTTTGATTCTGTTCTTATCTCTTTTGTTTTGCTTTGTTTACGCTTTTCATCAGGGAAGGCCAAAACAAGTAACAAGTTCCCTGTATTGTCTGCACCTCTTTTAAGGGGTTACTTGTGTGTTCAAATCGCTCGACAGATACATTACACATTTTGTGCACAGGTTCCTCTAAGCAATATGGGCACATCTGTGCAAAGAAAAAAGGTGGTTGCCTTATTAACCTTTTTAAAAACAAAATTTTACTCGGGGTTGTCAAGTACGATTTTGCAAAAAACACTGCGATTCTTAACGTGATCCTAACTGACAAAAAGACATATTTAGCTCTACAAATGATAAATGAAACATTACTTTGTGTAGATAAATGAATGAAGAGTATCACTTTATCATAATACGGCACTTATCAACCTGCATTTTCAGAAAATGATCGAGGTTTCTCGAGGGCGTAGGTCTACACATAAAACTATCACGCATTTAGTAGTAAAAACGTTATTAAAAAAAAATTCGCTCGACAGATCATAACTAAATTTGAACACAGCTAAGTTCACTGTATACAGATACAATACCTGCAAACAAAATAAGTTGTTGCCTTATTGTCTACTTCACAATTATTCCTGCACCAACCCCACCCCCATATCTTGATTGACAAAAATGATTAAAACAATAATTTGGGAACCCTGTATGTCAGTTGGTAGAGCACTGGACTTGTTATCCATGAATTTGAATCAGGGGGAAGGGTTGGGGGTCGGAACATTTGTGTGCAAAGTTTCATAAAGATCTGTCCAGTAGATTTCTCTGAATCGCACATCGCACACCACACACACACACACACACACACACACACACACACACACACACACACACACATATTTATATTATATACCGAACAACAAAAGAAACGCGAATTTTCTCCAGAAAAACCTTTAATCACAATTTGAAAATTTCATTTCTCATAAACGTTACATCGGAACGAATCAAAATCATAGTGGAATGTTCTTCAAACAATGTTCTTGGATACGGCATAGTCTTTCGATGCCACGGGCAAAGGAAGCCTCGACAGATGGTCAGTATGGTGTGTGACCCCCATGGACGTTGATGACGGCCTGGCAGTGGCGCCTCATGGAGTGGATGAGTCGGTTGATGGCGTCTCTCGGAATGTTGCCCCAGGCATTGATAAGGGCTTGACGCAGTTCTACTGCAGTTCTTGGTCCTGGGCGAATCTGGTTGAGCTCTCTTTGAAGTTGGTCCCAGAAATGTTCAATGGGATTCAGATCTGGGCTGAGGGCAGGCCAAGCCCTGATGTCGATGTTACGGTGCTGCAGGAAGGCCTGGGTGACCCTGGCTGTGTGCGGGCGAGCGTTATCTTGCTGCAGCACACAGTTTCTGCTCGCCTGGAAAAAGGGCACAACATGAGGCTGTAGGATCTGGTCAATATAACGCTGTGCTGTGATGCCGTTTCCCCGACCAGGACCAAGATTGTTGAAAAACACAGGTCCCAGGGATTGGTTGACGCCGATTCCACCCCAGACCATGACATTTGGTCCACCCTGGGCATTGTGTTCCATGACGCAGTCATCAGCATAGCGTTCACCTCTTCTTGGCCACACTCTGACACGCCCATCAACATGACTAATGCAGAAACGGCTCTCATCGGTGAACAGAATGTTTCGCCATTGTCTCCAGTTCCAGGTGATGTGATCATGGGCCCACTGCTGGCGCGCCATGCGATGTCTTTGAGTGAGGACTGGTCCTCTAGCTTTGGAGGTGTCGCTCAGCAAGTCTTCGGCGTACTGTCTGGCCACAGATGGGTCTCTGGTGGTTCCCGACAGTAATCCTGGCTGTTTCATTGGCTGTATGGAATCAGTTTCTCAAATGCTGACGCAGGATCTGGCGATCTTGTCTCACTGTGGTAACGCGAGGTCTTCCACTTTGTTGTGTATCAGCAGTGCTTCCAGTGTTGACAAAACGTTGCTGAAGGCGATATACTGTTGACAGATGCACATTGAAAGCAGCTGCTACCGCTTCTGGGTCATCACCAGCCGATAGTCGACCAAATGCCCTCTCGCGTTGGTCTGGTGTCAATCTTGGCATCTTGGCTCTGTCAAAAGAGAGACTGGCAGTTAGCGTGCCATGGTCTCTTTTTATTGCTAATGCATCACAGGGGCGGATCAGTTGCTTTGTAAGGGGGGGGGAGGCACTTTGAATCGAAAGTGAATGTGATGGGCGCGAAGCGCCCGAATTTGCTAGGGGGGTCCGGGGGCATGCCCCCCCGGAAAAAAACATTTGCCCAAAGAAGCAAAATGGTGCCATCTGGTGCCATTTGAACTTAGAAATGGTCATAAAATCAGCATAGAAAAATCTTTTTTTTTCTTCTTTTTTTTCTTTTTCTTTTTTTTTCGGGGGGGGGGGCACGTGCCCCCTGTGCCCCCCCCCCCTCGTCCGCCCCTGCATCAGTGGACACATCTCACACATGAGGTTTCTCCTACTCCGCTTGCACGTGCTGTAAGCGCGCATCATGTGTATCTCGTGGAAATTGCTTGTCCCGTGCGTTGAGACAGCCACAATGGGAAAATATTCATACAACAGCTTTGTTACACATGACTGCACAACATAGCATCTATATCCCGAAAATTCTCACTCTCAGATTAACTGCAAATTTTTTATTCAAAATATCGAAAATAATTCGCGTTTCTTTTGTTGCTCGGTATATATTTATATGTTACAGTTAATCTGTGAAACCAGGGAATACGTGTATTAACTAGGTAATACATGAATTAACTGACGGAAAAAACCAGTTAATTCATGTATTACCTAAAATAGTTTCGTTAATACACGTATTCCTGGTTTCACAGATTAACTGTAACATATATACACACCAGGGTGGATCAGTTAGTTTGTAAGGGGGTTGTTCTTAGAATTCAAGAGTGTAAATCGAGGTCACTAAGCGCCCGAGACCGATCAAGGGGCTTACGCCCCCCCCCCCCCCCAACCCCCACCCCTCCTCACCCCCAGAAAAAAAAATTGCTCGTGGGATCCATTACACATTTTGAGCACATGTTTCTCTGAGCTATATGTCCAAACATGCAGCCAGAGAAAACGTTGTTTCCTTATTCACTTTCTTATAAGAATTTTTTTTCGGGGGTCGGTACCGGGTGGGCAAATATGACCTTACAGAAAACACTGTGATTCGTAACGTTATCCTAACTGATATTTTTATCTTTAGAAACGATAAGTAAAACATTCCTTTGTGTAGATAAAAGAATGGAGAGTATCACTTTATCATAATACACTACTTCAATCACTGTGCATGCCGAAAATCATCGAGGATTGTCGAGGGCGTACACCTACAATTATCACTCATTTAGTGGTAAAAACGTTATAACACAAACTTTGCTCGACAGATCATAACCAAATTTGAACACAGCTTAGTTCACTATATACCGTTACTATAACTAAGAAAACCATTGAGTGTTTCCTTATTGCTTACACCACAATTATCCCCGCACCACCCCCACCCCCATATCTTGACTGACAAAAATGATGAAAAAATTAATTTAGGAGTCAAGTAGGTCAGTTGGTAGGGAGAAGTGTGCAAAGTTTAATAAAAATCTGTATAGTAGTTTTCTCTGAATCGCAATACAAACACATACACCCAACCACTTAGTGCCCTTAGTGCACCTCGATACCCCCTACCAAGCCCCCCCCCCTCCCCCAATCCACCACGCACACACACCCTCCCCGTCCACCACTGATCACAAGCGCACAAACACACACACACACTCACACACACACACACACACACACACACACACACACACACACACACACACACACACACACACCAGGGTGGATCATGTCACGCTTCTCCATAGACTTCAGACTCTGTACGGCATCTCCGGTCCACCGCTAGCATGGCTTGAGTCTTATCTCATTGGCAGGACTCAGGCTGTGCATGTCGAAGGCCAGATGTCTGCTCCAGCCCCACTTTCTTTCGGCGTTCCTCAAGGTTCAGTACTCGGTCCCATCGTTTTCATCATGTACACTAAGCCCCTCTCCACACTGATTCAAAACCATTCTGTTTTAAATCAGTCTTTTGCTGATGACACCCAGCTGTATAAACCCAGTCCCCCTGCAGAGACACATTCCGCCATCCAGACCATTCAGACATGCATCACTGATGTTAAATCTTGGATGGTCGATAACAAACTTAAGCTGAATGATGATAAGACTGAAGTCTTACTGTGCAAAAAGAAGAACACTACATTTCCCTCTCCCCAACCTGTTTCTGTTCAAATAGGCAACACCGACATTCTTTTCTCACCATCAGCTAGAAACCTTGGATTCACCCTTTCATCTGACATGACCCTTAACAAACATATATCTTTAGTCTGTAGAGCAGCTTATTTTGAGCTTCGTAAGATCAGCACCATTCGCCACACACTCTCCTCTCAAACAACTAACACTCTTGTCTGTGCCTTTGTTCTTTCTAAACTTGACTACTGCAACTCTCTTCTCTCTGGCTGTCCTCTGTACCTCCTGCATAAACTCCAACAAGTCGCGTAAGGCGAAATTACAACATTTAGTCAAGCTGTCGAACTCACAGAATGAAACTGAACGCACTGCACAACCGTATACTTATGGAAAGCCGTTTGGCTCATAACCATTACGCGTGTAATAAAACATAAATACACGCGTAATAAATGACTAATACACGTGTATTTATTTCTTATTGCACGTGTAATTTATCTTTTTTCTCATGCTATGGAATAGCATAATGATTAAATACACGTGTAATAAATATTTCATACTCGTGTAAGAAATGATTAAATACACGCGTAATTAACATTTCATGCGCGTGTAAGAAATATTTAAATACACGTGTAATTATTTATTACACGTGTATTTAAATATTTTTTACACGCGCATGAAATGATTATTACGCGTGTATTAACTATTTCTTACACGCGCATGAAATATTTCTTACGCGTGTATTAAATATTTCTTACACGCGCATGAAATATTTATTACGCGTGTATTTAATCATTTCGTACACGTGTATGACATTTTTATTCCACGTGTATTTAATCATTTCGTACACGTGTAAGACATGATTAAATACACGTGTAATACATTTTTCATACACGCGTAAGAAATTAATAAATACGCGTGTAATAAATATTTCATACAAGCGTTAAAAATGCAGGAGTCACGTGGTTAAGCGACTTAAAAACTCGGACTGGGAATCCACATGAAAAACACTCTATGCGTCTTCATCGCCTCGCTTTGCACGCTTACAGCTCAAGATGGCGGAAGCGGCAAACGTCAATGTCACCTTAGAAGGTTTGCGAGAACAATTTAACGCCTTTGCCCAGGCTCGCACAGCATTGGAAAGGTAAGTTACTTGTTTTATCAGATGAAGTCGGTTGTTGTGCGCGCGAACCGGAAGTAGAATAGACGAGAGTTGTTGCTTTGCATGTCGTATATTTTCCGATTCAAGTTTTAAGTTTATTACGGGTGTATATAATGATTAAATACACGTGTATTTAAATAATTGCCTACACGTGCATTTAATCATTTCTTACACGCGTATAAACTATTTCCTGCACGTGTATTTAATCATTTCTTACACGCGCATGAAATATTTATTACACGCGTATTTAATCATTTCTTACACGCGCATGAAATATTTATTACACGCGTATTTAATCATTTCTTACACGTGTATGAATTATTTATTACACGCGTAAAAATGATTATTACACGTGCATTAATCATTTATTACACGTGTATCAATTATTTATTACACGTGTATTTATGTTTTATTACGCGTGTAATGGTTATGAGCCAAACGGCTTTCCATATATACTCGTAGCATCGTCAGTCCACCGCTCGTGGCAAAGGCAGTGAAATTGACAAGAAGAGCGGGGTAGTAGTTGCGCTGTGCTGCATAGCACGCTGTTCTGTATCTCTCTTCGTTTTAACTTTCTGAGCGTGTTTTTAATCCAAACATATCATATCTATATATTTTTGGAATCAGGAACCGACAAGGAATAAGATGAAATTGTTTTTAAATCGATTTCGGAAATTTAATTTTGATCATAATTTTTATATTTTTAATTTTCAGAGCTTGTTTTTATTCCAAATATAACATATGTATATGTTTTTGGAATCAGAAAATGACGAAGAATAAGATGAAATTGTTTTTGAATCGTTTAATCAGACCTGGGAACCCATACAATTTCGCCGTATTTTGTACGCATGATTGTCGAGAATACGCTCAGTACGGTCAGTGGGAAAAAAATACCACGAGAAAAATTCCTAGACTACTTTTCTTCACAAGCCCATCCTGAAGCCGATCCAGTATTTTGGCACATGATTACATCACTATATTAGCCGCTTTCAAAAAAAATATAATCGGATCGTGTCAATCAATGAAAGCAACCAGACAAACGAAAGTACGGTATTTGGCGAAATCGGCTCTGAGAATAAACAAGTGAAACAAAGAAGAAAAGTGAAAAAGTTTGAAGAAAAATATCACACACACACACACACAATTTCTAACCAACACACACATGTAGTCCCGCCCGGAATAAGCTTTTTTGGATGATTTACGACTTTTGCGCACATTTCGATCAGACGAAAACACAACATGGCGGCTCTCGCTCCTCCAACTATAGTGGTGTTTGTCGTGTTGCTTGTATCCAGGAGATAGATGTGTGTGTGTGTGTGTGTGTGTGTGTGTGTGTGTGTGTGTGTGTGTGTGTGTGTGTGTGTGTGTGTGTGTGTGTGTGTGTGCCGAGACGGAGAGAGAGAAAGAGAGAGAGATAGAGAGAGAGAGTCTTTGTGCGTTTATTAAACTAGGCAATTATTTCAGTGTACAAAGGAAGTCTAAAAAAGAAAAGTTCAAAATTGTAAAATTTAAAAACTGACGACCATTCATGTTCAAAGAAAGCTCATGGGTTTCCTATTGTGCGTCATTCGATTTTATTAGATAAAGAGAGTATTATATGACAGCATTTGAAGTGTCATTCTGTAGAATAAATCACGCTGATATTGTTGATTTACATTTTTACTTTGTTTTGTCAATATTTAGCTTGATATACAAAAAGGGTCCCTGCCTGAACGTTATAACATTTAACAGGTCACTTAGAATCCGTCCTGATTGGTCAAAAAGCCATATGGGGCACTGAATTGGTAATAATATAAGATGTTTGGTGGCTTGTTGACAGACCAGCTTTTTTGTTGGTCCAAGGGGACCATGTCGTCTTTTGTTTCATCTTTATCGACCAAGGCCGAAGGCCGCGATTGATAAATATGAGACAAAAGGCGATATGCTCCCCGAGGACCAACAACAAAATGCTGGTCTGACAACAAGCCACCAAACATCGTTTTTGTCATCATTTTGGTTGTGCAACAAAATGCACAATAACCCACAGGGAGACGATTTTTTAGAATCCAACTCCGGGCCACAAAGCATCGTCACAGTAGCACGAGATAACACGTCAAACTTGTATGTGACGTCAAACGTAGCTTGTTCCCAGACCCAGAGGTCTGGGTTATGCGGAGACATTTGCCTGTGTGAACGGTGACATTCCGGAACTAATTTTCGGCAAACTTAGTTGTTTGCAGCAATGTATTTCAATTTTTTTTCATTCTTTCTTGAAACTGTTACAGCATGATGAAAAATCACACTATAATAGGTTATAATAATAAAAATAAAAACTATCTCAGATCTCACACACTAAAAATATGATAAAAAAACAGTTCTAGAGCGACATCAATCGCAAACCAGTGGTGCACTTGAAAGCATTGAAGGTGTAAGGGAAGTAACTCGCTTCAACGCCATGCGATAGGGCACACAACGGTTCTTTCCCTTGGCCCATTAGCTCAGTTGGTTAGAGCATACATATCTCTGGTTAGAGCGCCGCGCTGATAACGCGGAGATCGTGGGTTCGACCCCCATGTGGGCCACGCAATATTTTTGATCGCAACGCAGTTTTTTGTGTGTTTCCGAGATAAGTTTTAGGTGTTCTTACTACATGTACAAACTATATTTTACTGTTTCTCAAACCCACTGTCTTTAACATTTGTTTACAGTTTCACTTGCCAATAACTTGCTGCTGATGATATCTGAATCATGTTGCTGATGATATCTGAATCATGTTCAATTAACATTAACAATGTATAATTATGCCAATTATGTTTTTCACTAATGCACCAAAACTCCATTTTCTAGACTTCTTTTTACAATCCAAGCAGTTGCTATTTTCCTAACTCAAACATTTCTCGATCAATCCAAACTATTTTTAAGCTGTGTAACATAACATATTTTCTTTCCCATTTTTTATTTTTCTATCTCGTCATTTGTTGTTGACAAATAAATATAATTATTTCATAACTCAAACATTTCTTGGTCAATCCAAACTATTTTTAAGCTGTGAGTGTGACATAAAACAATGTACATATCGTCGTCGCCATGGCAAAATTGCGCTAATGTCAAGTGAAATGTTGTTTACCTTTACTGTACCAATTGACACTAATGTCAAGTGAAATGTTGTTTACCTTTACTGTACCAATTGACACTAATGTCAAGTGAAATGTTGTTTACCTTTACTGTACCAATTGACACTAATGTCAAGTGAAATGTTGTTTACCTTTACTGTACCAATTGACACTAACGCAATTTTCCCATGTTGACGACAATATTTTATTTAAGATTGATTTCAGGATTTTGTTAACATAACACATTTTCTTTCCCATTTTTAATTTTTCTATCTCGTCATTTGTTGTTGACAAATAAATATAATTATTTTCATAACTCAAACATTTCTCGATCAAACCAAACTATTTTTAAGCTGTGGGTGTGACATAAAACAATCTACATATCGTCGTCGGCATGAAAAAAATTGCGCTAATGTCCAATGAAACGTTTAGTTTTACTGTACCAATTGACACTCGCGCAATTTTTCCATGTTGACGGCAATATCTTACTTAAAATTGATTTCAGAATTTTGTTAACATAAACATTTTCTTTCCCGTTTTGAATTTTCTATCTCCTGATTTGTTGTTGACAAATAAATGTAATTACAATACAACCATCATTGCACTTGCCAATATCTTGTTACTGGTGCTATTATCACAATGGTGTTCAATTAACGATGTTACATTTGTTTAACAATCAGTATTACATTTATTGTTTAAATGTACTTTCTTTCACATTTTGTAGTTTTCTATCCCATGATTCGTTGTTGACAAATACATGTCATTCCATTAACCCTATACATGTGTTGCATTGTTGTGCAAGATGACTGAGTGTGTGCATAATATATATATATATATATATACATGTAGTCCATTTCAGAACATATTTACCATAAACAAAACCCTCGCTTGCATAATATTGATCGGGAACAAAACAAGATTTTTTCCTTCAAATAACTTGCGTTATTTAACAATTTCACTATTTCACGCTAGCACTCGGACAAGTGTCACACACAAACACCCTGCCATGACTGTTTTTTGAAGAAACCACTTTGACCATACACCAGTTAACAGTTTCGGCACTTACATGGTACAAAGAAGGAAAACTCACGTGATACCCAAAGCGATTCTGGTTGGACGAGAAATTTCGACGAGCAACCGCTGCATCGTCTGCTCAACGTGATGGAAGCAATTGAACGGGACGGTGTGTTTTCCTCTACGTTATAACAAAAACCTCACGTTACATCCGAATTAGCGATGGCGTCAACATGCTGTGTTATTGGTTGCAGTAATGGGAGTGACCGACTTAAAAAATGGTGGTCGGAAGATTGCAAAATTCATTACGTGCCTCGACGGTCGATAGTGTGTGGTTGCGAACCACAAGTTCAGGTAGGCATTTGTTATCGCCTGTGTGTCGTGTTTTGACAAACTTTTAGTACGACCGATGTGAGCCGAATTTATTGGGGAAAGTTCAATGAATGCAAAAAGGTATGCCAAATAGTAGTGTGTCATGTTTCCTTTGCGTTGGGTTGTGGTGAATACACAGCGGTTATCTGTTTGCGAGTTGCCTGGAACACGGTTTTTTAATAACATCTCTCGATCTTCACATATTTTGTCATGTGAATAAGAACAGAACAAGTTCGTCAAACATATTTCTTATTTTATCTGCATTGAATGAATTTACAACGTCCTTCTTGTTAATTGTTTATTCATAAAGACTACTTGTACTGAAGACAATGTTTCCCCCTTTCAACGGGTGGAGTAGTGCGCCGGAGTAGTGTCCCTTGCGTAGAAACGTGGGCGAATAACACGATCTGCGCATGCGGTGAAATCAACCGGAAAAGGAACAAGTCGCGTAAGGCGAAAATACAATATTTAGTCAAGTAGCTGCCATTTTTCAGCAAGACCGTATACTCGTAGCATCGTCAGTCCACCGCTCATGGCAAAGGCAGTGAAATTGACAAGAAGAGCGGGGTAGTAGTTGCGCTAAGAAGGATAGCACGCTTTTCTGTACCTCTCTTTGTTTTAACTTTCTGAGCGTGTTTTTAATCCAAACATATCATATCTATATGTTTTTGGAATCAGGAACCGACAAGGAATACGATGAAAGTGTTTTTAAATTGATTTGGACATTTTAATTTTGATAATAATTTTTATATATTTAATTTTCAGAGCTTGTTTTTAATCCGACAATAACATATTTATATGTTTTTGGAATCAGCAAATGATGGAGAATAAGATGAACGTAAATTTGGATCGTTTTATAAATTTTTATTTTTTTTTTACAATTTTCAGATTTTTAATGACCAAAGTCATTAATTAATTTTTAAGCCAGCAAGCTGAAATGCAATACCGAACCCCGGGCTTTGTCGAAGATTACTTGACCAAAATTTGAACCAATTTGGTTGAAAAATGAGGGCGTGACAGTGCCGCCTCAACTTTCACGAAAAGCCGGATATGACGTCATCAAAGACATTTATCAAAAAAATGAAAAAAACGTTCGGGGATTTCATACCCAGGAACTCTCATGTCAAATTTCATAAAGATCGGTCCAGTAGTTTAGTCTGAATCGCTCTACACACACACACACACACACGCACACACGCACGCACGCACACACACACGCACATACACCACGACCCTCGTTTCGATTCCCCCTCGATGTTAAAATATTTAGTCAAAACTTGACTAAATATAACAAGTCGCGTAAGGCGAAAATACAATATTTAGTCAAGTAGCTGTCGAACTCACAGAACACGTGGAATTGACAAGAAGAGCGGGGTATTCGTTGCGCTGAGAAGGATAGCACGATTTTCTGTACCTCTCTTTGTTTTAACTTTCTGAGCGTGTTTTTAATCCAAACATATCATATCTATATATTTTTGGAATCAGGAACCGACAAGGAATAAGATGAAAGTGTTTTTAAATTGATTTCGAAAAAAAAAATTTGATAATAATTTTTATATATTTAATTTTCAGAGCTTGTTTTTAATCCGAATATAACATATTTATATGTTTTTGGAATCAGCAAATAATGGAGAATAAGATAAACGTAAATTTGGATCGTTTTATAAATTTTTATTTTTTTTTACAATTTTCAGATTTTTAATGACCAAAGTCATTAATTAATTTTTAAGCCACCAAGCTGAAATGCAATACCGAACCCCGGGCTTCGTTGAAGAGTACTTGACCAAAATTTCAACCAATTTGGTTGAAAAATGAGGGCGTGACAGTGCCGCCTCAACTTTCACGAAAAGCCGGATATGACGTCATCAAAGACATTTATCAAAAAAATGAAAAAAACGTTCGGGGATTTCATACCCAGGAACTCTCATGTCAAATTTCATAAAGATCGGTCCAGTAGTTTAGTCTGAATCGCTCTACACACACACACACACACACGCACGCACGCACGCACACACATACGCACATACACCACGACCCTCGTTTCGATTCCCCCTCGATGTTAAAATATTTAGTCAAAACTTGACTAAATATAAAAAGACGTAAACATGCCGAAAAACGATATGCGCATCACCCGGAAAAGGAAATAAGTCGAATCTGCTCGCGATAAAAGAAGTGCGCATGTGCGAGATCTAAAATGGCCGCGGAACTGTTAACTGGTGTATTCACCTAAAAATTACATGAAGGAACGTCTGGGAACCTGCTGATTTGAATCAGCAAATTTTCTTGTTGACGCTTTTCTTCCAGTCTGAAAATGTACAGAGCTGCGATCATACCTGTGAATTCAGTAAGTGTTGAGCATATTTCTTTTCTTTTAAGTGTTTATGACTTTTCGTTGTGGATATTGCGATTACAGAGATAAGTTGCAAATTGACCATGAGTCGCCGCGGTAATTATCAACATTGATTGGGTCTTTGAGAGTGAATGCTTACAATCGTTGTCCTCGGAAACACAAATCCAAAGCCGCGATGGTTCCACACATCAAACAATCAGCCTGATTGGCTTTTACTTTGACAATCCACGTTTCACATCAGAAAGCTCAAACCCATTCACCACCTCGAGTTATTGCATGGGGAACATGAGATTTATTTACCAGGTGTTTGTGAATGAAAACTCGTGAAAATGATGACAATATTTTTTACTCACCTTGGTACATCTTTAAAACTAGTCTCTCTCTTGGCAGTAGAACAAATGACACCACAAACAATAAACTAGCACTTAATATAATCAAAACAGAAGGTACAGCCATTTCACAGCCGCACTGCACTGCACTGAACAGCGTTCATACCGGACACTGCGTGGAAAATTAAATCACAGATCGAAGCAAGCAGCCTTTATACCAGCAGAAAACAGGAAAACGTCGCGCCCAGAAACAGATGTCTGTGGCCGCACACTGCACAAATGAAATTGCTTGTGGCAGATCCCTCGCTTGTTCCCAAAATGCTGTTCTCTCTCTCTATCTCTCTCTGTCTCTCTGTGTCTCTATCTGTGTCTCGCTCTCTCAGTCTCTTTTCTCTCTCTCCCTCTCTTTTTCTCTCTCTGTGTGTCTCTCTCTGTCTCTGTCTCCTGCTCTCTATCTGTTATCTCTGTCTCTGTCTCTCTCCCTCTCTCTGCCTGTCTCTCTCTCTCTCTCTCTCTGTCTGTCTGTCTGTCTATGTCTGTCTCTGTCTCTCTCTCTCTCTCTCTCTCTCTCTCTCTCTCTATCACACACACACACACACACACACACACACACACAGCAGCATAAAACTGTCAGCGATTGCTGAATAAATCTGGACTGGACGACGCAGCCATTCCGGTGGCGAAAGACTACGCCGGCTTCCGCCCACGGGAGCTGGAATTGGGCTAAACATCTGGAATTAGTCTAACATTTTCTGTCTTCCCTGCGCAGTAGCTGACGTGGTTAGAATTGAAGGGAATGCGGGTGGGGGGGGGGGGGGGGGGGGGGGTGTTACTTTTTTGCGTTTGTGTTCCCTAACCCCGTCCGGTTTTCTTTGTTTTTCTCTGTATACGTTTGGGTGTCTGTCTACTCGGTGTCTGTCTATTCGTCTCTGACTCTGTCTCTCCGCCGTCTGTCCCCCTCTGTGCCTGTCGCTCTCTGTGCCTCTTTGTGGCTGTTTGTATGTCTGTCTCTTTTTACATTTAGTCAAGTTTTGACTAAATGTTTTAACGTAGAGGGTGGAATCGAGACGAGGGTCGTGGTGTATGTGCGTGTGTGTGTCTGTCTGTGTGTGTGTGTGTGTGTGTGTGTGTGTAGAGCGATGCAGACTAAACTACTGGACCGATCTTTATGAAATTTGACATGAGAGTTCCTGGGTATGAAATCCCCGAACGTTTTTTTTCATTTTTTTGATAAATGTCTTTGATGACGTCATATCCGGCTTTTCGTGAAAGTTGAGGCGGCACTGTCACGCCCTCATTTTTCAACCAAATTGGTTGAAATTTGGTCAAGTAATCTTCGACGAAGCCCGGACTTCGGTATTGCATTTCAGCTTGGTGGCTTAAAAATTAATTAATGACTTTGGTCATTAAAAATCTGAAAATTGTAAAAAAAAATAAAAATTTATAAAACGATCCAAATTTACGTTCATCTTATTCTCCATCATTTTCTGATTCCAAAAACATATAAATATGTTATATTTGGATTAAAAACAAGCTCTGAAAATTAAATATATAAAAATTATTATCAAAATTAAATTGTCGAAATCAATTTAAAAACACTTTCATCTTATTCCTTGTCGGTTCCTGATTCCAAAAACATATAGATATGATATGTTTGGATTAAAAACACGCTCAGAAAGTTAAAACAAAGAGAGGTACAGAAAAGCGTGCTATCCTTCTTAGCGCAACTACTACCCCGCTCTTCTTGTCAATTTCACTGCCTTTGCCATGAGCGGTGGACTGACGATGCTACGAGTATACGGTCTTGCTGAAAAATGGCATTGCGTTCAGTTTCATTCTGTGAGTTCGACAGCTACTTGACTAAATGTTGTATTTTCGCCTTACGCGACTTGTTTTTTCTGTCTCGCCGGCTCTCTCTCTCAAACGATATCAGCATTCGCCTAAACGGCTCGACATGTTTTGTTATCATTTGCTAACAGTCAGCATAATAATTAGAAACTAGATGATTACCCGCTTCGCCGTGTACCGGCTTCGCCGGGAAAAAGTAGAGCCGAATACCCGGCTTCGCCGGGGTATCCGGCTTCGCCGGGAAGAAGTAGAGGAATACTCGGCCTCGCCGGCATGAAAGCGTTGTGGACAGTGACCTTCTAAAAATAGTTACGGGAATATCCGGCTTCGCCGGGATGAAAGCGTTGTGGAAAGTGACCTTCTAAAAATAGTAACGGGAATATGGATTGACGCCACACGAAGGAAGGGAGATAAACGCAAAACACTGGAGAAGATAAGGAAGAGTTACTGGGAATGGATCTGGGAAGATGAACAGAAAAACCAAACTCGGTTCAGCGCTGCGCGCTGAGAGCACGTGTTGAAAATTCTCATCGACCAGGTTGTGTCCGGGGTCTACATGAATATGCACACCAAATTTGAAGCAGATCCATCGAGAACTTTGGCCGTGCATCGCGAACACACACAGTATTGACACAGATTGTGTTCGATAATTCAAACTAAGTTTTCCTTGTTGTTTTTCTCCTTTTTCTTTCCTTTTTTTTTTCTCTTTTTTCAAAAAATGTGTCGCATTCAGATCCATTCCCAGTAACTCTTCCTTATCTTCTCCAGTGTTTTGCGTTTATCTCCCTTCCTTCGTGTGGCGTCGATCCATATTCCCGTTACTCTTTTTAGAAGGTCACTGTCCACAACGCTTTCATCCCGGCGAAGCCGGATATTCCCGTTACTATTTTTAGAAGGTCACTGTCCACAACGCTTTCATCCCGGCGAAGCCGGGTATTCCTCTACTTCTTCCCGGCGAAGCCGGGTGTTCGGCTCTACTTCTTCCCGGCGAAGCCGATATCCGGCGAAGCGGGTAATCATCTAGTATATATATATATCGTATAAAACGGCTGACAAAAATTAGTTATATATGTCAATCGGGTTTTTGCAACCCACACAGTGATGACGTCATTCAGAAGGTTGGTACCCTCACTTCAAGTATTGGAAGATTCTAATCTCGGGGGGAGAGCAGGGGTCACAGCTATTTTAATTCCAATTGTATTTTTATGTCATTCTGGGTCGATCTTGCCATACAACGACAAAAAGTTGCACGCGAGAAGCCTTTGTCCCTAAACCACCGGAAGCAGAAGAGACGCCGTCGCCGCTTGTGGCCATATAATCATGACATAACTGTCGTGACCAGAGTGGGTTTGTTGAGGTCTTTTCGACCCCTCCCGCCAGACACAGGAAGAACAATCAGCTGAAGCCATTCAAGTAGCTGTCACACACACGCTGCAATTGTTTGATTGTTATGAATGTATGAATGACAAAGAACAAATGTTTATTTTTGAATGTTTTATGTATGTTTTATTACGGACACAAAAGCTCAGCAATGCAATTTCTCTTTTAGAGATTAATAAAGTTTATTGTATTGTATTGTATTGTATGCCTGTGGGTGGCTGCCCTGCGATACCCTATGGGGACACACTGTCTGACAATGACAGCGGAAAGCGCAGCAGGAAAAGTCGAAGCCCGGTTTCAAGTTACCTCCGTAATCATCAGTGTTTCCTTGAACCATAAATTAACTACGTTCTCAGCTCATAGACGCCATGGGGCCCTTTCGCAAGCGAGACCAAGCTCAAGCACTCAATCTAACCTACCTTTCACAAAGAAGTAGAACAAAAACCAATTTGTTCGGCTAAGAGCTGGAAAAGATAATTCGAACGGTGCATTTGTGTATAAGCACTCAATGAAGCTTACATTTCACTCAGAAGTGGAACAAAAAACTTGTTCGGCGTAAGTGCACAAAAAGGGAATACGTGTAAATGGGGCTTAACTAGCGATCTTCACAGCGCTGGCACTCATTAACGATTGTGAATTTTTAGTGATTTATTGACCTTGAACGTGAATCCTATTCAGCTATTAAGCCAAATACAATCTTTTCAGCAGCGACAACAAAGTTCACGTACTCGAACATGTATATTAAAGAGATAATACCCAAAGAATAAGGCCTGAAGGTCGCTTCTAAAGTTATACCATACAATTCTGCGTTACAAATAATGCTACAATAAAGGAAGACAGCGTTCACTTTGGAAAAGAAAAAGGTTTGAAAGCCCAATTAATTGTCGTGCATTGGGCAAAGAAAGAGCACTCTTTGTTGGGTTACTTCCACTGATCGAAAAAATCTCCATTCTTAAACTCAGGAGGCGTAGCTGGGTTTCGAACCCCGAACGTTCCACAGTGTAAGGCCGACGTTTTAACCACTAGACTATAGCGATCCTTGGTTACGCTCAACAAGAATCACGATTTACAAGTTCTCCAATTCAGTCTAGAGACATAGTGCTTGCTGCCGCGCAAGCCGAATTTTTTTCATCTTTATCTATGCTTGCCTGGCGGCAAAAACACTCCGCGCGGAGGTGTTTCCAGACACATCGTACCTAAGGTGAATTGGCTTTGCTTCTCTGCAAAGGAATATCTCGGAATTACAGACTAAAGAAACGAGCCTTTTAGGGACAATTTGGTTGAGCTGTCATGCAATCCTTTAAGATTTAGAGAAATAATTTTTTTTTGCAAATCATAGCAGGAAGAAGCATCTTTTTGCGTGTAAAACAACACGTCTGTGCTGTGTTTGTTTTTAAAGGGATGAGTCCATGCAAACCGTCATATTGCAATTCTTATTAATTGCCTTTTGTGTCTGTGCTTCCGTATCTAGTTTTCCATTTTGTTCTTGTTCTTGTCTGTCAACTTCTTGTTTTTGTCATTCTTCTTCTAGCTCTTGTTCTTCCTTTTCTTCCTTTTTCCTCCCCCCCCCTCTCCACCCTTCCTAAATCACAATATCAATCTTCCCATTCTTTGTGTCTATGTTTTGAAAAGAATAAATCTGTTCGTGTGATACCATAACACGCGTCCTGTACTTGGTGTTTGCCCAAAGCACGACAATCAGTGAACTAGCTGTGTGAATAATTTAGGTAGGTACGTTGGTTAATGGACTGCTTCAAGGTCGTACTGTACCATTCTGAAACGTTGTCCAATTGTCCTAAGGCGAGTCTTCAGAGAGCGGTTTCTCTTCGGAGACATGGCCATTACGTACTTTGATTGATGGACTGCTCCAAAGTCGTACTGTACCATTCCGAAACGTTGTCCAATTGCCCTAAAGCGAGTCTTCAGAGAGCGGTTTCTCTTCGGAGACATGGTCATTACGTACTTTGGTTGATGGACTGCTCCAAAGTCGTACCATACTGTACCATTTCGAACCGTTGTCAAATTGCCCTAAAGCGAGTCTTCAGAGAGCAGTTTCTCTTCGGAGACATGGCCAATACAAGGTGTTGTCTTTCTCGTGTAAGCCATCATAATCCTCTTCTTGTTCTTCTTGTTCTTGTTCTTGTTCTTGTTCTTCTTATTCTTGTTCTTGTTCTTGTTCTTCTGCGTTCATGCGTTGTATCTCCCGCTTACTCGTGTCAAGTTACTTCTATGACCGTTTTCTGTAAACAATTAACGAGTATCCTACAGCAGACGATGCAAATGAAAGTGCATGCACTAACAGCAGTTAGAAAGCGAGTACCAGACCACTATGTCCCAAAAGGCGATAGCCGTACCAAATTATCGAATTACTGAAACTAAACATGCACAAAACATAAGGCAAAAGCAATGCCACCATTTGTTAATCGCAATCAGATGTTCCAACCAATTTCACACAGTGAGCATGATGACAATTGAAGGCTTGGGGTTTCAGAAATTCGACCGGACGGCAATCAAAACAATTAGGCCAGTGAAATATAATCAAAAAGCATTGATATACTTTCCAAGATAAGCAGTTCCTTGGGCCCTGACAGAGTGTCCCCGTGTTTAATGGGCGGAGAGAGAGAGAGAGAGAGAGAGAGAGAGAGAGAGAGAGAGAGAGAGAGAGAGAGAGAGAGAGAGAGAGAGAGAGAGAGAGAGAGAGAGAGAGAAGAGAGAGAGAGAGAGAGAGAGAGAGAGAGAGAGAGAGAGAGAGAGAGAGAGCGTGTTTATCTCAACTTTAAAACAAAGTCAGATAAAGGTGGGTGTTGTGAATATTGTCGAAGTCAGAGGATCATGCAAAATGCGAGTTACAGCGAGGTGCTTGTTTCAGTTGGTAGTGTTTGTATTGCGCTGACCAAAGTCTATTTCGATATCGGTGATCAGTATTGAACGTTTGAACAAGCATCGAGAAGCCAAACTCCTTTGCAGATGTCTTGGCAGTATTGAATAGTTCTCGTTACCTAGTTTAAACTAATCACTTACCTGTCATTATGATTATAATAGTCGACGAATTGTCCTCATATAACCTCCTCACGCACGTGGTGCACCATACTGGGCACCCGTCTCTATTGTTCCGTATTCTTTCTGTCCCAGAGAGAGCAATAGCTTCAATATTCCACACAAAAAATAGAGGTGGAATGACGTAAAAGCACATTTGACACAAAACCAAATAAAGACATTTTCCCTGAATCTCTTTCAACTTCACTCCATGAGCTGGACTGCTTTTAGTATGCAGTCTGTAGTCCGAATGCCGGCGAGTGTCTCTCTACAACAAGGCAACAAGAGCTGACAATTTCACAGCCCATAGCTGATGCATGACATCTAATCGGAACCATCGGTGGGAGGAAGGAAAGCGTGCGTAATTAGAAGCATTAGGCAATTACGGCCAGACTTTGTCAAGATAAACCAGAACCCATTTTTTTTATAGATTTTTTTGGTTATGTCTTCGAGTTTGCGGCGCGGTAATAGTTTTATCATAATTATTTTCCATTGTCGTCCAGAGTCGTCTTTCTTGATAAGTTTCTTGTTGCAACTGTTGAGTTGTATAGGAGTCCTGTTGTGACACCATGTCAGTTATACGCTGTCCAGAATTGACTACTCGAAGGTCAAGGTCACTTGAAGGTCTCCAATGCTTGAATGCTTTCTCAGATGTATCTGACATGACACTTTCTATAGTTGCAAAATTAAAACAAGTTCATTTATAAAACAATGTATTACTGTGGCCGTCTTATAAGGTAAAACGAGGCTGAACTGAGTGCTCTTAAAAAAAACAATCCGAATAGCACCATCTGTAGCTTCTTAACCAAAACACTTTCAGATTGACTTCTTGTCACCAGGGCTGGGATTCGAACCCTGAACTTTCCACATCGAAAATCGACGTCTTTACCACGAGGCCATTGCGCCCGTCACCACAGATCTGTTGAAGCTTTTGCGCGAGACAAGAGCATCCTTCAAGTTAATGACCTACGATACCGATGCCTGCACAGCCTTGCGGTGACCTTACGACCTTATTACGGATTGACTTCATGTGAGGTACAGTAGTGGATGGACTTGCTGGTCTTCCTCTGTACGATGCCTGTCCATCTGTGTTTGCACTACCGTGGTACAAATAACCACTCTAACCACTCTAATACAGAGGATAATGCGGCGAACAGACATTGTAAAAACAGCTTAATACATCATTGAGGGAAGAAGGCTGTAAGGCTGTTCTAAACCTGAAAAGCGTCCACCCGCGATAATCACCCAGACACTCACAATTCTTATTTGTATGTTAAAAGCATGTTTTCTTCTTGGTGTCGAAGAAAGTATCAAATTCGGAGCTTTTTTGCTAGAGGGGGCCCGAAGAACATCTTATTTTGGGTTGTTTTTTTGCGTGTTTGTGGGATTTTCCCCAACGTCAGTATATGCTCTTCCACTTTTTTTCTTTATCTGAACGAGAATTTATTTTGTGTTATTGATGATGTTGGAAAAGTTCAAGTACAAAAATTAATCTTAGTCGCCTGTAATAGCATAGTATACATATAAACACGGTGCTTTACATGTACGTTTACACGGGAAGAGATGTGCCTGTGGCAGACTTTTAACAAATCGTATTGTGTTTGTTTACTTGTTTGTTGTTTTTTCACCAAGGTCTATGTTTCTCCGCCTTTTATATCTTTCTCTGGGCGAGAATCTTTCATTTGCGTCAAGCGTAGCGCCAGCTGTCTCGACTCGGTGTCAAATTCGAGGGTGACACATTTCTTTTGTTGGCTTGGCTTTTTGTGAGTGCGTGTGTGTGTGTTTTCGAAAACTGTCTCACTATATCCGTGTATCCACCAGGGCAGACTCAAGTTTCGTTTCTTTTGTTGAGGGTCAGGAAATCTGGAAACTAAAGCGCGCCCACGTCCCCTCCCCCCCCCCCATCCCCCCTTTCCCCCCTCCCTCCCCCCCTATTAAACACGTAAAGATACGCAGACACTGACAGATACCGAGCTCGAGTGTTACATTCAAAGCCACACACAGACACATACCAACGTTCACATGCAGGCCGATATACACACACACGCACATACACGCGCACACACGCACACACACGCACACACACACACACACACACACACAGACACACATATACACACACACACACACGCATGAACGCACGCACTTACATCAACGCACGCTGACACACACACACACACACATACACACACACACACACACGCACACACGCACGCACACACACACACTCACATACCCACTCACACACACATACTGTTTCCTCTTAAGCCCTTTCTGATCCACCCATATACGTATTCCTCCTGTCTTCAGCTCACGCACGCAATTACAAGACAAATCAACATAAAGTTCTCCATCGTTAAGAGTCTGCACACACACACACACACACACACACACACACACACACACACACACATAGACACACACACACATAGACACCCTCACACAAATCACACGCACACACACACACACACACACGAACACACACACACACGAACACACACACACACACACACACACCAGACGCACACACACACACACACAAACTCACACACGCACTGACATACTCACTCACACACACATACACACACACACCCTCTTAATCCCTTCTCTGATCCACCCATATACGTATTCCTCTTGTCTTCAGCTCACGCACGTAAATACAAGACACGGAACTTAGTCGATAAATATCGACAGGGGGCCGACAAATGGTTTAAATGTGAAATGTGTGTATATGGGTGTGGGTCTGAAACAAACAAACAAACAAACAAACCATGTTAACCCCCCCCCCCCTCCCCTCCCACCGCTCGCGGGCTGAACGACTGACGTCACATGTCGCTTCGGTCTTTTCGGGAAGAACACCTCACGTGTACATAATACACACTTCGATCGCGTAGCACTGCCATTGCACATTTTCGCAACGAAAACCGTGCTACTGTTTCTTGTGTGTTAAATGTGACCCTCCACCACGGAATGAGTCGCATGTCACCTTTGCATGATTTTCATATTTTTACATTTTCCTAAAGAGTTTGTTATGCTCTATCCAGTGGTGAAAACCGTTTTAGAAAAGAGCGGAAACTGTTTGAGTTATACGCCTGTGACTAAGGTGACCCTCACACTGTTACCATACACTCTCCGGACTTATATCAAGCCTAGCGCAGAACCGCGCGAGGTGACATGCGACTCATTTCGTGGTGGAGGGTCACAAATCTGAAAGCAATATAAGTGAACGAACAATTGAAAACTGATATCACGTTACTAAACTCTCAAAAGTAATAAATTACTTCTGACTGCGGTACACAATACATTTTCAAAGCAATTTTTATTATTTTTAAGACATAAAAAATACAACGGAAGAAAAATACAAGCAATAACATTTTTTTTTTATGTAGACTAATACTGAAGCTCTCTCTTTCTCTTTCGTATGCTGGATTCAGGTGCACTTACTCACAGTTGCAGACAGATACAAACACGTGTCGAGCGTAAAACAAAAAGTGAAACTAGAGAATAACATGAACCTGAAAACTTTTAAAATATTTGTACCCAGCACCAAGAGAGATTATTGCACAAAAATGTTTTACTACAAAGTGTCTGTGTTCTACATAAGACAGGAGAATTTACACAGCAACAGAAAACATGCTTGTAAATCACTGAGCACCAACAGTTAAAAATCACTCTCGCTCACCTCATGCAGACTGAAATGCAAACCTGCACACATACATGTATACACACAAACAAGGGGGGAGCATCCGTGGACTGGCACTAATGATATGATCAACTGCATAGGTAGCTAACTTTGCCCGTCTCACACCTTGTTAATGTTAGTGTCACTGGTACATGCTCTTCTCTTTGCACCCGCGCTGCACTTTGTCCATCATTGTCCTCAGCTTGTGGTGGACTCGGATTTAAAAAAAAAAAAGCAGGACAGCATTTTCGAAAACATCTTCTTGCACTTTCAGAGAAATGTCAAATGCATAAACTGTGTCATAAAAAAGCACAGGCACTGTATCATTGGTTTGGCACTGTTGCAGAAAGTCCTTGTCATCAGCTTTCATTTTGGCAGAGCAAGCGACACCCACAGTCCGACGAAAAATGTCCTCCATGTCAAGGAACATTTGCACAATGTTGTCTTTGACAAATGTCAGTCCTCCTCGGTTAAGCACCGTTGTCATGTCAGTTGAAGAACCACAATCACTTTCTGACAGCTCACTGAACCTCAGTGCTTCTAAACAGCGCAGTTTCTCGTATCTGTATGCACCTTTCTTGAGGCCCCAAACTTTCTTTTTTAGTTTCTTCACCACACTCCCAGCAACATACCTGATCACATCCTTCTCCTCCTCACACACTGGTACCGGTCGGTCATTCGCTTTGTCTTCCTGTTTGCACCCATAGGTTGCTTCGACCAGCCTTTCAAACATCCTGAGGCAAATGGAAGCTGGTGCATGAGTCGACTTGGTGATCTCTGTAATGCTTGCATGGCTTGCGCAGTACAATGCAAAATACTTTGAGTAAGCCTTTTCCTTGGCCGCGTTCCGGAACTTCCCTCTTGGACCAAGGCATGACCTGAAGTTTGTCCCGAAGAACAGCACTTGTCAAACAGACCACACAGTCTTACACTTGCACACATACAATAGAACCCCCTTTTTATTACCTCAAACAATCTGAGAAAGCGGGTCTTTAAAAGGAGGCAGTCTTAAAATGAAGGCAAATTTACAGAAGTTATGCACAGACAAACTGACAAAATAAGGTCTTAAAACTAGAATAAAAGGGAGGGATTTTCAAATTTGGGGGGGGGGGGGGGGGGTGTTCCACTGTATATATATATATATATATATATATACATTAATAGATTTTTATTAGTCCATATCTTGGGATAATTCCCTGCCTCGTATAACTTTAAAAGAAAGGCAAACACACACACCATTGTATCCAAAAAGAACACTTGCACATTGACAAGTCTGGAATGTGTACGCGAATGATCAACAATAATTACACGTATGCCATACTTGTCATGTATATATGACAGCTTATTCTCAGCGTAACTGAATAACTTGAAATTTAAACTTGAAATTGTTTTACATTATAAGCAAAATCGAAAACACTACTCCAACAAACGTGTATTCATTCATACAGTGTTTCCCTAAACACTTACAGTCCAAGGTTTTAACATGGCTTCACAGATCAGCTGACAGGCATTCATTTTCTGCAATCTCACTGCACACCTCTTCCAGAAGTGGAACTGTCACCTGTTGACATTTAAAAACACATGTAAATGTACACACAGTGACACAATAAAAAATCATGCGTAATGAGAATTATCCAAAAATATATATGATGCACTGGTGTCAAATGTGTTATGGTATTTTATGTTATCACAGAATCTAAGTCTTGAAAAATACACATGTTCACACAAAAATATGGCAAATACCACATGAGACTGAAATATACACAAATCTGCAGTAACTTGACTGAGAAATCACAAGCGGGTGTAGTTGTAGGCATCACAAACACAAGACAAACAAATTCTGCCTTTATGTTTAATAATTTTTAACAATAAATGTTGCAAATGTAACGAATAAATTCTCACCTTTTGTGAAATAGTACTTTGAGCTTGACACACTTCTGACTGTATTGGGTTTTCATCAACAACAAAAGTGGTGCTTGCTTCCTGAAACAAAATTATTCAATGATGAGAAGAACTGAATGTGGCAGTGTTCAAAGTAATATTCAAACTTGCATGTAACTATCAGTACCTAGACTGTAAAACGAGAAGACTTTTGCCATGCTCGTCAATCAGTATGACTGTATGTGTCATTCAGTGTTTTGTCCTGTGACAATGAAATGCAATCAATGATGAATGAATGTATCAGCAACTGCAAGTTCTTGTAGTCTAGAAATAAATACAACAATACTTTCAATTGAAACCACAAACTAGTCAAATAAATTGTGTAAATAGTTGGACAAAGAGATGCTTATTAACCCAGGGAAATAACAGGATTTCTTAGCAAAACTTTCCCAACCCAATTACCTGATTCTGTCCGGCTTTTCTGCTTTTAACACTTACTTTCAGTTTCACTAGTCATACTACAAGAACAATGGAACAGGAATGAGATTTTGTTTGTTTGTTGTAAACTACATCAGGGTTTAACTAGTTTGGAAGCTATGCTTACATACAAAATACAGACAGTGACGGTCAATCGTGGTGACTGATCAGTGCACTGAGACGGACGATTCGATTTGATCGCTTCACCACGCCTTTCCAACTCTGTGCTCCCATACAGTTTTGGTAGATACATGCTTGTTCAAGTATGTTATTAATATTACCAATATGAATCTTATTTTCCTTTCGATGGTCAGTTTTATTCACCTCTGCTACGGCAATCACCTCTGCGAATGCTGTGTCCATGCTGTCGAAGAATCTAACCGAAAGTAAAGTTAACATTCTCGGAATCTACGCGCATCGGCCTTGACGCAAGTTCAATACTGCTATACATATCTCTGTTGAGGCCTTGCAAGGTTTTGACGGCAACAATAATTATTGTAGTTGTCTAAGACTTTATTTCTGTTTGATTTGTAATATGTTGGGAAGACATATTTATCAATTGATCAACAAAATAAAACATAATAAAAAACGACACAACATTGTTAAAATTATTATTGGCCAACGTTGAACGTAAGAAGGCCTCAATCTTCACGCGCATACTAGTAGACGAGATTAATAGGTGCTTGATTTTGATATTGATTTTACATAACATTAAACCTTTCTTGGGGTTCATGGTCACAGCAACAGCCATATTAATATTATATGATGTATAATATTATATTTCAGCATAAGTGAATTACATGTCATCATACCAAACTAACATACATTTTTATTTGTACATTATTCTGCAGGGGCGGATCAGTTCATTTTATGGGGGGGGTTTCCAAAAGTATATTGTGAAGATATGGGTGTGAAGGCGCGAAGCGCCGAGCCGACGGCCGAAGCGCCTAGCTTGCTAGGGAGGTCCGGGGGCATGCCCCCCCGGAAAATTTTGAAAAAAAGGATGCAAAATGGTGCAATCTGGTGCATTCTGAGGATGATCATTACCAGTTTCAGGCAGCAGATTTTGTCATTGATTAATACCCCAAACAACAACAACCCCAAAAAACACAAAAAAATATCTTTATTTTTTGGCTGGGGGGGTTTCCGGAAACCCCAGAACCCCCCTCGTCCGCCCATGTTCTGATTGATCACAACCAAACCTACTATCATTGGCCACATCCAAATGCAAGCGCCTGTTCTTGACAACAAATATATTTTTAGATCAGTGCAACTTGCTTGGATTTCTTGTTTGGCCTGTAGGTAAAATGTACAATGTATTTTCTGATTTGTGCACAATCGCTTTTTTTCTTTTTTCCTTTTTTTTTAACATAACAATGTTTAATGTCACTGTTTGTTTAAAAGACCATGGTCACATTTGTAAAACAAATGTTAAATTAGAAAATAAAAAACATTTTGGTTCATGATTTTTCCTACACCTGTGCTAAAAATAAGAAATAACAAGTCGCGTAAGGCGAAATTACTACATTTAGTCAAGCTGTGGAACTCACAGAATGAAACTGAACGTAGTCCGCCGCTAGTGCAAAAGGCAGTGAAAGTGACGAGTCTGTTTGGCGCGGTAGCGATTGCGCTGTGCTTCATAGCACGCTTTACTGTACCTCTCTTCGTTTTAACTTTCTGAGCGTGTTTTTAATCCAAACATATCATATCTATATGTTTTTGGAATCAGGAACCGACAAGAAATAAGATGAAATAGTTTTTAAAACGATTTCGGAAATTTAATTATGATCATAATTTTTATATTTTTATTTTTCAGAGCTTGTTTTTAATCCAAATATAACATATGTATATGTTTTTGGAATCAGAAAATGACGAAGAATAAGATGAAATTGTTTTTGGATCGTTTAATACAAAAATAATTTTAATTACAAGTTTCCGATTTTTAATGACCAAACTCACTCATTAGTTTTTAAGCCACCAAGCTGAAATGCAATACCGAACCCCGGGCTTCGTGGAAGATTGCTTTGCCAACATTTCAATCAATTTGATTGAAAAATGAGGGTGTGACAGTGCCGCCTCAACTTTTACAAAAAGCCGGATATGACGTCATCAAAGGTATTTATCGAAAAAATGAAAAATACGTCCGGGGATATCATACCCAGGAACTCTCATGTCAAATTTCATGAAGATCGGCCCAGTAGTTTAGTCTGAATCGCTCTACACACACACACAAACAGACAGACAGACAGACACACACACACACATACACCACGACCCTCGTCTCGATTCCCCCCTCTATGTTAAAACATTTAGTCAAAACTTGAATAAATGTAAAAATGTCGGTATATAAGTCACTCAAATACAGCAAAGTCTGAATGGTTTGAGTTTGTTGCGGGTGACCCTGCACAGTTCGACCTATGATGTTTTTGTTGAACAATCTTGCCGTCACACCTCCCATAGGGTGACGTATTTCACAACTTCCTGTGTTACACAAACTCAGTGATGACTAATTTTGCCTTCACCCCTCCCATAGGGTGACGGATTTCACAACTTTCTACTGATGAACAATGTTGCCTTCACACCTCCCATAGGGTGACGGATGTCACAACTTCCTGTGTACACAAACTGATGACGTATTTCACAACAAAATGGCGCTGCCCATGGTCAAAACTATCAAAACTTGAAACTATCCGTATAAATGGGGGCCTTCCTGGCCCCCATAACAAATCAACATAAAGTTCTCCATCGTTAAGAGTCTGCTAGGTTCGAACACACACTCACACACACATACACACACACACACACACATACACACACACACACACACACGCACGCATGCACGCACGTACACACACACACACACACACACAACCACCGTACTATGCAATACATACCCTACTCCACTAAATGTCGCGCACTTGCTATAGCTAAAGCACACGCACGCACGGTAACGCTCAACAAAGCAGCTTTTCCTTCGACACAAGTATCAGTTATCTTGGATCTTGGGATTTATCTCCCACCATCACCAGTCTGCTGTTTCCCCCGACTGAGAAACGTAGTTGGGAAAGGCCCGACGATATTGCTATCTAATACCGATGCAAGTTTGTTTCCCTTCTCAGTGCACATGGCAATTCTTTCTTTCTTTATTTGTGACCCTCCACCACGAAATGAGTCGCATGTCACCTCGCGCGGTTCTGCGCTAGGCTTAATAAAAATCCGGGGAGTATCTGGTAACAGTGTGAGGGTCACCTTAGTCACAGGCTTATAACTCAAACAGTTTTTGCTCTTTTCTAAAACGGTTTTCACCACTGGATAGAGCATAAAAAACTCGTTAGAAAAATGTAAAAATATGAAAATCATGCAAAGGTGACATGCGACTCATTCCGTGGTGGAGGGTCACATTTGGTGTTTAACGTCGTTTTCAACTACGAAGGTTATATCGCGACGGCACATGGCAATTAAGCTCCATGCTTAAAACTATTTATTATTTTCACAACTTTTACATTTGTTACTTCAAATCTTGTAAAAACAACATATTGATCTCCTTTAAACTGTTAAAAATCTTGTCCGGGGGCACATCCCGGAATAAAACCTTCAGAGTTTCTGCACTTTTGTGTTTGTCACGAATCTCTGGAACTTCTACACACTTGGTAAGGACGTGTTCAATGGACCATTCGGTCCAAGGTTAACCGCATCGTAGCAAGAACGGACAGAATTCTATCACATGCAAACAGAAAGATTGAAAAAAACCTTTTAATTGTTGGAATTAAGGGCACACTTTTCCCCGTCAAAACACCATCTCAGACATGGCCAGGTTATCACATGAGGTAAGATCATCCTTGCTCGAGATCTTGAACACATACCAAAAATCAACACCCTAACTGCATGCCTTCTTGAGTTTCTTCAAACGCCACTGTTTGCATTTACAAAATTAAGTTATTAATTAACAAAATCCCGCTGTACACAAGGAGCAACAGGGTGTTGATTTTTTGTATGTGACTAAAGCTTGGCCAGATGTGAGATGTTGAGCCAAGCTGTTTACACGAGGAGGAGTGTGCCTAACACGGATGCAGACTTTCTCAGATCAAACAGACAGACAGACACAGACACTGATACCGACACTGCCACACACAGACACACACTCACGGACACACACACACACACACACACACACACACACACACACACACACACACACACACACACGGACATACACACACACACACACACATAGACACACACACACCACACACACACACACACACATACACACACACACACACACACACACACACACAAACACACGGACAAACACACACGGACACACACACACACATACACACACACACACACATACATACACACATATACAGACACACACACACACACACACACTACACACACACACACACACACACACACACACACACGATGTCCTCTCATGGGCGTCAATACTGCTCAGACTCACGCATGCCAACACTCGACGATTCCGTTAAGAGTCATTCATTCAGTTATAACTTCACCAGTCTGATGTGCCCCCTCCTTGCCCCCCCCCCCCCCCCCCCCCCCTCCCCTCATCCCCCAGCCACACACCCCCTCCGCGCTGTTTTCCCCGGAAATTAGTGTTGCTTTGCAGAGATTCGTTCATGGAAATTCTTCTCTACATAGGAGCCAGCATGGTGTTCGATTTCTGGAAATGCCAAAGAAGAAGGATGCTATCATCCCATATAATAAATATTTAAAAAAAAAACATCTACAAAAACCACATGGGTTGATCTGTGTTTGTTCAAGTTTTCACGATCGAAGGAAGGCATCTTCAAACACTCGAACCTGAACATCGATCTGTTTGCGTTCCAAGACAAGGGTTTGCATGCTGTGTGTGTTGGGGTGTTAGAGACACGACGTATTAGATAGATTTAAGAAATAAAAGGAAGTAAAATTTAACGACGCGTCCTTGAGACTTACAGACAACCGTATCTGCAACAATAGGGGCTGTGAGAGAGAGAGAGAGAGAGAGAGAGAGAGAGAGAGAGAGAGAGAGAGAGAGAGAGAGAGAGAGAGAGAGAGACTGAGACTGAGAGAGAGAGAGAGAGAGAGAGAGCGAGAGAGAGAGCGAGAGAGAGAGAGAGAGAGAGACTCTTTGTCTGTCTGTTCATCTATCCTTTAAACCGTCTGCCAGTCTTCCTGCCTTTTTCCGTCCCCGTATAAGTTTGCCAGTCTGCCTGCATGCCTGTCTTTCCCATTTCATCGAAAAATAAAGTTCTGAAACAGTGCATAAGGCAGACACACAAGTTGGCGTTAAAATACAGCTAGAACTGCCCCTGGCGTCTGTGAATTGTTGTTGTTGTTGTTGTTGTTGTTGTTAATGATAATAAAGACGATGACGATAACAACTATATTAATTGTGTTGATATAATGATGGCGATAAGACGACGATGATGGTGATGATAATGACGCCTTTTTTTCTGATATTATTACACTAACAGGCGCGAAACCTCAGTTGTGTGAAACGGTTTGATGTAAATCAAGGTCTCCGTTCCATTACTTTCTCTGACACCTTGTTTCACTGCCTTCATTGACTCACAATGATGATAATGACACCTTGTTTCACTGCCTTCATTGACTCACAATGATGATAAAGACACCTTGTTTCACTGCCTTCATTGACTCACAATGATGATAATGACACCTTGTTTCACTGCCTTCATTGACTCACAATGATGATAATGACACCTTGTTTCACTGCCTTCATTGACTCACAATGATGATAATGACACCTTGTTTCACTGCCTTCATTGACTCACAATGATGATAATGACACCTTGTTTCACTGCCTTCATTGACTCACAATGATGATAATGACACCTTGTTTCACTGCCTTCATTGACTCACAATGATGATAATGAGGCTTTTTTTCTGACCATTACACTAACAGGCGCGAAACCTCAGTTGTTTAAACAGTTCAAAGTGAGAAGAAAAAAATATCAAGGCCTCCGTTCCATTACTTTCTCTGACACCTTGTCTCACTGCCTTCATTGACTTTCATGAGTGTTGGGCATTTGCTGTTAGGTAGATTTTTGGTTCCTCTTTCCTGTCATGCTCTCTTTTTCTTCATGAATTCTTTTCTTTTTTCTGCCTTCTTGCTCATTCACCTGTATTTTTTCCAAAAATCTCTTCTCTTGCCGCTTGTCTCGCGATTCATGTATAGTTTAATCTGTTAGTGTTCTGATGTAAGTCCAGCAGTAGATAGGTTAAGCCTATTTTAACATACTGGAAACTGGTAATCTTCCAGTAGGTATTAATTTAGTTTTACTAAAGCCTGCTGGGACACAAGTAATGGGTTAGTGCATTTGTAAACAGGAATCGCTTGACAAGTGGCCCCCTTCATCCCCCCCTTCCTCGTCCTGATATGGCTCTGCGTAGTCGGCTGGACGTTAAGCAACAAATGAATGAATAAAGAATAAAAGTGTTGGGCAAGGTCAACATGCAGACAATGGATTCTGTCGTCTGGTTACTTCACACCAGGGCTCCCCATGCCCATAGCGCGCGTCCCTGCGTCCTATTCGCACTAGAAGCCGAAAACACGTCCCAGAAATATATGGAGGGTCCCTAGACGCACTAGATTTAAAAAGAGCGGGTCCTAAGACGCACTAAATTTCCTTTATCGTGCGTACCGTAGATACCATTTTCAGACTGCAATCGACACGTCGCAGTACACTATACGTGACCACAATGTTTTATAAGTACACTGGGACTTTTCGGCTTTTGGACCCTTGGGACCCTCTAAAATACTGCAGTGGGGGTCCATGGACTCTCTAACATTTAAAAGTGGGGGTCCCGGGACGCACTATGAGGGGCGTCCGTGGGGAGTCCTGCTTCACACAGCACAACGGACAGTGAAAGAGAGTGCAGGTCTGGCCGTGGAATCTGGACAATTGGGGCGGAAATGGGCAAGCTACACTGACCTCCTCAGT